>NW_024962262.1:91325897-91704642 GCF_019238085.1 Lagopus leucura
CTAATACAATAATCTCTACATTCTGAAAGCATTCTTTTTCTGCTGTTCTTTCATTTCTAGTACAGAAATAGGATCAAACTTGGAGGTGTATCTGTATATGTATATTTACGCTGCTTTAGGCATACTGTATTCAGTTAATAAACGCAGGCACAGAAAAGCCTTTCTAAGTACGCTGTTAATTGTAGTTTATTTAATTTTTAGGTCTCTTGGCTGCTTTTTCTACCAACAGATATAAGACGTGGAAATAAATAAGCATTTGTTGGCTTGTTTTTAGGTTGTTTTTTGTTTGTTTGTTTGTTTACAGTCTATTCTGCTGTAATTAGAATGGGGATTAAAGGCAAAGCAGAAAAAGTTTACCCTCAGCGAGTGATCTGATGATACCAATATGAGCTGTGCAGTTGACCCAAGAGAAGGAAGAGGTGTCATCCAGAGAGTCCTGGACGGGCTTGAAAAGTGGGCCCATGAGAATCTAATGAGATTCAACACGGCCAAGTGCAAGGCGTTGCACGTGAGCTCAGGCGATCCCAGGCAGACTGGGAGAAGAACTTGGGGGTCCTGGTGCATGAAAAGCTGGACTTGAGCCAGCAGTGAGCACTTTAAGCCTGGAAGGCCAACTATATCCTGGGCTGCATCAAAAGAGGGGTGGCCAGCAGAGTGAGGGAGGTAATTTTGCCCCTCTACTCTGCCCCCGTGAGGCTTCAGCTGGAGTACTGTGTCCAGGTCTGGGTCTCCCAGTACAGGAAGGATGTGGAGCTGTTGCAGCACATCCAGAGTAGGACCATGAAGATGATCAGAGGGCTAGAGCACCTCTCTTATGAAGAACGGCTGAAGGTGCTGGGCTTGTTTGGCTTAGAGAAGAGAAGGCTCCAGGGGAATCTCGATGCAGCCTTCTGGTCCTTAGAAAGAGTGCTTATAAACAAGGTAAAGATTGAGTTTTTGCCTCGGCAGAAGCTGATAGGGCAAATAGGAATGATTTTAAACTAGAAGGAAGTTTAGATATTAGGAGGAAATTTTTCACTCACAATATAGTGAGGCAATGGCAGGCTGTCCAGAGAAACTACGAATGCCCCCTTCCTGTGGAGGCGTTCAAGGCCAGGTTTGATGGGGCCCTGGACAGCCTGAGCTGGTGGGTGGCAACCCTGCCCATGGCTGGGAGTTGGAACTGGATGAGCTTTAAGGTCCTTTCCAACCCAAGCCATTCTATGATAAAAGCCAAAAACAAAATAATCTTTCTAGGATTAATTTCTGCAATTCTGCAATTATTGCAACTTGAAGGAATGAGCATGATCATCCTTTCCTAATTATGTACTTATATTTTGGTGAAAGGAACCAGATTCTACAGTGTGGGGCTAGAAATAAGTATTATTTTCCTAACAGTATATGAATATGTAGCAGAAAATACTAAGCTCTGTTCTGTCATTTTCTAATGTACTTTATTTAGTATATATGTACATATTCTAATGTACTTTCATCAGAAAGGAACATAGAATTCTTTTACTACACTTTCCTATTGAAGAGAAACGAGATAGGGAATATAGATAATTGTCAAGCAGGAGTTGCTTAACAACATGTCATCTATAGTATCAATTCATAAACCTGCTTGTGTGAATGACTACTTGATCACTACGAAGTTTTAGAAGATAAGCTGGAGCATAAAATGGTTTGTTTCTCCTTGTTTCTTTCTGTAAAGTTTTCAACAATGAGACAAAATTAATTTTTCCTCTCTCCAATTAAATGATGAGATAAATTATATTCTGTACTAATGACCTCTTCTAAAAAGAAACTTATTAAGAGTCTGATGAATGTTAAATTAACATTAATAATGCTTCCATCTGTGTGAGCTTTTAAGACAGGATTAATTCACTGGAAAGGATTCCTTACGCTGCAATTAATTAGTGCACAACTAATTGCTTTATAAGATATCAGCTTCGTACTTCAGAAGGGAAGAAGTGCACCACCATAAAATAAGAAATCCTCAGTTTAGTAAATGTTTTAGGCACAAAAATGATGCCAATGCTTAGCCTTCATCAACAAGCCTTTATGCTTTTGTCCGCTTTGCTGAAGATTAATGAAGGTTTAAGCAAGTGATGGTGGCTCGTCCTCACCATTATATTATTATTAATAATTTGACTTCAGAATAGTGGACTGGTAGTCAACCAAAGTACGTTTCTATCATTCTGTTGTTTTCAAATGTGTAGTACAAAAAGAACAAGACTTACCTGGTTATGTTGCTTGTAAGAATGCCCCACACCTCTTTATCCAACAGGAAATCAACTTATGTTACGTTGGTAGACCTTGGATGCTGTTTTATATCAGACTTAGGAGCACAAATCTATCTCTGGAGTTGCCGTCAATCTCAAAGGGCTCTAGTCTTCTCTTCACCAGCTTTCTTACAAACAGGAAATGTAGCTCAGGCTTTTACAACTTCACTAGCAAACTGAGTGTCTCCTTGATCATACGATTCTGAGAGGGAATAAAAAATCTATATGTGTGTTTGCATGTAATATCCACCCATGTTGCCACAGAAGAGTATGTATAGGATTATTTGTTCAATTCATATGATACAAGCATACTTTTGTAGAAACCACACTGTCAGGTGTCTTGTTTTGCTTTTATGTTGAATTTCACAAAAGTATTTGGGTGCCTGTTAAACTCAATTACAGGAATGTTTTCCATAGGAATGCTATCTGACTCTTTCTACCTTGAGGTTTCTAAACCAAGCCTGGAAAGTTTTTTGCTGAGAGAGCCTACAGTTTTGTAAAAAGTAAAAGATGCAGTGGCATGATGTAGAAATTATACCATTGACGGCTTTTCTCCCCACCGTTCTTTCAGGTCTATGAATCTGGGCCCATGATCAACAGCAAGTTGTGGATAGAGAGTAAATCATGAATGTTTGTTTTTAAATTTAACGAAACGTGCCTGTGTTTGGCTACAGAAGCCATTTTATTCTCAGAATTGCAGTTGCTTCTTCCAGAGGAAGCCAGCTTGTACAGAACTGTTTTAAGAGACTTTCTTTAAACTCTGAGAGTTTGTGTGGTTTTGGTTTTTGCTTTTTTTTTTTTTTAAGAGTAGTTGATCTTATTTCCAATTATGCATAACGTAGAAGTGAGAAGTGTTACTTAAGAAAAAAGGTGAATCACCTGTCTGTGCTTATCTTTTTAGAATACGTGTATTTAAACTGTCCTTAGTTAGTATAATCTAAGGAATAATGCAAAGCCATCCTCTTTGGGAAAGGCTGTTATAGGAGGAAATGTCCTTGGCTGTATATGTTTATTTGGGATACTATTACTTTTAGATGTTATTTTTCTATTAACTGGCTTAGATTAATGCTTAAGAAAGAATTTACTGGTTTAGCATTCTTTGCAGGTGCAGATTAGTCTTAATATGATATACTATTTCATTTGAGTCCAAAGGCAAGAACAGCTCTTAACTACTCAGAGCTTTATCAGAATGAAGCATGTTAATAATGAGAAATTATTCTAGAAATAATGAGCATTATTTTTGAGGTTGTAATTATCTTGATGAAAAGTTGAATGAAAAATAACATTTTAAACTGGTCATAGCTTTGGTGTCTCCTAGCTACTAAATTCAGACATCCTACTCAAATATGGGCAGCATCAAAATTAAATATAGATATTATCTCAGTATTAAATGAAAAAGCACATGTACATCACATTTCATTGAAAAATGGGATTTAGGATGAGAGCTCCTCTCAGTAAGTGATGCATGCTATCATCTGTAGTCTAAACTGAAGTTTTCAACATAGAAAAGATATGGTTCTGTGAAATGCTAATTGCAACTGATATGTTTGAAAGTAAAAGGTTTGTCATGCATTTAGGGAAGGAGAAGGACTCAACCAGCTGGATTTAACAATTCCATGTTGTAGGCTCAGTCGAACAGAAGAGTCCTGAAGCCACATGATGGGAATACGAACCTCAAAGTGAGTTCTCTAGTGAAGGAAAAGAAGGATCTTGAGTTGAGTGAGAAGATGGAAAATAGATAGTGGGGAAATACATATTGTGTTAATTGAGACAGCTACTTAGTTTCTCAGCCAAGAGCGTGAGAAGTAAATCTGAGATCTGCAGAGGATTCATAATGAATTGCTTGTTAGCCTGAACAAGAAGATTATAAGGAATAAATTCCTTTGGAGATAATTATGGACACAATGGATAGGTGAATAGTGAGAATGCGGCAGGGGATTTCTGTAGGCCTGGAGTAGCACATTAAAAAAAAATCTGTTCTCCAAGAGCAAATCATTGCTTCTGCAGCCAAAGATGCTGCTGAACAACAAAGTCTGTTGGATGAGGCATGAGTTTGATAAGCTCTTCTGAGCAGCCTGCAACACACCGCAAGTCCTCCTCAATAGCAAGAAACGTTTCACTGCAGGCTCTGAAATCTACAGTGAATATTTCTTCTTAACTCTCTTTCCTGTCTGTTATAGCTGCGCTAAGTTAAAAACCAGCAACCTCCTTAAAATGCAGTTATTCAGGACAGTAAAGGCAAGGACAAATTGTGCCTAATTTTAGAAAAGCATAACAAAGCAGTGCCGCGTGTACTGTGTACAAAGCTGCTTCCTCTGGTTTTGAAGTCCCTGAGCTAAGCTGCTGGGTGCATATTCTGGAGAGGTATATTTCACTGCTGAAATACCTATGTGGTCATTGGCAAACTTATGCTGCTGGTGTCTCCAGGATATGAATAGTGTCAAATGGACTTCTGATTCGGTTGGGAATGGTTCTTGTTACATAAGTTCTCCAAAAAGCTAAACAATACTATTAAATATCTGTGTGCATAGGCATGTATGAAGGAGTAAGTCTGTGCTCAGCTGGAGTCAGATTAACAGTACAGTTTGGCAGAGGACTTGGATGGTCATGTGAAGCTGACTGAGAGATCATTTGACAAAATAAAAAAAAGCTTATGAAGTGGTATTTTCTTGGCTGTTTTGGGGAAAGGAAGTAGAAGAATCCTAAAGCAGGTATGAAAGGCAACTTGGTGTTCAGAAGAGAGAAGATGGGTCTTAAATTGATTCTTATCTGAATCTAAGCTTGATATTAGCGATATTGATATTGATGTTAGGAATAAAACACACAAAAAATAGAGTAAGTAGTATGTTACAGATCTGTATTTTTTTCCTTGAAAATCTGCTATGCTGTCTACATAATGGAATAGTTAGTGGTTCTGGTAGTTCTTTTCTGTTAAGTACTCATTCTAGAAAATTGTAGCTTGCACTTACCATGAAGTTCCTAAAACTTGTATGATCTGCATCCGTGGCACATATGGAACTGAAAGGTTTCTGCACATTTCTGAGGAGGAAGATAAGTAGCAGCAGCTAACCATGTGGTAGCCATCTATGATGGCTGCTCTGAAAGCACTGACTCCTTTGTTACTATCTCGGCCCACAAAATCAAAGACAGGTATTGGAGGTGTGGCAGTAGATATTAAACTTTCCCACGAATATTCCCTTAAATGTTGTTGCTGTGTGACAGATGGCAGCAGAGGGGCAGTCTGACAGAATGGCATCTGACGTGGGAGTGCATATGAAGCAAAGGTGTGTCACTGAATTCTTCCATGTGGTAAAAACAGCACCCATTGACATTCATCAGTGCTCTTCTGAATGTTTCTGGAGACCAAACAATGAATGTGATAACAGTGAGGCAGTGGGTGGTGTGTTTCAGCAGAGACAACAGCGATGTGAAAGACAAGACATATTCTAGACAGCCATGCGCAGCTGTCACACCACAAAATGAAGCGCATCATCTATCAGCTCATCCACACAAATCAGCCAGTGGTGACTGTTGAAAAACATGTTTTCATAGCTGACAATTTGCTCTATCAAGTAGTGTTATTGTGCTTTTTGTACCCATTGTAGTTTCCATTGAAATAAATAGAACTTTCAGAGTGACCTTCATATATCCACTTTCTATGATGAGCTATCTGGCCACTGCTGCAGGGCATGGGGCTCAGACAGTGGCTGATTAAGGAAAAATTGCTAAGACCCAGAGGAGGTCAGCTGTCTTGCAGAAGCAAGGCTATTACTGGAACTTAAATGTTTAAAGTGTTTTTCTGGTTCTGGATGTCCTCTAGCAGGATGGAACTTTTACTGTGGCTGCAGTCCATAACAGCTTCCAGCACTCTGACAAGCCTGGAATTTTCTTTGTGTGACTGAAAATCTCTAGGGAAAAGTGTTTTCAGTCTTATTGACCTGAAAGTCCTCTAAGAGTTTGCACTTCCCTTTTCCTTTTTGTCATGAAATCAAAAGGCCCTCCTTATTTTCAAGTGAGAAAGTCTTTGCTATCCCCAATTCTGGGGACCGCCTGATCCGTTTCATAGAAAATGAGCACTAAAACAGAATATAACATTTTTCAAATGTAGTTGGAGAGGCAGTTGGCACAGGGTTCCAATACATTTGACTTCATATATTTACATCTCTTATTTACTTGTGAACTCGTTTAGTTCAGTACATTTTTGTGATACATTCATGCTGTCAGCAAGTGGTACTTTTTGAAGGCCTCAGAATGCACATTTATTCTAACTTGCTGAAAGTGAAATAAAGTGCACAACTGACAGTAGCTGCAGGCCTCACACGCTTACTTTCTCTACCACTACTCAAATTACAGGCTTTCTTTTAAAAACATGCTGTGGTTTAACCCAGCAGGTAGCTCAGCACCACACAGTTGTTAGCTCACCCCCTCCCAGTGGCATGAACTCATGGGTTGAGATACAAACTGTTTCATAAGACAGAAAAAGTAGAGGAAAAAATATAATAGTGATAATGCATACATATATGTGTTTATGCCATATATGTATATATACCCAATGTGTATACATACAAAACAGGTGGTGTGCTAGTGATTGCTCACCATCAACTGACTGATGCTCAGCCATTCCCAAATAGCAGCTATTTACCTCTTCAGCTCCCTGCTGTTTTTCAAGTTTCTCCACATGATGTCATGTAGTATGAAATATCCTTTTAGCCAGTTTAGGCCAGCTCTCCTAGTTCTGTCCCCTCCCAGCTCCCTGTGCCCCCCAGAGGGACTGGAAAGTCCTTGGCTCTGGTCAACAACAACTAAAACATCAGTGTGTTATCAACAGTGTTTTTCTCCTATGGCCAAAACATAGCATCATACCAGACGCTCTGAAGGGAAAAAACAAAAGCTTTGTCCTAAGATAAAGTTGGAACAAAATGATGTCATTTTTTTGGTGGTAAGTGGTGTCGTGGAAAACCCCTCTGCAAAGGGTGAAAGATACTGGTTGTAGTAAAAGTCTTGAAAAATGTAGATAAAGGTCATTTACATCTTGTAGGCTTCTGTTTGAAGTGGGGCTGCCATAAATCATCTCTGATTTTCTAGGGAAAGCAAATAACCATAGCAGAAATGCTTTGAGGGGAGCTCATGCTAAAGTGTCATGTACGGTGTCTCTAATCTCATGAACACATCAAGGAAGTAGAAACATTCTTTAAACCTTAGTGTGTAGCTCTTTCCTTAGATTGCAGGTGCAGACCTGGTGCACCATCAGTTGTAACCAGAAATGAGCAGAAACGCTGGCATAAAGCTGCTGCCAGAAGAGAGCCAACCTCAAATGCTGCAAAGAGTGATTCTGACTAATGCAGTGGATCCTTGCACTTAGGCTAAAATTAATTGGTGTCTTTTTTGCGTTGTAGACAACGTTGTGAATTTTGTGTTTTATCTTAAACCACTGCTAAGCACAATGCTATCTCATTAATTGCCCTGAAATTATGGCTTCTATTACAAGCAGTATCGTGGGTTTCCTGTGGGGAAACCACAGGTTATTTTTGCCTGAATGCTACAAAACCTTACTATCAAAGACACTGAAGAGGGATAGCAAGAGAAAACTTCTCTTATCTTGGTAATTCTGCGCTGTCAAAATTTCCACTGAAAGCTAACACTGCACACTTGTGCAGCTTTGGGTGGGGTTTTTTGTGTTGCATAATGTGAAATTGCTGAGCAGTTTCTGCACAGCACAAATCAAACAGACTGTTCAGATCCCTTCATCCCAAACCTGCAGAAGCGCATCTTTTTCACTGAACTCAGTGGATTTTATTTTCTGCTCAGAAAGCTGCTGTATTCTGAGAGAGATGTAATCTCTGACAGTGTTTCTTTCAAAAGCCACAAGGAAAATGAATTTCCTAGTAAAGTTGATATAATCCACTTATTTGGATTTTTGTAATTCCCCTTTGGCACACAACCTGTGTTATCAAGGAAGGGTTTGTGTTGACTGTTACCTGCTGTAGGGAACCTGCTTTGGCAGGGGGGTTGGACTCGATGATCTCTGGAGGTCTCTTCCAACCCCTACAACTCTGTGATTCTGTGATTCTGTTACCTGGGCTTTGGCCTAATCCCTCTTCTGGACACAGAAAAACTTCTGAGCTCTTCAAGAGCTGCCAGAGACCCATGGCAGACTGTTCTGTTGGGGTATTGTTAGCAGTCAGACACCCCTGGCTGTATGTCTGCTCCCACCTCCCTTTGTCATAGAATCACTAAGGTTAGAAAAGACCTCTAAGATCATCCAGTCCAACTATCCACCTAACACCAATATTTCCCAGCTAAACCATATCCCTCAGTACAACATCTGAAGCAATTAAGTGCCCTTGTTTTCTGCTCTACCATCCCCCCTCCTTCATATCCTCGAGGCACTCAGCTCCCCCACTGTGACACACTTGCTGAAGGGGCAATAGGAGTACCACGGCACTAGGAGTCAATAGACACGTTCTTGGGTGTGAGCCTGCAAAGTCAGAGACAGTAAGAAGGAAAATAATATCAATTCATGTGCATGCTTCAGTCAGCTCTGTGGTTGCACGCACTTGCTGATAAGCCCAGGCATCTCTGCAACGCAGCTGATTACCAGTGAGATCTCATGGATCTGACCCGTGTTCACGTGCACTGAGATAAAGACTTGGAGTAATGACTATGTAGACAGCTCTTGAAAAGCAGTCAGTGATGCATTACAGTGGTGAATTTGACCTGAATCATTCAACTACTAAACCTTTTGGATTAATAGTGTTGTGGTTCCATCCCTCTATTCAAATAAATATCTGGTAAGCAGATAAAATTTCTTGTCTCGCCCCAGATACAGCTGTTAAAAAAAGTTGTTTTCTTACTACTTCCTGCTCAGCAGTGAGTTTGGGTACAGGAAGGAAAGCGTGTTCTAGTTTCCTTGTAGTAAAAACTGTCAGCAATTAGCATTTGTTAAGAAGCATACAGGTGCATAGAAAATGGCTGCCTTGTGCCACAGAGCATTGCAAGGCTGTGGAGTGATTCTCCTCTACTCACACACACGTTTTGATATTTCTCAGAGGACAGAAAAAGTATTATATATTTTTAAGGAGTTGGTTGTGGACTTTTTTTGGAGTTTTGGGTTAATGTCTCCGAACACAGTAGCCAGGACGTGGACTTGAATGTCTGTCCCTATGTGTTGGCTGAAAAATGAGGTTATGGGCTCATCATGGAGGCCTTATTTTGTCATGAGCAAAGGTTGTGTCTTTGGGAGAAGCAAGCTTTCCCAACAAGTGCCACACATTTCACTGAGATCCCTGACCAAGGAGGTAACATCCTTCCAGAAGTACGGCACTGTTGGGATACTGATCGGCTCTAGGTGAGCTCTGCTCTGGCCACTTCGGATTTGTAACCCAGCAGGATGATCCTTTGATTTCAGCTTTGGTTTTGTTTCTCATCTAGGGTACTACATCGTTCTATTCACATCTGGTGCTTAATGACTTTTATTTTCAGTCTATTTAACTAGTTAAGTGCTTTTCTCTCTTTTGAAAATGTGCTGCTTATAAATATTTCTGCATCTTTTTCCTATTCCTATAGTAGATGCTTGGGAAAAATTTGATGCAAAAAATTATTGCCATGTGGATCAGACAGTGCTTTTTTTGTAGTACTGTCTGGAGACGCAAAAAATATTTGCATGAATGGCTCTTCTCCTTCTGTAATCTGAAAGCTAAAATAGCGAAGTGTTTAAAGGTGGAAACTGTACGATTTGATTGCTGTTTAGATTCTTCTGTTCAAATGCTGATCTAATTGATAAATTAAAGCCACACACCCTTCTACACCACTGCTGATGTATGTGTTTGGGTTCAGCTCTCTGTGCGTTTGACCAGGAGTACAGGCATTGTGAATGGGTGGGGGACAAATTATGCCAAAGCAGCCAGCAGTGCCATCCCTCTGTGTGAGCACTGCA
The DNA here is from genome assembly GCF_019238085.1 of Lagopus leucura. Taxonomy (NCBI): domain Eukaryota; kingdom Metazoa; phylum Chordata; class Aves; order Galliformes; family Phasianidae; genus Lagopus; species Lagopus leucura. Next base: position 91,336,095 of record NW_024962262.1, read on the forward strand.
GGAACAGATGGCACTTCCGTCTTTAAAACTGCTTAAGTTGTAGCAGAAAGTTTTCTGCAACCAAATAGTTTGGTGGAACAAGCCTTTAGGCCATGCTCTGCAGCTGCTAGAAAGGTAAGCTTTCCTTGAAGCAGTTCAGGAGCTGGACAACATTCCCTAAGAGGTGAAGAGACAGGTGGAGAGAGCCAGCCATTTTCCAGCCTCGCCTGAACCTCCCTCACACGATGCTGCCATGTTGTTAGGTACTACAAGGGCTGAAGAAGTATGCTGAGGCTGATTATGTGCTGTGCCCACACCTCAGTGGAAAACCAGAATGTAGTAATATCACTGAAGCTTAAAAATGAAGTAAGACAAGGAAGGGAAAGGAGTTACAATTTGGTCTCTGAGACTTCAGTACAGGAGTAAGAGCATGCTTAAAACTGTTCATCGTTGCTGTGAGCCATAGCATCATGGATAAAGCATCGGTTTTATACCTCACTCTATCCTTTAATCCGTGTTTTAGGAGTATGACATCAGGCTAAAATGGAGAGGATATGTTATTGTTTATAATCCTTGGAAGCAGTGGTGTGTTGTAGCTGGACAGTCACACCTTGTGTACTGCAGCTACTTGGAATAGTTGTGGTGAATGCTGATCGTTCTGGTTAGCAGCTTTTTCCTATATTCTCAATGATCTTTAAGGTCTTTTCCAGCCTGAGTGATTCTATGATTCTGTCATAGGCACTGAAGTTCACTGTGTAAGGCAGAGACAACAGTTCTGACTTCCTTTGCAAGCGGCTTTCCTGGTAACAAGGCCAAGAAGGGCAAAGAAAAGATGGAATTATTTAATTTAAAAAAAAAAAAAAAAAAAAAAAAAAATAACAACCTGTTAACTTTCAGAGTACATAAGAGTTTGCCCAGATAATTCTTTTGAATAAACACATTGATGGCACGTGAACCAGAATGTCCATCCATACGGTACAGGCTAAGGAAGTTGTTTTTAAGACACTGTTGATTGTTTGTTTGTTTAATTGACACAGAAGAAACTCTGAGGCCATTTGTCTCCTGCAGAAGTTTTCTATCTCCCCAGTTAAGCATATATAATTCACACACTTAACACTGTGTGTGACTCAATGCTAACTTTTTTGCTGCCATCCTATAATGGAATCTTGTGTTTTAATGTTCCCATTCGTTCAGATTAAGCAATGCTGAATTCCAGAGGGAAGCTATAAAGAAATGAGTCTGTGCTAAAATGCTTCTTAAGGCTTCGTAGAAAAGGCTTCATACAGGGCTGTGTATTCTTGAAACATACCAAAATGCTTCATAAACTGAAGTCTTTGTAAAAATGCTTTGTATCATAAGCAACGGGATCATACATGCAGCATTGAACTGCAGTCAGTTCTGATTTAGAATACATCTGTAAGGCTGCAGCGGCCCTGTGAGACTGTTCATGTCCAAGATGCTGTTAGATGAGAAGCGCAGGCTGGATTCTCCTGATGGAGTGCAATAGCACACAATTTCCTCCATACGCTGGATTAATTTTTTCTCCTTTTGCAAACTAACTAAAATTCTGTAGGCAGCCAAATTCTTGGCTCCGTATTTCTCCTGAGTTTCACTGTATTTGCAAGTTGAGACCTCAAATGACTTGCTGACAGTGCTAATTCACATCTAATTTAAGCACAGGAGAAATCTGGTGATTGCATGCAGTTACAGCTAAATGTGTCCAGGTTTCCAGGAAGGGGCACTGTACCAGTATTTCTAACTTTTTTGAGCAAGGGACTTTCTGCCCTACCCAGCAGGCTTGTGTTTTATAACACAAGTAGTGCAGCAGCTCAGTAACGCTACTGCATGTTCTTGGGAGCCTGATAACATGTACAGTACTGCCTTTGATGTCAGTGTTTTTGTAGTAGTACTGATGAGTTGAATGGTTCGATTTTAGACTTGGAGCAGCAAGGGAGAGGAGCAGAGAACTATCGGAATGACATTAACTGATGTGTGCCTCGCAGTGCTTCCACTATTGTCCCTTTATATCTGCTTTGCTGACTTGAGATCCTGGGTCAGAGGCGAGCAAGGGACTCCTGACCCGGGCTGCACAGGCAGCAGCCTGCTGTTGGCAGCACCAGCAGGAGGAACAGAGGCTTCTCAGAACACAAGCCCCAGGCAGCATGGCACTGATGTCACCTTTTAGGAGATGAAGAGGAGGGCATTCAAATCCTTAAACATTGTGAAACGCTTGTCAAGTACTGAGACAATGGGCTGATGGTTGAACTGAGTGATCTTAGTGGTCTTTCCAACCTTAATGATTCTATAATCCTATATCACCAAGGTGGTTAACACTTTCTTAGAACACACAAGTCTCTCAGTAGTCAGAGAGGCCCTGTGATGCTCTGTGGCCATGCTCAGGGCTGTGTTTGCAGAGCAGCCACGTTCCCTCTCCCCCACAAACGCACCATGGCTGCCGCTAATTGGCAGCTGCCTTGCTGCAGCCCCGAGATGGAGATGTTTGCTATCCCGGAGGGGGATCAATAACTGGTGCCTGCCTACTAGTGTCTGAGTTCTGATAAACAGAAGGACTTTTCTGCTATCTTAACCCAAACTACAATTTAATTAGAGGATTTTAAAGCAGTCGATGCATCCATCTGTCCTGCGTGAACACTTTCTTGTGATGATAAGCTCAGCAGCCAGAACTTCAGATCCTTTCAGCAGACACCTGTGTTAATTTAGAGAGCTCTTCAAGTACTGCTTCCGTTTTGCAGCAGCTCAGTTTTGTTTTGTTCTCATCTCTGTGCTTTCAGTGCTGAACAAGCACGGTGTAGTCAGCAGGAGATGGGAGTCTTTTCGCAGCACCAGTGGATTTTCCTCATCCCTTTTTGTCTTCCTTTTTTTCCTCCCATCCACGTTCAAAGGGGGGCTTAGCTTGAGAGAGCAGAGCAAGGAGTAAAAACAAGCCCATAGAGATGTACAGGAAATGTCAGGTCAAGATATGTAGTTCAGTATACCACAGCAGTGCAGCGTTTTTTTTTAGGTAGCCCAAAAAATCTTTTTTCTATACCTTAAAACACCTATCATAAACAAAGATTCAGCCAGCAGAAAAGTGCTGGGGTTTGCGTTCGTTCATTAGGATGACAGGCAAAAAATGAGAGCAGACTGAGTGCCAAAGCTGTATCTGCACGCCATATTTAGTGTTATCTGGAGGTGAATATTCTCACTCAAAAAGAAATTGTGAAAGTACAGACAGAGGGATTGAGTTCCGGAGTCTCTGTGCATGCTTTTCAGCAACACGTTTTGAAGATGAATTTCTTTGTTCTCAAGAAGTTCCCCGGGTTATTGGTGCTTGAGCTTAACAATGAGCCTGTTATATCCAGAGTTGAGTGGGAGCTTGGGCCTCGTTGGAGAGGGCAACAGGGCGTACTGCAGGGAAAAGAGGGACAATTTAAGATGAAGAAGTGGTAAGAAATAGAGAAAGGGATATAAGAGATATAAGACATCAAGTAGAACTGAAATCATTTTGCTAAAGAACAGATAACAGAAGTTCTTGTGACATGTGCCAAGCATTTAGCCTTGGATAGTGAAGCTAATGAGTCCTTCCCAAAACCCTGGTGGGGTCTGCTGCAAGACTAGTACTGTGTCCTGGCATGGGGACTGTGCCTGTGGGACCAGGGCACTGGAAGCAGGCAATGGCCGGGTAAGACTTGTCCATTTATCTGGAAAAATCTGTGAAAGGTTTGAAGAATAAGAAAGAACACCATGTCCAGATACTTGCTTCTCTCCCTCACCTGCTGTAGGGAAGTATCACACCTCCTGGTGAGGCGCACAAGTGCAAAGGACTGACAACTAACACAGAAACACAGATACATTTCTGAGTTTAAAAATGGTTTTTAAAAAGCTGTGGAGGAACCAATTCTTCTTTCCCTGTGGCTCATTGTGCGTTACCTTCCCTGGCAAGGATGAAGGAATTCAGCCTCAGGCCTCTGGAGAACAGCACCCCTACCAAGTTTCCTATGGAACTAAGAAGGCATTAAATGTAAAACAAATCTCCTTGTTATCTTTGTTTTCTGGCAGCAAAGCTAACTTGAAAAGCTTTTCTTTTTTTTTTTTTTTTTTTGACTCCTCAGTGCTGCCAGCCCCAGTGCTTGTGGTTTGTGGGCTTGCTGTTATTGTCACGGGCCGGATGCGTTCAGTGCTAGGAGTTCATTCCTTTTCATAAATCCAGGTCATTTCATCAAACACACTGACTGCAGAGCAACGTTTAGTGCCTGACACAGTAAGAAGACATGAAAAAATGAGTGTCTGTTATAGAAATCTATAGACTTAAAAGGCAGCTAGGAAAGGACAAAGAGTCCTGCACTGCACTGCATCATTTATCGCACTTTTATGTAAGTGTGCCAACTTGCTTCATTTATATGTATCTGTATACTTGGACTTATTGTCCATTATCCCAGAACTTTGCTTCTGTATTGTCATGCCCCTGATGCTATTTAAAAGCTGTGTGATAATCCCTCACCTTCATGAGTTACCCTGGAACAAACAAATGTCCAATATTCCCTTTCCAGAGGACGAGGGCAATGTGTGCTGAGCCATGGAGGTTAGGACAGCTGGTTCTGCTGCTGGCTGCACCGTGAATTCCTCTGCTCTGGGGATCAGAAAAGAGAATCGGGCTGGAAAGGACCTCTAGGTCACCCCTAGTCTGACCCTGTGCAAAAGAAATTCCCTATAGCTGGTTGCACAGGGAAGTGTCCAGATGGATCCCGAATGTCTTCAGAGAAGGAAACTCCACAACTCCTCTGGGCAGCCTGTGCCAGTGCTCCATCACCATCAGGCTGGTATTCCTGTGGGGATCCCAGGACACATTTTCACTCAGAATTTCTATCTGACTGTGGCTGTTTGGGATATACGGGATTCTGGTAGCCTTATGGAAAAAGTGATGATACAGAACGACCTAGGGTGGTTTTGCTGTGCCTGTGATTTGTGAAACTTACATGCTGACCTGAAACACTGTACCAACATGTGCTGTGTTTGGGCTTTGTCAGATCCAATGTCACTGCTGCTCAGCCCATTCCTTCCAAAGCAACTGTGGGTAGGAGTATGGTGAGATGCCTTCTGTGACACTTCCAAAGGAAGGTTCGTGTTAGTATTTACTGAGTGATAGCCTTCCAGAGGGGTACAGAAATCCTGCACGTTCTCTGGCTTTCCCGTGAGAGATTGATCTAAAGTTCCTGGTTGAACCCACTGAGAGCTAATATGATTATTGCCTATCCATTCTGGGGGGAAGAAGGTCTGACAGTTTAAGGAAATGAAGAGGGACCTATGGAAAAAAAAAAAAGCACTTAGAGATTTCTCCCTAGGACATGCATACACTGTTTCTCAGAAGCAGCTTGCAATACCTCATATAAAGAGCACCACCTACTGATGCAGAAGAAAATGATCTATCTGCATACAAAGTATTTTTTTTTCCTTTTTCTTCCCCTTAGTCAAACTGCTGCCAGTTTTCTGAAGGCAGGCTTTAATCTGGATTTTAGTTGTCAGTTGCAATATGTTTTCACTATTGCCTGCCCTTGCTAATGGTGCAACAGATATGGTGTGTTTTACCAGTACGTGGTTTGCCCTGCTCTTCAGCAATCCCAGCAAAGAAGGGGCGTAGGTAGCACCCTTGATGTGTATGGATGTACCTGCTGAATATATCAGCTGCCTGCCTAATCCTTATCATCATGGTAGTTTGTTTCCTTATCAGCTTAGAAAAGCCTGTCAAGCTTCCACAGACTGCCAGGGGCCCTTTGTAGTGCCAGCTCCATTCAGCCTTCTGGCTGAAAGCAGAGTGGGCTGCAGCCTTACCCAACAGTTCTGTGTGCTCCATGCTGGAAACACCATGTAGACCATGCTGACGTGGTTTGTTGTGCAGGGGAGCAGGTCATGAGGGTTATATCAGCTCCCAGACAGACAGCACTGTGGTCACCTTAGAATTTAGCATTGCATAAAAGTGAGGAAAGTGTTTCTGGAGTACTCATCGCCTCTATGGCTGTCGGTCAGCCCCACTGTTGTGGAGGGGTATCAGAGTTTCCTTTGTTGGGTCTCTATCTCTGACTGATTCTCTACTATATGGGCCTCTTGCTCAGTGCCATAGTGGGCATGAAATTGAATCATTCCAAATCCACGATTACTGAATTAAAAGCATTCTTATGAGTACCCTTTCTTGAGGGAAAAGTGTGAGTACATCACCTTCTATCTTAGAAACAAACAAGCAAGCGAAAAACCAAAAACTTATATTTTAAAGATGTTAGATCCTTCCTTCATCTTTCCAATTTAGAAGCTTGTTTCAAGTGAGTTCTGAGAGGAACAGCAAGACCTTCCAACCCATGTCTCCTGCGTTGTGATCTCTCTGTCCTCTTATTGCCAGACAACGTGCAAACAAGGAACATTGCTTCCTAAGGTACAGAAATACACAGCTGCCTGTTTTGCTGCACACCAGCACCACTTAGTGCTGAGATGTGCCAGAGGTCATTAATGGAAAAATAAGTTTATACATCATGGTGTTCAGCTTCTAAGTGAAGCCCAAGATTTGTGAAGAGTTGAGTCATATGTTAGGTTATGGGATCTCCAGCCTACTTTTTCTCCATTTTTGCTTTCTCTTCTCTTTTTTTTTCCCCTTAGTTTATACAGTTTGCAGCAGAAATTCCTAACGTAGCAGTACAGCTGTGAAGTTTTTTGCACAGGTTTTGCACTGGAAATTATGATAAGGCTCATTTTTTGTCCATCTCTTGCTAGCCATCAGCTGGTAACTTCCAAAGTTACAGATTTGACAAATATTGAAGTTACAAAACCCAGAATTCTGGATGCTCTCCATCTCTAAGTTTCTGTGAACTCTAATTGATGCGCACAGCCTGAATAAAGTCAGGAGGTAAGCAGGGAAGAGAAAAAAAAACCCTCTAGAAGTTAACTTCTAGATAGCTAAATGCTACATGCTTGTGATTTTTCCCCTTTGGTGATTTAGTCATGGGGATTTTCTTCTTGCAAACCCTGTTTTCCAGAACAAGAACAATCTTTGGGATTCAATTTAATGTGCATGATATAGAGAGAGTTTGTGCTTACTTCTTGTCACAACCCAATCAGATCAGGGCTGATGAGGATTTGAAACTCCCTCAGGCTAAATTAAGGTGAAATGACACCAATCAGCTGAATGTTTATTTGTATCTCACTATGATACTTAGCATAACACTAGGTGTATATATGAATTTACATATCTGTAGCTTATTGGCAATAAGCTATGATTATATGACTTATATTCCTATATAACTTGAAAAGACAGAGAAAGCAAGAGAGAGAGAAAAGAGATGAGGGGTCAGGAAAAGAGAGATTGGGAAAAAAAAAAAAAAAATGGATAGACAGGGGAGGAAAATCCAGATCATTGCTCTTGGTTCCAGTTTAGTCTCTGGTCCAGTAATATTTGGGCAAAAATACAAAAAGTACAAAGGAGGATGTTTCACATATGTATCTGCTGTTTTCTTCCAAGGTGGGTGTAGGTGGGAGTCAGCTTTTGTGCATGCAGGGAATGAGGATGTGTAGCATTGACCCATCCCTCCAACTGAGCTGGGGGTTGTGGAAACCCTGTTGCTTATCACATTGGTCACGTAGGCACGTCTTGCAACTGAGAACTTGAAGGGGGTCCAATTATTCTGCATCCTTTTTGGCAAGCATTTTTGGTTCCCTAATTCCCAGCTTCAAACTAAGCACACAATTTCCATTCCTTCTTCGCCACTAAGCAATGCAGCAATGGTTGAGACTGAAGCATTTTTAGAGATTTTCCAGAGGACATTAGGAAAAACTTCTCTGAGAGAGTGGTCAGGCACTGAAATGTGCTGCCCAGAGAGGCGGTGGAGTCACTGTCCCTGGAGGTATTCAAGAAATGTTTAAATGTTGTATTCAGGGACATAGTTTAGTGGGAAATACTGGTGATAGGTGAGTGGTTGGACTAGATGATCTTAGAGGTCTTTTCCAACCTTGGTGATTCTAAGATTCTATGACTTTATAACGAAGCAAAAAGGAAGAGTTTGGAAACTTTTTGTTTCTCTTTCCCTTTTAGAATTTGTGATGCTATCAAATCTAATTTTCTTAAACTGGGAGCAGGTCCACTCCTTGGCATTGTGATTGTCGGAACAGCCTCTGAGAGGAAGCCTTTGAGACCAAGGCACTGGAAGGAGGCTCAGAACAATTAGTGTTTAGCATCAGACTGTGGTGCAGGCTTACCCAGCATCATGCAGCAATTTTTTCCTCTCAGTTTGGCATTTACACAGTGCTGTTATGAAAGGCAATATACACCTTCTTCCGTTTGAGTAAACTGCCTAGGAAGCTCACAGTTACAGATGGAAACAGTGTTGGCTCCAAGAGTTTTCCACTGCAAGTTCACTTGAAATAAAATCAAAACCTTTCGTTAAAAATGGTTTGGGTTGGTTGGTTTGTTTGTTTTAATCAAATAATTCTTGAAAATTGTTTCAGCATCATTTTGCGATGTTTCTTCCCTTAGCAGCTGTAGATAAACAGTTCTTTGCAGAATTTCATTTTAAATGGTTGACTTTTTTCCCCTTTGGGATTGGTGCTTTTTGAAAACTTGAGCTTCTTCAAAGGTCAGCATGTATTGTAAGTAACAACTGGTCGGACTATTATGCCTGTAGAGAGCTTAGCACAATAGAAACCTTCATTTCAGTGGCACCCTCTGGCTGCTACTGCAGCAGTTGCGTAAGCAAAGGGATGGGCAGAAAGGAAATCAAATGCTTTTCTGAGTTTATTTTGAAAACAAGTATTTATTGCTTCGAGTGGGAGTGCAGTGGAAATTGAGAAAGTTACGCTGGACTGAGAAAGTTAAACAAGGACTGAACAGACAGGAGGCTATGAAATGAAAATAGCACATAAATATAAGGAAAGTAGTAAAGTATGTGTCAAGGAGCAGTAATTTAGGGCAACAAAAGACATGTAGCCAAACACTGAATAGCACCAAAGTTAACTGGATGAAAGGACAATTCTATTAAAAAACAACAGAATCTAAAGAGAGGGAATTGTATCAGTGTTGAAATGAGGTGTGAAGGGAAAGAGAAGTATGGTAAACCCAATAGGAAATGGGGTCGGGTGGGGGAAGCAGAAGTAGAACTGTTTCAGTAGGCTTAGGTGAGTTCTCCAGGAGCTCTTAGGAGAGCTCCAGGATCATATCCTTTCCTTATCTCTAGCAAGTAACTAGCATGTGTGGTAGAAATAGCTGGCTAGCCCATGCTGAGACTTGCTGAAGACTTCAGTGAGCTGGGATCAGTTGCTTCCCCCCTGGTCAAAATGCTTTCTGACTCTGCCTGGTCATATTTCCCAACAAGCCTCAGAATGTACTGGTAGAAGACACTTTTCTCGGGGCATAAAATAATGGGACTGGTAACCAACTTCCCAAGATGTGTTCTGGGGCTCCCAGTGAATGAGAACAGCGTCAGCAGTCAGAAAGGGATTTGTGAGGCCAGATCTTGTGCAACCTATTGAATGCAGCTTGGCAATATAGAGGATTTAGATAATGGTTAAGTAGATAAATGCCAAAGGTACAAGGAAAGGCCATTGGCCTTTCAAGATATCCAACCCTTGTTCACAGTGCTACTGCACAGTGAGTAATCTAGGATCATGTTGCTGGCTGCCTGACCAGCTGATAAGCCCATTTAAACCATCACAATTCTAGCTGATATGATTCACCTTATGGTCTTCAAATCTTCATTCAATCCTGTATCCCTTATTTCACCTCTATTAGACACAAATGAGGCTAAAGGAGACTATTTAAGTTTCCTGCACAAATTAAAGGCTAGCTAACCGTGCTGTGCAGAGTGCTTGTAATGCTAACTGAGCTGTCCTTTTGATACTGAAAGCTCTAGCAGCTGGAGATGCAGCATCCTGGAAAATTAATTTCCTTCTGACAGAATGGTGCCTATGGGGTCAAGCCTCACATTAAGACCTCTTAGCCACTCGCTTGCACCTTAGTCTTTCTCCTTGTAATTACTAAGAATAATTTAGGCCAGGGAGGAGAGGAAGCAGTCAGCTTCCTTGTGAGGGTCAGGAACAAAACAACTGTGAGGGCTCTGAGTAAAGCAAGCTCAGACTCATTACCAGGAGCTGCATAAATTTAGGAAATTGCCTACTGGGTACATAAACTAATGGTTGGAGGAAATACTGGCAATATCAATACAGAGAAGGGTTACCATGGTAATTCTAGGCTTAAGAAAGGACCCAATTCAAAAGACTTTCACTAAGGGAGGCTGTGAGAAAAACATGCGAGTCCCACTCTCCGTAACCACCAGTGTCATTTTAAATGACACTTTGTGATGAAGAACTAAACTCACTTGTGGTGAAGGGAGCAGGCTTCAGGGCAGCTGGTTTCCTGCTTGGTACTCAGCCTTGCAAAATCAGTGTCCCCATACAGCAGGGAATTTCTTCATGGCTGTGAATGTGATCGAACAGATGGAGATTTTACTTGGAGCCCAAAAGAACTTAAAAAATTGAAGTGCTTAGGGTGTTACGTTATACTTGCAGTGGTAAAGATATATCTTAACTGGAGTTAGATTTTATTGCAACTAAGTTATTGCATCTAAAATCTAGGCAAGGGTGCTGAAGTCCCTGGGATGCAGGAAATAGGAGTGCTGTTTGAAAAACTAGATTTGTACAGAATTGGCCATCAATATGACATTGTTTATATGTGTTTATGCATATATTGTTTATACATTACATATATGCATATATACATACCTATGTGTGCACACACACATCTCTTTGCAGCTTAATCCTCCCAAAATAACTCAGTTGTTTACATGCATAACTTCTGTACTATTTAAGTAAAATCTAGTCATTGTTACAATTTATTGCTTTTTCTGCTCAGTAGCCTCCTTTCTCTGAAGGCAGCATCTTAGAGGAGGGGCTGTGTTTATCTGTGGTTGCAAACTGAAAGACACATGGTAGGTAGAGCTCAAAATAAACTGAAAATAGATCATTTGTGATCAATTGTGATCATCTGTCCCTCCAGCAGGGACAGAGATTTGGGGTTCATGGAGATCATAAACAACGTCTGTAAGTCTATTTTCAAGTAATCTTATTTAGGGAAAGCATTAAGCCCAGGAACCTTTAGTCTTCTTAGCAGAACATCTACTTAACCTATAAACTATACCTTCTTTTCTCCTCTCCTCGTGTTTAGGCTTTTCTTTAGTAATGAAAATACTAATGTCCAAAGTTGTTCACTTAAGGTGAGGTGGCTCTCTTTTCCTCTTTCCTCTTTCCTTTTTCCTTCTCCTTCTCCTTCTTCTTCTCCTTTTCCCTTTTCCTTTCCATCACTTAAAATACAAATGCTTTGGAATAGAGTTGGTTTGGAAAGTGTGAAAGAGATTGTAATGGATTCAGAGGGGAGCGTGCTGCGTTTGGTAGGTGCTGTCAGTGAGACAATCCCTGCTTCAGTAATGGGATGGAAAGGCTGATTTGAAGCCATTATGAGTAGTTTTGCATCAAAAGGGAAACTGTTCCTTGATTTTGACCATTACAAGTCAATAAGAAGCATTCTCACTCGTATATTTTAGGATTTGAGGTGGAGTTGGAGCTTTCCAACTATTTTCCTGAAAATGCCTTAAAAAGCTATTTCCTGTTTTGATGCCACACTGGAATAAGAGTGCTAAAAAGAGAAAGCTGAGTCAGAGAGAAACTAGAGGCAATGCATGGCCAAACAGATTCAAGTAGAGTGGTTTATAGTGAGTGTAAGATCTGAAGTATGTTCATTTCCCTATTGGCAAAATCAGAGTGCATTGCGAAACAGTTTTCACACCGAAGTTTTACAATACAATGCAATTTGAATTATAAAATGTGCTTCTTTAGCATTTAGGAAACAAAGACAGAGAGAATGCAGCATAATGTCTGACATGAACATTTCTTTGTTCACATTGTCAGGACTTTGGGAAAGCAATAGGACAAGAATGGGGAAAAAAGTCATATGAAAAGAGGAGACCTGCAGCGAGAATTTGGGTTAATTCATCAAATCCCTCTTTGTTTACAACTGAACTCCTTCATACATTCAATCAAATCTTCCTTATTTTTTCACCTACTGGAGAGCTGCATATAAAAGACATTCAAACACATTTTAGATTTAAATAATATATATTTTAAAAAACCTATTTAGTAATGTGTGACTTGTTTTCTTTAGCTGAAAATGCTGTTTTTCAGGTGCACCGGAAGGGCTTAGAAACACTTGGTGAAGACTCTTTGCATCGTTTCTTTCTTTTCCCAGAATGTTTTAGGCCAAATAAGGAACTTATATTTCATCAGAAGAGCTGTTGCAGATGCTGTGCCTCAGAATTTGTGGGGTCTTATGTTGGCTATGGCATGAGTAAGGAATTGTTCAGGAAATTAAGCTCTGTGTGTCCATTTGCAAAAAAAACATTGCCAAAATTTGTTTAGGCAAGATTATAAGCCAAAAATGCCTTCATTAGCATCATGCTACTTTCATGTTAAGGATTAGGATTTTCTTTAGGAAACATGCAGACTAAAACTGTCAGCGGAAACCAGAGTGGTTCTCACTATAAGGAAACCTTGTCTCATGATGCAGGTTTTATAAATGACTTCGTCAATCTCAGAGATGCTTGAATTTCAGATTATGAAGCCCCTGTGAGTACAGACCCATTACTCTGAATGGAGAGGCCATAAAAACATCAGTACCTCTGACATAAAACTGATGTATTATGTAATAATGTTTCAAGTAGAACTTGGAACTTCATTTATCAGCAATGTCCTTAGTTGGATATTGCACAGGTTACAAATGAAACCCTGAATGTTTCGCTCACATGACACATACTAATAAAATGCAATAATGGGGAGGCTGAGGGAGATGGATAAAGGGATAATGACTCTTTCAAGCCAACTGATCCCAAAGACTGGGGGAGGAAGATGGATGGGAATGTCTTCAATGATTCTGAACATCTTCCTACAGATAGCAAATTAAGCTGCTTGCTGTGGGAGCTGCCAAAGTAAGTAGGCAGGTTTCTTACCAAACACTCAGCTTGCATAATTCAGCTCATTCTAGCAGCTTGGGCATTCCACTAGCTGCTGGTTTTGATCTTTACATTTCCCCGCATATAAATCAAAATTGCGGCTGGGAAAGTGAGAAGAAAAAACCTAACAAAATGCACCTGTGGACAGAGGGTTAAAATGGTTCAGAAAATTTTTAAGGAGGATAAATTCAAAGCTAAAATTAAAACCAGCGAATAGATGTAAAAGCTGCTCTTTCTCTGTCATGGTAATCCCTGTGAATATTAACAGACTTAATGAACTAGTGAGTGAAGAGTTAAACCTTCTCAACCAAAGCCTAGAGCCAAAGCTCCTCTGGCCAAGCACCTGCAGTTTGGTTTCACCACTCTAAAGCTCTTGGGTTACTATCTGCAGCACAGGATTAATGCTGTCTCCTGATAGCACTGGTAGTGTCATGTGTGGCTTACAAGTGCAGCGTGCCAGGCTCTTGTTCACTGCTGGCAAAATGCACAGCTAATGGTGGTGATTATGTTGGAAAAATACTGTTTTGTAGCTGAGGATTTGCTCTATAAAATAGTGTGATTGTGCTTTTCGTATCTGTTGTAGTTTCCATGGAAATAAATAGCAGCCATTGCTTTTGGAGTGACCTATATAGTTCATTAATTAAGTCTAAATGTAAACTCTTGCTTTTATAATTAAGAGTGGTGTATTCCCTTAAAGGGAAACAAGGTTTATTTCTTACTCCTCTCTAAACAGTACAGTTCTTCAAGAAATTGAACTAAAAAATATTAATCTGAAAGATTTAAGGAATAACAGATGTAAACTTTCATTATATAATAATTAATTACAGATATCATGCTTCCATTTTCTCATTCACTTCTTATTTATTTGTAAGGTTTGGTAGATCACTTTAATGGCCTTCATTTTTCAATCAACTGCTTCAATTACCTTGCTCCTTTATGGGTGTCTGCAAGTTTGTTGTGGATGACTAGGGAAAAGTGTTGCAGAAGGTTCTGCTTGAAAAACAAGCTGGTGGAATGGAACTAAACTTCCATCATAGATTAAAAGCACCTTGTACATGAAATTTGGAAAACAGCTTGTAACTATAACTCCAGCTGTTAAAGCAGAATGAAATTAATTCCTTAGAAATAATGCACTTGGTGAGTATTTAAAGTGTACAGAAACAGCCTTCCTTCCAGGGAATGGATTGTAGTATAGAGGCATTTGATGTAGTACAAGAATCCTGCTCTTGGAGCCTCATGATCAGGTTAGAATGTGTTTTATTCTCAGTGTTACAGGAGGTGAAGGGGTAGTAAATTGATTTTTTAATGAGATTTTAAACAAGGTATGGCCTGTCATAGGAGTAAGGACGCAGTATGCAATCCTACTGTAGAACTTTCTTGTGATGCCTCATTAGCTTTTGAACTGCTAAGTTAAGATTTTAATTACTGAAGTGCTGTGTCTGAAGGTTGCTAATATTTGATGTTCCATCAGCTTATAAACGTTTGCTGTGAATTCTAATTCTGATGTGTCACTTCTAAAGCGGCGTTTATCCATAGCCAGCAAAACCAAAAGCCAGTAGCTCTTGTATACACACTACTTTTGGCTCTAGAGGCTAAAGGCTTGGTTCATCTAGCCTGTTTTGCTGACTGTTGCTTGAGCCAATGTTAGTGAAGGATGCAAAAACTAAACACTACTGACTCAGTTTGAGCAAATCCTGAATAACCATTGTTACTTCAGTCTTGCTAACTATATCACACAGCTTCAGTGGTCAGCAGTGAAGGCCTTCTGTATGATATGGTCTGCACTGGATCATTCCATCAATATGGAGAGAGTAGTGAAGGGAAATTCTTACCTACCTAGTTCTCTGCATTCTCAGAAAGGAAAATTTTCTACATCAGATGTTAGAAATCCTTTTCACAGGCTAATTTTTTTTTATTTAGTGGAGAAGTTAACTAGTATGAATACTTTAATGTATCATTGTGTTGATTATCTTCTATGTGAAGAAAAATCTTTAAAAGTTCACTTCTTGGCTAGAATGCTTTTCTTCTGTGGAAGAAAACATGCCTTGAACCAAGCACCTCTTGCATCTCACCACTTTGTTACATCTTAATTCCTGTTTTCCCCCCACTAACCTGAAGATACTTCAGATTACTTTACCAAATGGCCTTTGGCAAACCATTCTTATGCCCAGGAAAATATGACAGAGGAAATTGGCAGCTGAAGTGATAAGTCATGCAAAAGTAAAATACATTTGCTGAAACTATACTCACATTTCAGGGAAAAGGTTTGAGTGTTCCCATGGTAAGTTATCAGTTTCAGTTCTCTTTTTCCAAAATCTCTAAACTGAAGGAAGAAGGGCAAATGGAAAAATAAGAGACGAAGGGCAGTGGTGGATGGAATTGCTAAGTGTTGCTTTTGCTAAGGTCATCTTTTCCCAACCTGCTTTGCTGAAACACAAAGTGTGAAACACGAATTGGTCTTTAGAGCCTTTCTCCAGCATATGTGCTTCTTTGCCTGGGACTCCTGATGGCCACCTCCGCCAGTACAGGAGCCAGTCTCTGAGGCTCTCCAGCTTGAGGGCAGCCAGAATCCCTTGTTAATGATATAGGTCAGTCAAGCCACCTCTGGCTGGAAGGAAAGTGTAGGAATAGGACAGGCTGGAATGTCTGGATTTTTTGGGGGGTATCTCTGCAAAATTTGCAGAGTGTCTTTATACTTTCCATCTTTAAATTCTATCTAGCCTCTTCTCCTCCAGCTGTTGACTTTTTACACTCCCACTAAAGCCCAGAAGAGAAGAGGAAAAGGTAGTGTGGTAGCAATAGGGGTCCCTCAGGGCACAGGAGGGGATGGCAAAGGTAAAATTGTAGGATAGCTTGAACCAGATGATTTTCTCCTATTTACTAGTCTAACTGCAAAATCTTTGGACTGACATCACCCTGCAGCTGCATACAAAAGAGTATCTTGGCTCTCTGAGATTCAGAAGACCATGTGTAGTAGTTGTGTCCATAAAAATGGCTCTGCAAGTAATTGCACATGTGGACATACTTCATACCACCGAGGTGGTTGTAATTATGATTTTTGCCTTGTGATTTAAGCCATGACAAGTACATAAACAATGTTCTAGGCTGTAGCTGTGGAGGTCATTTTGATATGTATTGAATCTCCTGGATCTAGTGGTAAGCTGTTCATGGGCAATGGTCTCTCTCCAGCAGGAGAGAAACAAGTGCTTGAGCCTGGCCACTTCAAGGTCATTCTTTTAGCCCTGCATCCTTTCTGTGAGAGAATCCTGAAATCTGGTTGTTGTTTTTCTTTTCTCAGTCACCTCCTATTTCTGTTGGTACTTCACTGGAAAATTCTCCAACAGCCTGGACAAGTTTCTACCCATTGTGGCATCGTTCACCATTTTAAAGCTGTGAGTAACAGAAAATGAAAGGGGATGTTTGTATATATATTTAAATCAAAAGTGAAATGAATTTTGCTTGTTAAGTTCACATAGATTTAACACTTCTTTATTAATGTTATTGAACCTGGAAACTCTTATTAAAAAAATGACTGAGACTTGTTTTGTCAAGTAGATTATTTCTCTCTATTTTGGTTTGTTAGAGATTAGAAAGACAGTTAAAAAAAAAAAAAAAAAGTGAAGGTTGAAGTTAGAAACAATAGCATCAAGTTACATGCAAAAGCAATTTTCATCTGAGATTCTTGTTGCAAAATGTTATATTCCACTCTCTCTAAACACAGGTTCATTATACAAGGATTGCTCTGAAAAAAATGCCTCCTATTTTTTGTTGGCCCGCAATGTCAGAGGCAGCTGTCAGCAGTAGAGGTGGAACCTTCCCACCAACATTGCCTTACATGTTGTTGGTGTGAGACAGATGGCAGCAGAGGGGCAGTCTGACAAAATAGCATCTGACATGGAAGTGTGGAAGAAGCAAAGGTGTGCCACTGAATTCCTCCATACAGGAAAATATTGTACCCCTTGACATTCAGTAATGCTTGCTGAATGTTTCTGGAGACCAAACAGTGGATATGAGTACAGTGAAGAGGTGGGTGGTGTGTTTCAGCAGTGCTGACAGTGAGTCACTTCCACTGGCACAGGAATTTATGAGTGCATCATGCAGGCATTTATTCATTTCTGGCAAAAATGTACAGCTAATGGTAGTGAGTACATGGAAAAAGGCTGTTTTGTTGCTGAGGATTTTCTCTATGAAGTGGTGTTATTGTGCTCTTTGTATCTGCTGTAGTTTCCATGGAAATAAATAGGAAGCATGACTTTCAGAGCAACCTTTGTATGTTCCCTAGTGATAAAATATGCAATATAGAGTCTGAAATTTAAAATTGGTTAACTTCCTGGTGTAAAGTGTTACACTTTACAGCCTGTAAATGCTCTAAGTGAAAATAAATCCTGTGTGATGTGATATGATCTTGCAGCATATGTGTATTCTAGTCTCAGTTCAGCAAGGCACTTAGTTTTGCAGATGTTTTGTCTTGCATGCATATTGTCAGCTCAGCAGGAGTATTTGGTATTTGCCTAGTTAAATGCAAGGATGTGTTTGAGTGCTCTACTAGATGAGATTTGGAGCAGTCCTCCCTTATCAAATCCTGCTTACTGTGAAGAATGCAGCAGGCTCCACAAGGCAGAGACACTCTGGTCACACTGGAAAGCACAGACTTACACAACAGAAACTCCAAAGTTGTAACCACACCTTCGTTTAGGAGTTGGTGAAGTTTATCTATACATCTACTCTTGACTTGCCAATTATTACTCTTCACTGCAAATTATTTTTTTTTTGTTCTAAAATGTAATCTTCTTCTTCAAAAAAAAAATAGGTGAAATAGTTTTCAGAGAAAACATTGAGTTTTTTTTAATCAACTGCTGTATTCTCTCTTTCATCTTTAAGATGTTTAGCTTTGATATCTTTTCTATTATTGAATCTGTGAAAAACCAAAAAGTCTTTTCAGACAGCCTATTATTATTTAAGTTTAAATATATACCACAACACACAGTAGATGAGGGGACTGTAATGAACAGCAGTAGAGTAATGGAATAAGCCCATGGACATAACTTATCTGTAGGTAAATAATTTTCAGCCAACCTCTAGCCTTAGGGAAATTGTGTTTCATTTAGACGTTGAATGAGCTTGCTGCGTCAGCAAATCCATCTGTCAGATACTACAATTTATTCCTGTCCAAAGCTGAACTCCATTATGGGCTGCAGGCAATGAAAATTGCTGATCAAAATTTGTGTTTTTAAAATGTTTGTACTGGTGTGATAAACAGCAGTGAGCTATAGCTGATGCTTCTTGGTGTGAGGAAACACACATGATATAATGGCATTGGTTCAAGTTCTTTATGAACGTTTCTGTCTCAATTGCAATGCACTAAACAATTCTACACTTCCTGTTGAAACAAAAACTGTGTGATCTAGTGTATAGCCAAATACAGTGCTCTGAGGGTTTGCTTGTTCTGGTTTTTTCTTTCTTCAAAAGCTCAGCCAACAAGGACATCTCTCATTTCTTTCCAGGTTTTAGCAATACAGAAGAGTCACCTGTCTATAAGCAGTGCCCACATGATGTGACTATTGGCATCACTGCAGTAAGAATGCTGTATATTCATACAGAAAACACTTGGGAGGGAGGAAGATAGCCTATATTAGTGTATTAACCATATGGAAAACCTTCCAGCTCAGGGAACCACACACAACCTTCTGCCACCAGTGCAAGCTAAGGAGGGAAGAACTCCAATGCAAATCATCTAAATCTCATTAATCAAACCATCTAAATCTCATCCCCAAGACCATTTACTTGTTGGAAGCAATTCTGTCTTGAATTGGAATTACAGTGGATTGAGAACAAAAAATGAAGTGCTCACAGAAGGTAAGAGATACTGTTTTCTATTTCATTAGTGATATACATTGTTCCTCTTTGACCTCTTGTTCTCCTTGGAAAAGAAATTTGGAATCTGAGTTGTAAATATGTTGCCTTGTGAGCAGCTTTGAGGGATATTTTAATTTTGCAGCCCATCTCTGAGCTGGAATTATGAGACTTCTGAGGGACTCTTTGATTTGCTTCTGTATGCTTTGGAAGTAATTTTAATATTTCTAGTCAGAGTAAGTCCCAAAGCAGGGAATAAAGGGTCCAAATGGTGCTATGTTATTGAAGGAAGATACTTACTTAAATGCTTGACTTGTCTATGCTGAACTGAGCTCAAGGAATTAGGAATTAAACTCTTTCAGGCCTACCTAGGGGTCTAAAATGAAACATGTAGCACAAAGTGCTGAATTTCACATGAGAACCCTTTTCTCATATGAAGAGCTACATGCTACTTTCAGTGACACTGAGTTCTTTTTTCAACAAATGTGTATGCATGAAACACAAACAAAAGTTTAGTTCTGCTTCTGACTGGTCATGGGAGCCCAGTGGTTTAGGCCTTCCATTGCAAAAGCAAAAATATGGACCACTCCAAGACACACCTGCTTGTCCTTTTAAGCTCATGTCCCAGTGTTGGCCTGCATTATTTTTTGTTATATACTTGAAGATACAGTCTTTATCCTTTAAAAAGCAAGGATAAGATGTGGAAGGATGTTAAGAACCCTTAATGTATGTCTTCTACACTACTGTTGTCCTTTGTTCTATCTGAAGTGTTTTTTCTTTCTGAGGTGACCGTTTGTTTATACAGATACACAGCTAAAAATTGGCAGCCTTGTAGGGTACATAAGAAGTAAATGGTGCGCTTCAGATCATGTAGCACCAGCTCTTCTCTACAAATCTGGCCAACCTATGAAGCCATTCTGGGCAATAGCAGAAAGGTTTGGAGTATATGGGGAATATACATTTTTTTCAAGCTGGCAGATCAGGATTGCGTATGTTTCTCTAATAACTGACATAAAGAAGAAGTCTTTTAAATGTAGTCATTGTCTTTGTGTCTTGAGTGTGCCTGAGAAATTTCCATGACGTAGCTGTGTCTGCTTTTCAAATTACTGTTTTGTGTGGACAGTAGATGGTCTTGTGTAACATCTGAAAGAAATGCTTTTATCAGCTGACCTAGAACCACTTAGCTTTTGTGGTTTGTTTTTACTTAAGGCTTTTCTTTTGTCTCAAAGCACATGGTAGTAATACAGAAATGTGCTCAAGACTTCGAGTTATTCTGACCTTAGTGATCTAACTGAAGTTATGCATTGAAGCCCAAGTGCAGAGAATATATTCCGTGGCTGAGTAAGTTCACTGAGGACAAAGACCTTATGAAAGGTCTCTCGTCTGTGTCACAGAGACACCTTCAAATGCAAAACAACACTTTGCTTGAGGAATGGGGGAAGAGCCACAAATGATCTCAGTGCCTTATTTTCAACTATATGCTGTTGAATTCTGTACTTACAAAATGAGCATTAAATATTTTGCTCAAAATAATTTAAGTGTAAGTATGCATCCTTTTAGCCTGCATCCTTGGTTTGATGTATTTGCACTTCTCTAAGAAAATGTTGTGATTGCTACAGAGTGGGCCTTCTGATTCATTGCAAATCGGGACTTCATTTGATATTTGAGAAGTTCTCTCTGCACACAAAAAAGTCATTTTGTCCATGGGCTATACAATCTCACTGGAACACACTCCGATATGCTCAAAAAGAACATCCCTTATAAATGCAGCCTTTTGTCTTCATCCTCACTACAGAGAAAAATAATACTGTTACTCAGTTCTCAAACTTTAATTCCATAGGATATATTCTCCAGAAATCAAGATCTACAAGTACTATTCTATAAAATGTATGAGGTTGACTACCATAAACACGGCACTCAATTGTAGATATTTATATGAAGCATGAAAGTATAGAAGATGTTAATTGTAAAATAGTAATTACCTTATTGTTACAGGGAATTACAAAGAACCCAAGACCCTTCACTTGTAACAGTTCTGCACTGTTATTTTATGCCCTGGATTCCCTACTGACTGGCAGCAGAATAAAAGGAAAATTTAATCCTTCTTTCCATTTTAGCAATGACTCGCATTATGACTAAATTTCTGTATTGGCAGAGATCTAATGCCTAAGTTACAGACTGCCAACTCGAGCAATCACAAAACTTTCTCCTTTATGCTGCTATAATTAAAGTTAATATTTCCTCTGCAAGGAGCTGCACTAATGGAACAGAAAGCAGGCTAGTTCTGGTTGCTGTTTGAGCTGCATCATACAGTCAGAAGAACTTTGTTCTGACTCCTTATGAGCGGGATAGAGTGTTTGATCAGATAGGATTTCCCTTTTTCCCTAGGATCTCTGAGCCTCAGAAAGACATACCTGCAAGAATGGTTTCTGACAGGCTCCTATTGCTGGCCTGAGGGAAAGACAGTCTCACCTCAGGGACTGCTGCTTCCCTTGAAGCTGATTACCATGCAAGTCCTCTTTTAGTTAGAGCTCTGCCATGACAAAACAGGCTGTAGTCTATTCCCTCTTGAAGGTGAAGAGATTATGCTTAAATCCTACCTGGGGTTTGCATGTGGGATGTGATTACTGTCTGGATTAAGAAGTGGGCAGGACACCTGAAACCAGTTAGGAACACACTAACCCAGTAACAAGAACCGCACTGGTTTTTGGTAAGCCACAAGTATGAGGCCTGGATGTGGCCAGCAAACCAAGGTTCATTCTTGTAATACCAGAAAGGAAATGCCAGCGTTTGATCTGCTGACATCAAATGCAGACACACCTGCTTTATGGCAAGTCTAAGGAGTACACGTATGTTAGACATTATGGAGAAATCTTTGTTCAAAGGGCAATGAGGCACTGGCATAGGCTGTCCAGAGAAGCTATGGGTGCCCCATATTTGAAGGCATATAAGGCCAACCTGGTTGGGGCCCTGGGCAGCCTAAGCTAGTGGGGTAGAACTAGATGATTGTTAATGTCCCTTCCAACCTAAGCTATTCTATAATTCTAAGGAACTAAATGCTAGATAGCTCTGAGATAGCTAACAGCAGTCAGTTAAAGAAAATATGTTAGTATTACTTGAAAATATTGCAATAGAGAGAGAACTTCAGAAGAGCTGGATTTGTACACACAAATTCAAATCCTTTTTTTAAGCCTAGCCGTGACATGTTGCCACTGTGCTGATGGCTTGGGTGATTTTGTGTGTGGTTGTTGTTGTTTTTTAAATGAGTAAGTCCAAAAGCTATCTTAAAAAGGTAAACAACATGCAAATCATGTTTCTTGCTATAGGAGACAGAAAAGATAGCAGTAAAAATAAAGCAGTAGATATGAAGTAGATCAGAAGCACATGGATAATATCAAGATAGCAGAAGTAATTGCTAGAGGAGGGGTAGTGAAAGATATGACCCACTACAATTATCAGTCTGTAAATGTGTACAAATACGGTAGTTCTAGTGCTTAAGTAAGGGGAACTAGGGACAGAAGAAGAAGCAAGAACAAGCAAGTCTCCAAAAAACGTTACCTTCCAGTAACTACTTGCACTCAACTAACCCCATCACTGCCCAAGGAAATAAATGAAACTTAAAATTCAAGTAAAAGGCAGGGAGAGCCTCAGGGAAAGTTCTGTGTTAAAATGCTGAAAGCTTGTAATGAGTCCTCTGATTGTTGTTGTTATTATTTTAGAAGTTCTGTACAGCTCCTGCAAAGTTCGGGACTCTGAAGAGAGTACTGGCAAAATAGATTTAAAATGTCTCCCAATTATTATCATCAGTAAGTTGAATTAATTTATAGCAAATACTAATTTATAACAAAACTCTGTAATTTGAATTAGAATTATCAGAGAAGATAACAAACATTAGCAGCCAGGCGAGATTGCAGTGTAGCTGATAGCAAGTGGTAGGACGGGCTGTTCTCTATGCAAACCCCCCAAGCTCCTACTCTGTGTGCAGGAAGCAGACTTGGCTACACGTTTCACAGTTCTGGGGCAGGCAAAGTGCAAATAGGCATAATGATACTTGAGAAACTTTCCTGACAGAGCGTTTGACTGTTTCCCCATCTCTACACCTCAGCTGTGGGATGCAGCAGGTGCTCTGAGGGCAGAGCAATACCATTCATCGTGCTTCATTTAAGATGGCAGCACACAGACAGTCCTGCTGGTATAACCCAAAGGAACTCTGCTTAGCAGGGTGCTCACCAAAAGTTACAGGAAGACTGTGGTTAAAGCATTTGATCCTTAATTAATCCTGAGGATCCTGGGGGGAAAGCTTAGTGCACGCTCAAAATAACCTCTGTGATGCAAGGTACCATTCATTAAAACTTCACTTATTTTCTCAGGAAATTTACAGCTTGATCATAACTAATGACTATTTTTATGCTGGAGTTTTTGGTGTTATCATCTAACTGAAGAATCCTTGCAATTTCTCTTTACTTAACCAGAGAACATTTTTAAATAATTCCCTAATAGCAATCTCGAGCAAAGATTGCTCAACCAAGCAGAAGAAAACCTTGGTACAAATCTCGGTACTTGTGAAAAGGAATTCATTTTCCTGTGAAGAAAGGAGACAGTTAAATGCTGCCCCTTCTCATAGCAAAGCTCTGAAACATTTCAAAGCACAAATCTTGAAACAAAATGATCTTCTTATATCTTTGAACTGAAATAAACTATTTTTCTGTTTTTGTTTTTGTTTTTTTTTTTTTTCTCAGCCATATTCCTGGAAGAGGAAGAAAACCTGGAGTATTTAAATAAATGGTTTTGGATTGAAATCTGGGCCCCTCTAAGTAGGTAAGTTTGGATGTAAATCTAAGGCATCTAAGCTATCTAAGGCACAGATACCTTAGAAATAAAGTGCTGTTCCTCCTTCTCTCCCAGTCTTTCTCAGTACATCTCTTAGCCTTTGTAATGATGCTTTCCACGGAGTTGCAAGCCTAGTTTGTGAACTGCCTTTGAGTGTTACTTTAGTTCTAAAATATAATTCCCATCTTGTCAGAGAACAACCTTTTGTTGTCAGCAGCTGTAGTAGCTGTTGCTACTGTTGTAGCAGTGTTGCTACATAACAGAAAATGTACAAGTAGTCAAATATGAATTCGTGTTCTGGAATTAAATTTCTAAGTATACTTCATTTAAGAACAAGAAGAAAGTAGACCTCACTGCTAAGTCATTTGTCATAGCTTATTGGTATAATACAGCTCATTAAAACCAATGAATCTGCAGATTTCCAAGGAACCACAGTGTAAGCTAACAAATGAGAAGCAGAGTTATTGAAGCTCTTCTCCTCTTCCTCTTTTACTGTACATGTGCAATTTATTCTTGTCTATGAACAAAGCAATGGGAAAGGGGAGCTGGTCTAAAAAGCTTCAACTACTGCTCAATAAATAAGTGGCTTCACTTCTGTTTTCATTCTGGACATGAATGATAAATAGATGGGATTCATTTAGTAAAATAACTAGATTACTTTAGACTGGCTTCTCATTTAATTTGAACTTCTATCGAGGAGCAGGACAGAACGCATTCTCATCAAAACTGAGGCAAGTACCAGCTAGAAACTGATTTATTGTTGTAACTGTCCACCTGTGTCCGCCTGCTTCTGTGAATCGTATAACACCAAAATTGCAGGCAATGCCTAATTGTTAGAGAGGGCTCATAAGTCATTCATGTGCAATTGGGAATTTCACCATTCTAGTGCTTGAAGAGCAGCAAGTTTAAACAACACTGACAGCACTGACTTGAACCATTCCTCCAATGCAAATCAAACCTATTTCTGAGGACCAGGCACAGATTTGCTCGGTATGGAGACACCTGCTAAAGCTCCTTCTTGCAGTGGCAGTTGTCACTGTAAGAGTCCAAAACAGGTCAATCATGGAGGATGCTCATCCAGAAACATTAGAATTAAATGCAGCACCTGAAAACCATCTTTGCTGGTCCATAGCTGCTGGAGTTCTGCGTGACTGTGTGCCCATGAGCACACAAAACCCAAAACCATTGACCCTGATCTTTCTGCACGAAAGGGGTGAGAACAGGACTCTGTTTGGGTTATATTCTCTTGCTTTTGCAGCAAGTGCGTGCACATATGCAGGTAACAAAGTGACATCAAGCATCCAGGGTCTTGCTTTTTATAAGAACGTTGTTACTGTTCATGGGGGAGCTTTAAGTTTTCTCTCTTAATCTAGCTGAGAATTTGCTAATTATATCTTATAACTGATGAGTTCCTTTTTCCCACTGAAATCTAAAACATGTAATTATGAATCGGCAATATTTACTTATGAATTATCTTTACACTGAAAGAGTCTCTGGTTCCTGTTGAGTATTGTAAGTTAGCAACATGAAGAGATTTGTCTGGGCTTCAGTGGAATACATTTGTGATCATTATTTCTCACAGTCCTCTTACCATCTTGGTTGATGAGTGTGCCAAGAAATCACAAAAATGAAGTTTGAACACAGACTGTATCCATCTTCTGGAGGAGAGAAACAGAATCAATTTATTGCCTCCAGTGTAGCACCATGTGCTTGACTTAGGCTTCCTGAGTTTTGCTGCACTGAAATAATCTTTGCAGCCCAGCAGTAGAAGAGCTGGCAATAAAACAGAGATTCTCTGGTATGTGAGTTCAAACAGCAAAGAATTTTAGTACTTTAACTTTACTCTTCCTTTGAGTGCTCATTTTATCGTTTGCCTTGTTGACATACAGTGTGCTACATAAGCCCACGTAGTGACAACGCATACCACTTCTTAGAAGTACTTGTTAGAAATGAGAGGGTAATATGGATAACATAATGCACAGGCCTTCCTAAAGGACTGCAACAGACGAAGCTTGTACATGAGGGAAAATGTGTTCTTTCGTTCTAATTCTGTACCATTCTCAAAGCTGTTATCCAACTGCAACCCAAACACGCAGAATAATTAGACAAAATGCTAAGCCTCAATGTTCATCATGACAGCTGCCGCTCTGCTTTCCACCACGGAAATAACGTTACTGTTTTTTAATCAGTGTAAATCAGCAGGTGCTTAAATACCAGTCTCCCTGATCATGCAGGAGACCTCCTCCCCTCCCCTTCCATGATCTTGAACTTGTTTTTGGTCTGTGTACCACTACTTATACCAGTGTTTCTGGAAGTAGTGATTGTGAACACTAACAGATTGGAAAGCTGATTTTTATTTTAACATTTAACTCAGAAGCTGAGGAGAAAAAATAATCTTTCTACTGACTTAAATAATGGGATAATACATCCCTCCATGCCTCTATTGAGATGATGGCTAGCAGTGGACTCGCTAGCACTGACAGATCACACAGATCTCCAGCAGCTGCGAGCAGCCAATTAACGCCTCGTTAAGTGTTTCTAGCTCACAACAACCTGGCAATCCGTACCGCACCTGGGACTGCAGGGACTGAATGGCAGTTAGGTGACTCCCCAATTAGCTAATGCGCTTTATTTAGGAAAGAACATGCAACAGTTGCCATCTGGCTGTATTTGCAGTATGAGTTGTGAACAAACTCAAGAGGCTATCTTGTGAAGCTTGTGTTGTGACCCAAGTAGTAATTAAACACTATAAATAAAGCAATTATTGCACGTCTGATAGATAAAGATCTGGAAGGTAGTCGCTTGGCAGCTGTGAATTCTTGCCCAATTGGCAATACAAAACCTTGTTCATTTTAGATTAACTTTTATTTAGAGTCACAGTGCCATCTAGAGACCGCACAGAGCCTTTGATCAGCTTTCAGGTCTGGTTAAAGCTCAGATGGGAAGTACTTTGTTTTTCTGACCTTCCTGGTATGAGTTGTGTTGGGAAGTGTGACTGTTTGGCGTCGGCCAACACGCTGCTTTCAGTCTAAGTGAATGTTTGGGGAGAATACTTTTCTGCCCTTTGCTGTAACCTGCCAGGAACAAATGGTTGGCAAGAGCTATTTAGCAGAAGGATCGAGGTAAACAATCTGGGATGAGCAATGATGAGAAATAATGTGTTTTAATTTTTTAATTGAAATCACAGAATTGTAGGGGTTGGAAGGGACCTCCAGAGATCATCGAGTCCAACCCCCCTGCCAAAGCAGGTTCCCTACAGCAGGTCGCACAGGTAGGCATCCAGGCAGGTCTTGAACATCTCCAGAGAAGGAGACTCCACCACCTCCCTGGGCAGCCTGTTCCAGTGCTCCGTCACCTCACTGTAAAGAAGTTCCTTCGCACATTTGTGCGGAACTTGCTATGCTGCAGTTTCCGGCTGTTTCCCCTTGACCTCTCTCCAATCACCACTGAAAAGAGTCCAGCCTCACCATTCTGCCCCCCACACCTTAGATATTTATAGACCTGGATCAGGTCTCCTCTCAGTCTTCTTTTCTCGAGGCTGAACAGACCCAGTTCACTCAGCCTTTCCTCATAGGAGAGATGCTCCAGGCCCTTCACCATCTTTGTGGCCCTCCCCTGGACTCTTTCCAAGAGATCCCTGTCTTTTTTGTACTGGGGAGCCCAGAACTGGACGCAGTACTCCAGATGAGGCCTTACTAGGGCAGAGTAGAGGGGGAGGATCACCTCCCTCGACCTGCTGGCCACGCTCTTTTTAATGCACCCCAGGATACCATTGGCCCTCTTGGCCACAAGGGCACACTGCTGGCTCATGGCCAACCTGTCATCCACCAGGACACCCAGGTCCCTTTCTGCAGAGCTCCCCTCCAGCAGCTCATCCCCCAACCTGTACTGCTGCATGGAATTATTCCTCCCCAGATGCAAGACTCTACACTTGCTTTTGTTAACTCAAGTGACTTAAATACCATCCAAGAGGCTGGTCTGAATTTTCCTGAGATGTGAAAAGTGAGCAAAGAGCTGCCAGTGTAAACATCCCCCTGCAGTGATAACAGGCAGCTTGGGATGCAGGTGCGTGTGGCAAAGAGAGCATCAGGAGCTGGGCCACAGGGCCCTATAGGCTTACTGTTGCCGTGGTTTGTTCAATTCAGTTGGACATCCAAGAAACATTGTTATGTGCTCTTGTTTCTATTGGAGAACGTACAAGCTTTTCACTTACTCTCCAAAAGGGCAGTCAGGACACGCAAAGCTGCTGCCACTTGTGCTTAAGCTTCATATCCTTGTGCTTTGAAGAAGAAGGGAAAGGAAGACTTAGAGTCTTGGGGTGCTTTACATATTATTTAAGGACACACAACATCTGTGCTGTACTGGCAGTCCTGCTCTCTCAGCCCTTCTCAGTGTCTGTAAAGCTATTTCAAAATGGAGATGACTATACCCTCCAGTGTCTTAATCCAAGGTGCTTGATAATGCATGTGTCTTCCTTGGATACCATGTAAGTACAAAACTTTTTTCTCTAATGTAAATGGAGACTGGATACCTCAATAACGATAAATACTGGTGTGTGTTGCAGAAGAATTGCTGGCAGGCACTGGTCTATTCTGGACCCCCTTGTCTCCCCCAGGTAGATCTCTGTGTCTTCTTGAAGCAATTGCTCTTCCCCTAGCAGGGGGAGGCACTGCTTTTTGTTGCTCCATGATGACTGTGTGAGGGTGCTCAGCTGTCCTTTCCCTATTGCTTTTGTCTAGTGGAAGGGCTTTGTCTTCTAAAGATGAAGAAGGATTGCTGCACTGAACAAAATCACTACTACATCTAATGCAGGATAACCGTTCTGTAGGAACTGGAAATGTGCCTACATGCATCCAGGATCTACGACATGATCCCCATGCAAAGGCTTGATATTTCCTGAGTCAGTTGGAAGTGTGTATATTTGCCGTTGTAAGGAAAAAGAGATGGACCAACCCACTTCTTACATTGATGATTCCTTCTTAGTTTTTATATATAATTTAGTCCTAATTTAAAACAAAGAACTGGAGGAATTCAGTAACATTACCCAGAAATCTGTTTTCATTCCTGCTATGAAGGGAACTTCTTGTATGTTTTGAGAGCTTAAACTCTTTAACATTTGAGGACCTTTCTGAAGTATTCCAGCAGTCGAAATCTACCACCTGTTTGCCCAGTATTTAGTGTAAAAATAGTAATTCTTTCTGTAAGAAGCCAGGCGAGCTATTATTTCACAAGAGCTTCAGGAAACCTGCAGGGCTCCTTTAAGTTTGACAGGATGATTTGTTGAATCACTTCGATGTGATAAACCAGTGTGACAGATCTTCCTTATTTTTCAACAATCAAGAAGTAACTCTAATCTAACACACAAGACCCAGTATGTAGTAAAGTGTGGGAGTTGTGGAGCGGAGAGCTTTAATTGGCCTCCCTCGAAGGGCACAAAGCAAACCAGATCTATTTCATACCTTTCTAATAGCTTTGTAAAAAAACCTGCTTGACTTTGGCACTAATGATCTTCAAATTTGCAGAGAAGCCTGATGGTAAAAGCTGGTTTTGCTGTAAATCTGTGTGTTCCACCTGCACAGCTTCACAGCCTTGTTCACAGCTTCCAGGGGCACCCTCATAGTGGTATCATCTGCTTGGGGGCTGCGCTTGGTGCCCCTGTAATCTGTAATTGGAGGGTGTCTGTACTGCAGTTTGTTTTTCTCCTTGTCCTAATTATGGTTGCAGTGCATTAAGGTGTCTTTTTGGTTGTGGTTGGTTGTTGGGTTGTTGTTGTTGTTGTTTTTGGTGTGTATGTTAAGCAATGTCTTATGGTTTTTTCACAGGTGAGAAAACATGTTTTTGTGAATTCACATCTAGTGAGTGTCTTCTCTAGAATACACAACTGAGGCAGGGAGCAGCAAGTTGGATGGATAGACTTGAGAAAACAAAACAGTGGGGGGGCTAGCATGTCAGGCTGTAAGAGCTATGAGCTGAAACACTGGGAAACTACACAGTAAGGTTAGTTTTGCACTTTTTAATGCAGCCCATCTGTATATACAGATTAGAGAAGTCTTCATGTGATCACATATTCATCTCACTGTCCACTATCAGAGTTAAGTGAGCTTTGTTGCTATACTCCTGGATTTCCAACACAAAATGGCAGTGCTCATGCCGCTAATTTTCATTCCTCCTTCCTTCTTCATGATTAACTTAACCATTGCAATAGAGTTATTTTCAGAGGCACCAAGTCAGAGAAGCATTTCACACAGCTTTTCACGCTGTGAGATGGAGCATTTGGGTTTGAATATGAATTTGATAGTAGCAACAGCAGCAGTAGGAGGCTTTATCTGTCAAAGAGTCAAAATGAACCAGAACTGAGAACTCCACCAACAAATGTTAGTGAATTACAGCTGTGCTGCTGCACTTCAAGTCCTTTTTTCCTTGCTGCTACGTTCCTGCTCACTTCAATGATTCAAATATAGTTCATATTGCTCTAATGAATTACTTGTTGCATGTCAACATTTGCTTATGTATCTCTTTAAAAAGAGGGAATTAAATTGTTTTTTATGTATTTTTCCCTTTATATCATATTCTTCAGCCCTTATGGAAGATCTGGGTTTTGTTTCACTTTCCTTCCCTCCTCTCTCTTCCCCTGTGGTTTACCTCATCTGCTGACTTTTGTAGGGTTGTAACTTAGTCTTCGAGTACTGTGATATTCTTCCAGTGTGATTAGTCCCTCCAGTTTTAAGGACTCTTCCTGTGATCTCACTTAGGATTCCTATTAAGTCCTCCTCATTTTGCGTCCCTTCTACCTTGCAATTTTCTCTGTTAAAACTGTTTTTGCTAAAGTTTTTAAGTACAGGGCAGCGACCTGACAGACCTTTTCAATGCCCTGAAACACGCTAATCCTGAAGGCTTCTTGTCCTTTGGCTCCACTGGCTCCAGGTCTCTTGGGTTTCTTTTTGCTCAAGACTCTTCTGTAGCACCCTCCTTGATGATTTTTCTTCCTCTCTAGCTTTTCTTTGAGGAATCTAAGTAAATTCTTACTGATATCTTCTCTCAGCTTCTTTTTGCTGTGGTCACAAATGCAAATTGTTGATAAGTTGCTGACGTATCCTTATAGTTAAAAAGCTTCTGTTAAAATCAAAGCCAACAGGCAGCTGAACACCACATAGCCCTTCGCTCACTCCTCCTCCCAATGGGATGGGAGAGAGAACTGGGGAAAGGGGGAAATGTGTAGAACTCATAGATTGAGATGAAAACTATTTACTAAGGCAGAAAAGAAAGGAAGAAATAATAGTAATTTTAATAATATACAAAACAAGTAATGTCCAAAGCAAAACCACAGACTGATGTAGACATCATGCTACAGTTAGGAATTTTGCCAAATTAAGTGCAATTTCTTTCTATAATGGTTATTTCTTGTTAAAGCTTTTGTTGGTTCAGTTTGTACAGTAATATAATTACTTACTAACATAGGCCAAGAACTCAGATTTTCAGGAGACTTAGCTAGAAGTCAGGTCAGCTTTCTTTCTATTTCCACATCTTATCTTTTTCACTACCTGGTCAGATTACATCCTACACTTGCACTTCCTGCTTTATTCATAAATTCAGCCATTTTCAAGCATACTGGCTTTACTTTTATCTTCTTCTGACCACAGCTTTCAATTTAACTTTGATCTCTGCCCCGTGGTTATCCACTGAAAACGTATTTTTTTTCATGCTGTTCAGCAACTCAGTTTTTCTTTGGCTTTACTTTTCTTACTGAAGGCATTATTAAGAGCTTTTCTGTGTTAGAGCTGCAGCCTATATAGGTGACAAAACCAGAATGCCAAGCGTGCTTGCTAATAGGAGATGTTACCATGAAAATGCATTTCAGTAGTGTATATTTTCTCTTGTAGTCAAAAGGCTTTATTGAGAGAGAGGCATAGCATTTTATAGAAGTGGCAGACAAGGTGGTGTCCAGGTACAACAAACAGAACAACTGCGAGGTTTGAAAAAGGAACCTGTGGTGAAAGACTGCAGGAAGTGGTTGCATTTTGTTAAGAATACAGAAGATTGATTAGAGTATGAAGTATTTTCAGGTATAGGAGATAGTGACAATCTAGCCTTTTCTCCATGTGGAGGTGAGAGAGGGAAAAAGTGCTTAGCATTTTTTTCCTTTCTCTAACATGCAAAAGGTCAGTCAGTCACTGCAGAAGTCCAGCCTAGAAACATTCTTCCTTCAGTGAATGACGGGAAAAACAAAACAAACAAAAAAAACCACTCTAGTCCTGTTTTGGGAAAGAACAAAATTACGTTAAGAGCAGATTCACACCAGACACAGCTTGATTTTGTGTTGCTAATAATGTTAGTGATAATGCCCAAAGGCTTATTCTGATGCGATTACCTCCACTGCACAAAATATGTTGCAGCTTAGAAGGATCCAGCCAGTGCAGTGTGCCACTCTTGTGCCTTCCCCTGCTCTCAAATAGGCAGTTATGCACCATGGATTCCTTGGTATGTTGAATTGGGGTATCACTGCTGTTACCTTCCTACATTTTTTGTCATAAATTACACAGAATTTGCAGCAGCTCTCGGTCTCTTTCTCCTGTCACAAACTATCCTACTGTGATCTAGATCTAGGCTTCAGGCTTTGTTGCCACTCTGCAAGCACAGACAACTTGAGAAGTAGCTGCATCTGAGGAACAGGAACAGTCTCACCCACAACAACTTACAGCAGCTGACAGGAAGGGCCTTCTCCACCAAAAAGAAGCCTGGGCTCCTGCCTGGATGCCCCAGAATTGTGCCATGCAGTACCATGAATCCACTGATGAAGACTGCTTCTCGCCATCATGCAGGCAACACTCTTTCAATTTTCTTCTTTTTCACATGAAGTCCTCTTAGACTTAAAGCAGTCGAGAATTTTCTGTCAGTGAAGGGTTGTGAAGAAACCCAAATGTTGCCCTCCTTGCCTATAATGTGAAATACATCTGAATTTCATCAAAGTTAATACCATTAACTCCTGTTTCTGGCCACTCCATGGACTTTTCAGAGTAGGCAACCTGGATATGCGGGGTTGTATAAGCCAAAAATACTTAATAGGAAATATTTGGTCTGAATTGGCCCATGGAGGTGTATCATTATATGTTTCAAACATAGAACGGTGAAAGCTAAATGTCACATGCTGCAGATCATGGTGAGTGAGGTTCATGACACAGCTCTGAGGTAGCTGACAAGGACGTCTCTCACCACATTCCTCATATATACGCAGCATCTGTCAACTGGTATTTGTGACCTGAAAGTCCTGTTATGTCTTTGTCAGTGTCTTTTTGCCATGAACTAGCCCACCAGTGCTAGAGTAAAATATATATACTCACACCTGTGTATGCGTTGGAGGGAGAGTGAGGAATCTGTGTCTGATCAGTTTGTTACCTGGGTATTTTAGTGATAGACCAGATGATATTTATGGCATCTCTCTTCTTCCTTTCTCTTACATTGTACATTTCTGTGGTTTCTGCTTCTAAGCCAAATTTCAACTTCACTTGAGTACTGCAGATAGGTAAAGTAAAAGGATCACTTCAATCCTTAGGTGACCCTCTTCTATTGAACCCTGCTGGAAAGCTGCAGGAACAAATTGTCTTGATATATTCTTTAAATTTTGAACTCTGTTTGAGTTGTGCTTGCACTGTGCATATTGAACCATGGCTTCACAGCGAGAATTTCTGTCTGGGATCATTACTTGTTATTTGAACAAAGAACTGAAAACCCTAAAAGGAGCTGAAAATCTACCATTACACAATTCTTACCTCGTTTTCCCATGATGATTTCTAAGGCAAGAGATTATCAAAACAGTGATATTAGATTAAACAGATAAAAGCTCCAATCTTCCCAATCAAGCACACCACTGACCCTGTCTCTAATCAAAATAAATACACAAGAAATGAGAACATGCTTGTAAATAAATGGAGTGTGTCACACAGTGTAAACTGCCCAACTAGTGGCACAAGAAATTTCTTCACTTCCTAATAGGATCTTATTGTGCTGGTTGAAAATTTCAGATTGTTTCTGAAGTTTAGCAAATCTAGCTGTGCAACTACACACCAGTAAAGTACTCAGTCCCACACTGTAACTCAAACGTGTAGTTCATGGGAAAGGAGAAGAGGCAGCTCTTTCTCATAAAAATAAGTGTTTCTAAAGAGGAATAGAAACAATACAATTTTTGTAGGGAGGAATTCCTGGATAAGTGAGCAACTGTTGTAAGCAAGCTTTCCTCAGAAGGGAAAGATATTGAGCCCATCGTATTTTATCTTTAAACAAAGTTGGTGGTTTCACCTTCGTTTTTTCTGTGTCTAGAGTAGAACCAATTATTTGAGAAGCAGGAAAAGGAGCTGGCTTCCATTGATACAACAGGAGCAAATTCATCACCATCTAGTACCTCTTGAGGTGTTGTAGTCACTCCAAGTGACCGCCATCTGCCCCTCCAAAAGGGAATGGGTCTGCCCATGACAGTTCAATGTTACATCTGCCAGCCCAGTGTAGCATCTCAGATGTCCTAGCATGTTTATTATAACACTTGGCCCTTGTAGGTACCCAAATTCTGGCTCACAGAAAATTCTAAAGATTATTTGATTCAGTGGTTTTCAGACTTAAAAACAAAGAAGATTGACCAGAGTATCGTCAGTAGTAGTATCCAGAGTTGAATGTCCTTTTCATCAGTACAGTTACTCCAGTACTATATGAATTCAGTAACTGCCCAGGACCTTGAAATACAGAAGGAAGTTACATGTATTAGTGAACATGGGTAATTATGATTGTCTTTAATTACATTCAGTTATTACAAAATCTACTAGTCTTTAGTGTTCATTCCAGTGTCTTTTAGTTATATAAGCCCTTCTCCCAATTTTGCCCCTTCTGATGTACTTGTTTCATTCTCTTCAAAAGCTTTTTCTGTTTGGAATACTGAATTGTCACAGCTAACTCCTTTTTCCCGTTAAAGTGAATTTTCCCTTTTCAAATCTTCCTTTTTGGTATCCTCAAGCTCCTGTCTACTTATCCCTATTCTCTTTCTTTGTTTTGTTTTAGTTTTTCTGTGGGTTTTTTGTTTGTTTGTTTGTTTTGTTTTGTTTTCTGTCTGCTTTGGTTCTGGTTGGTTGGTTGTCTTTTAGTATTATAAGCATTACAGAAATGAAAAAGAACATTTTTTCATTAATTTTCTATTACTCCTTAGCTGTTATAGCACTACAATATTAGCCATTCTCTCAACTGCTATTCCAAAATTACTCATCCGCTTGTGTCTCTTGAAATTGCTACAAGGTCCTTCTGATATATTCCCTTTCATCAAAGCCCCTGTATATAAACTATCTTCTATGCCCCAGTTCCAATTCAGTATTTTTTACTTTTTTGAGATCCACTCTTTTTTGAGATCTTTCATGTTTTTCAGGATCCTCTTTGTAACTTTGTTTCTTCTCTTCTTTGTTCCTCCAGTTTTTGTGGCTGCTGTTGCTGCCTCACACAGAATCTCCTGTCCGTATTTTTTCTTCCTGCTGGTGGTCGGTTTTCTCCATCCAAACCCTGTTATCTGCTTCCCCTTCTCTGATGCTGTATTCTAAGAATAAAGTGACGTTTATATCTGGATTCTAGATCTGATTTCAGATTTAGATTCTGTGATGGCATTATTTGGAACTGTAACATTGTGAGTAGACCCTTTCTGGTTCTGTCTAATTGGTGACTTGAGTAACAAACCATAACAATCCTGTAAAGGCCACAAAACAAAAACTGTTTGGCAACGCTCTTGTGAAAGTTCCAGATCAAAGACCTGTTGTACCCTAGCACAGTGGGAAAGTAGAAGTTAGTTGTCTTGCTTAAGGTTCAACCCCAACCACAACCATTATGCAAAAGGAGAAGCATGGCCATTATGGCATTTGCACAGCACTTTCTTCTCATGGGCTTTTTATCAGCAGAGGAGCACCTGACTAAGTGATCAGTGGGTAATGTGTGGCTGCCACTTCCGTTTAAATAGCCTTGTAGATGCAGGCCTGCAAGACTGACTGATTTTATTGTATTCTGTTTCTGCATGTAGATAATGAGGTCCTTAGGGAAGAACATGTTACCGTTATGTTCCCAAAAGAGGAATCATTCCATTCGAATCATAAAATATCCTGAGCTGGAAGGAACTCCAACTCCACACAGGATCACACAAAATTCAATCCTTATGTCTGAGAGCGTTGTCCAAAATGCTCCTTGTACTCTGGCAGCTTGAAGCCGTGCCCAGTGCCCTGGCATCCTGTTCCAGAGCATGACCACCCTGTGGTGCAGACCCTGTCCCTAACCCCCAGCTGCCCTCCCCTGACACAGCTCCATGCCGTTCCCTCGGGCCCCGTCGCTGTCACGCAGACAGAGCTCAGCGCTGCCCCTCTGCTCCCTGGAGGAACTGCAGCCGCCATCAGGCCTCCACTCAGCCTACTTTGCTTTACGCTGGACAAGCCCAGCAATACCATCTGTGCCTCATACATCTTTACCCTTTAGACTGTTCCCTGTTTCCGTAATCCTCCTTTGGATACTTTATATTAGTTTTATTTATTTATTTTGTTGCTTGTTAGCTTTCCTATCACTGCAAAGGAGAGAAATAATGTATCTGAAGCTGGGCAGTGTTAAGCAACTGCTGCTGTTCCTTTTCACAGCTGGAATTCTGGGCCACCCACCTCGCACTGCTCCAGGAAAATTTTACATTCGTGAGATATATAGAAAACTATAACACACATTCATATTACTGACCACCAGCCCTTATCATACCTGATCCATTGTCACACTTCACTTGCACAAAAGGAAGAAAACTGGAATTCTGCCAATAGCATGTTGTAACTCTGACATCTAACTGCTGAGTACTTTTACTCACAAGTTTCTTGGAATTTTTGTTAAATGGAGGAGGATCTGTAAAAGAAGAAGAGAGAAAATAGCCAACTATCGCTTATGGTACCATTGTGAAGGATCTTGAGCAAGGTGGATCCCCGAACTGTACAATAAAAGTGCAATGCCACTAGCACTGATAGCGTAAGCAACTGTCATGGTGCTGTGGGATCATTGCCGTGAAGCAAGGACATCACCAGTACTGCGTCGTGATAGAGAAATGGTGACACATTATGAGAACTTCAGAGTTGTCCTCAGGTTACAAAACTGGGAAGTGTACATGCAAACAGTGATCTCTGAAATCAAGAAGACCCCACCCAGTTCCAGCTCTTGTGGACTTGGACTGTTTTGACTTCAAAATCAGACTGTATTGCAGCAGTCCCTGATCCTTTTCCTCAGCTTTGAAGACTGTCTCTCCTGTTTTCTCTGTTCCGTCCCCTTTCCCTGGTAACTTAAACCCACTCTATCTGCAAGGCCAGTGCTTGTTTTCTTTCCAGTCTCACATTCTGAATCACAGCTACTCCTGTATCTTTAGGTCCTCACTCAGTTTCCGTCACTAATACTGCTCAGCCTGGCTTTTATCTCTTGCTTCTCTATGTCCGTTTGCTCTCCACCCTTTCCCAGTCCTTGCCTTCCAGTGAGGAAAGCATTAAGTGCCTGTGAGAGCATCTCCCATAGAGCTGGGCAGTATTTCCTCCATCAGGGAGCAGCAGTTCTTCACACGGCTGTATCCTGCCCTCATTGAACTGACAGCAGCTTCCTAAGGCTACCAAAAGGCACTGTCTGACCATCGTCTCCTTCCTACCATGTTTTCTAAATCATGACATAGACATAGCAGAACTTCTTGATAAAATTGTTACGCTTTAAAAATGAGAAGGAGGCAGCAGAAAGAACACCTCTTGAAAAATCTAATTCTCAAATATTGCTGACCAACTTTCAATGAAACTTGGAAAATCCATTAAACCGTAAGAACAGCAACAACAACCAACAGCTGTGCTTAAGGGTGAGGTTCAGCAAGGCTTTGAGGATCTTCAGATATAAAAGTTAACTTTAAAATGTGACTGTGCTTAGGTGTCTGCTAAACTACTGCATAGCTTAGAAACGTGATACACAAACCAAATGTTAGCTCTGTCGTACAATGTGCCAGAAGAGTCTTTTCTTCTGACATGGACTGTTAACAGTGCAGAAGAATCATTTCCCATTTCCCGCCCTCACTGTGCTCATTAGCATTCAGCTGATTACTAACTGCACTACAGACAGACCGATTACAGCAACATGAAGCCATGACCGTACTTCACACCTCCAGTTTCACTTCTCAACAGCTGCTTTTAGAATAAGTCTTCTTTTAATGCTAGTCTTCTGGCTTTTTCTAGAATTGGTCTGAAAGACAAGAGATCTTGTTTCTATTTGTCCATGGAGTTCCCATTTTTTCATGGAAAGATATCAAGAAAAGCATGTGAAGAACTGCTGTGCAAGAAAGGACAGAATGGTAGTTATTTAATACGAGAGAGTGAAAGTGTGGCTGGAGCCTTGTGTCTGTGTGTTTTGTAAGTATTTTGATACTAAATTTCTTATGAGTTTTCAAATAGATTCAAAACTAAGAATTCTCCTTTTCTAACATTAATAGTTCTTCCTTGTTAACAATATGTCCGTAGATGTATTCAAGCGATGTTGGTTGCCTTAGGTTTTCTTTACAGTGGGTGGTGAATGGGTGGCATTTGTGAAAACAATTCATACAACAGCGAATGGATGAACTGCTGTTGTCTGCTGATGCTTTTGTCTCTCTGCAGACAATGGAGAGAGCCCAGAGAAAATACCTTAGCCTGCTAAAACACGGTGAGAAGAACCTCACTCAAAGTTGCTACCTCTGTTATAAAAGGAGTAAATACCATTGTAGCACTACTGAGACACAGAAAAGTCTCACAGTAGGATATAAAATATTTTCTTCTTCATATGCATGCTGATTATGTGATGAAACATTAGCCTTGTGTTTCTCACAAAGTTTATCTGATGTAAGAAAATAAGCTGAGACAGAAAGATGTCATGTCCTACTCACATTCATGACAAGCCCATGAACAAGGTAGGAACAGAAAACTGCTTAGCTTAAAACAACTAAAATTGGATTATTTTCTTTTCCTGTTGGGAACAGTATTTTTTTCCTGTTCATAAAGACTGTTTTACGTTTTTCATAAGTAATCAATCTCTTGTTAATATGTTCAGAGTTTATGAACTAGTCACTGGTCCTTTTTGCGTGAACCTGTAAAATTTTACACTTTCCTTGATGGTGTGTTTGAGAGTGACATGAAAAAAAAAAATAGCACAACATTTAATTAGCTTAGAAATGTCAGGAAATATTTTTTATCAATAATCAAAATCTCACTGGTTTTGAAACAAATCAAAGGAGAAGGGAGAAAAAGGGAGGAGGAAATGGAGTACTGCTGGGTTGGTGAGTAGAAGAAAAGATCATCTGGGAATAACAAAGACGAGTAAGGAGAAATGGCAGATGAGATACGAATCAGTTACGAGTCTACAAGATCTCCCTTGTCCTCACACCAGTTAGTTTGTTAATTTGAATCATAATATGCAGCTGTTTATAAGTATTTAATAGTTTATTTGGAATCAGAAGTTTTCATTGTAATGGCAGATTCATGTTCATTTTATGTTAAAATAACTGTAGCAGCCAAGTAATATACAGACAATGACTTCTCAAATTTTGATTGACTCAGAGTAAGTTTAGAAACAACCATTTAGATTATTGTTTTCCACTTTGATGTCTTATTTTTACTTGCATATTATGTTTAAAGAATGAAGGCTGACTTTTATAAATGCTCATAAGCCAGATACTTGTGAATGTTTTCAGGTACCTCATGGAGGAAAAAAAAAAGAAAAAAAAAAAAAAAAAAGAGGTAGTCAAAGTTAATCTTTTCTGAGTGGAAGTTAGCCCAGTCCATAGTAAATTCTTCAGAGAGCAGAGCAGGTTCTTTGCAGAACAAACATCCATTTACATGCAAGTCCCCATAACTAGGTTTTTGCCCTAAGATTCTCCCTCTCATCTCAGCTCAATTCATTTAGCTATAGCTGAAATCTTTCCAATGAACATGCGTACTAACTAAAATTACCTGTTTTCAGATATTGTTTTTTTTGTTGCTGTTTTATTGTGGTTTATATCTCTCTGCAGCTTTACTGCCTTTTTTGGTGATTATCATGATCTCCAGTTCATCTTCTAAGCAGCTGTCATTGCTATATTTGATAAAAAGTTTTCATTTCTGTTGATAAAACGTGTCCAAAGCCATCAGTATCCTTAATGTTCTAACACTTGAACATTATTAAAATAATAATAATCAAAATTCTAGGAAATGCTAAAGAAGAATGATTTCCTGAAAGTAGAGCCCATGTTGTCATTTTGTGTGCTGGTGGGTGGAGGACATTTTCTATTGACATTTCTCCAAGAATTCAATATTCTTCTTGTAATACAAATGCAAGATACAGTTCAGAGAGGTATCACATTGGAAGGCAAGAAAAACAGATGAGAAATGGGAAGTACATGGAATCAAATTATTTATATAAAGGCCTGAGCTGGGTTTACTTTGTAAGTTATCTGCAAATTTTAGAGTAAACATATTCCAAAACATGAAAACTTTCCTCAATATTTGAACTCTAGAATCCCATTTGTTTTGCTTTTCTATTTCAGTCTTATACATATTAATTCACAATCACGTGTTGATAATGCTATTGCAGATATTTCCAGTCCCAGCGTCTGTTTCCATTCCTTCCTCCAATGTTTTTTCTTTTAGCATTGTGGGTCAGAGACTTAGCCTACTAGTTTGTCCCTAATATCATATCTTCTCTTCTGGATATGCTCATTGTTAAGTGGCCAGTATCATATCTAGTCAAATCAAATATGAGTTTGAAATAGTGATTGCATCTGGAAGCATACAGATGGAAGCATAGATGGCTCAGTGGGAGGATTACCTGTGGGCTCACCCAGGGAAAGCTGGTTACAGAAAAAGCATTCTACAACTTCTCACTCCTGTGTATGCCACAGCAAATAAATCACCTGTTCTCTACAGAAGAATGCCAGTAGATCTCATATGAAAAGTGAACTGCAGGTTTTCTTACAGAATCATTCCTTACTGCTACTTTGACTAATGTGGTTTTCACTCTCTCTCCTCTCCCATCCTTCCCAACTTCTGTAGTACAGTAGAAGACATTCCCAAAGACAGCCTTTCAGAATGTCACTTCACGCCACTGTTCTTGTTTCCATATAACATGGTAATCTTGTGTCATATCCCAGGTAATTCTCTCCTGTTTTAAGGTGCAGATCAGTCTTCTGAAAGGTGACGTTTCCTATGGAGTTGATAGTTTGAAGCCCGTTCTTTTTCCCCTAGGGTATGAATTCAGGGAAAGAAGGATACTCCACTTTCCCCTGTAGCAATTTCGGTCTTCACAGTAGCTCCATTTTTTTTAGAAGGGGTACATGTTAACAACGTCATTCCAGCCTAAAAAGGCTGTATGATAGTAGGTCTAACCTTGCTGGAATCTGAGAGACATCCAAGCTACAGCTCCCCTTTGTCTTGCTGCTGATGGAGACACTGCGGTTATCAATGATGCATGAGTCTGCCCTTTGCCTGCGTTTTATTCCATGTGACATTTGCACAAAATGGTTTCTAACACAGTAAAGCAATTCTGCTGATGGTGAGCAAGAAATTAGGCATCCTATAGAAGCAAAGACTCTTCTTTTACATGCATAGCAGCTTTCAGTGGGTTTCTAGGCTTTGTTTTGCGCTTTACTGTCTATGAACAAGTAACAGGGACTTCCAGCTGTTTCTGGACGTAACCATAAGCATTTTCATTACTTTGAATTACCAGATTTGTTTTATTGAAGCTGTAGTCATATGAAACTTAACTCAACATAAAAAATGGACCTAAGAAGCAGGAGAAGAGCTCAGGCAGTTAGCTGATGTGAACATGATTGCTCAAGATCTCTCCCAAGCAAAAAAAAAAAACAACAAGCAAGCAAACAAAACCAATACCTGAGTGACATATTCAGCTGTAGTAGTCTAAGCCCTTTCCTGTGGTCTGACAGTTGACACAAACTTAATGTATACAACAATGTTTTTCACAGCTTCGAAAAAGTCATCTACACTTATCGGATCTTCAGGGAATATGAAGGAAATTATAAAATACAGGTAAGCGAATCTCATTTCATCTGTAAAGACCTCATTATTTTAAATTTTAATGAATTTTTAAAAATAATATACTTGAAAATATTACCTTATAAAACAGGAAGCCTCCGAAAGTAATGCCTCCTATTTTATTATGATGGCCAGCAATGTCAGAGGTGGATGTTGGTGGTATGGTAGTAGAAGTTAAACCTTCCCACCAATATTCCATTACATTTTGTTGCTGTTAAGTGAAAGCTGGTGCACATTTGAGCCCCCAGATGCATTAGCTGCTTCTGCAGGTGTCCTTTCTCATTCATGCTAATATAGCATAAAACACTTGGCTTCTGCTTGTTGTATAGTTGTCCAAATCCAACATTTTAAATTGGAATTAAATATGTTCTCCATAAGTTTGTTTTCTAAGGCCAGAGGGAAGTCTGTAATGCTTTCACTCTACTGAACAATGCTGTAGGGGATTGAGCCAAGCTTAAACTTTGTATTTTATCATATTTAGTAATAAAGAAATAGCTACAGGAGTCATAATATCTACTAGACTATCTAGAAGCAGTAGTGGTGAATGGTTTTAGATCTTCAACCAAAAAATTGTTATCAGTTTTAGTTTTGATTCCATAGCAATAATTTCTAGAGCTTAAATCCCCAAAATACATACAGAAAATAGTTTGCTTATCCTCATCACCATTTTAACACTGAGTATGAAACTTCTTCAGTAGTCTTGGTAGGGATCTATGTTTAAGTGGTTTTCCGGGACAGCAATATCATAAAACTTCTTTGGTGACATAGACCAAGTCTTGAAGGACACATGCAGGGAGCAAGACACTTGCCTGGGGACTGTGATCTCCGCGGCTTCCCAGGAGGCAGCAACTGGTTCTGCTCTTTTTCAAGGAAAGAGTAAAACACATGGCTTGTGATGAAGAGTTAAATTTCATAGCACTTGGACTGTAGTTGACTGAAATCCCTTTTTTTTTTTTTTTTTCTGAACAGCTAAATATGATGTGAAACAATGTGAATTTTGTTTTAAGCCCCTTCAGGAATTCCCAAAGGGAAGAACTGAGACACAGTCAGACCTGCAGGGCCATGAGAGGGATGGCTACAGACATCAGCCATTGGAATGAAGGAGATAAAATTTGTCCTCGCTAGGATGGGAATCCTGTGATCTGAAGCCAGGCAGGGAGCACTGAATAGCTTTCCCTTGGCTGCAGCACACACAAGCAGGGCTGGTGAAGGAGGTTATGCCTGGTACCATAACCACTCCACCACACAGGTGTCCCTCTTGTGTTTAGAACAGTATTCTGTCACCATACAGGTTTACAAAATGTCCTTTGGTGAACTAGTTATGCACAGTTCTTTTCATTACAGATTACAAATACAGCTTCAAACAAACTTAGTTTTTCTTTCCTTACAGACTTCTGAAGGCGTTCCAGAAAAGGTCTTCAGAACGCTGAAGGATTTAATATATAACTATGAAAAGCCAAACCAAGGGCTAGTCACAAAGCTTCGCTACCCAGTCAAGAAAACAAGCTCCTCACGAAGAAGCCAGAAGCTCAAGTTAGGAAATGATGACATTTATGATGGTGAGAATTCTAGTTTAGTCTGTCGTTTCATTAAGACAACAATTGCATTGACAGGTGAATAATTGCTATGTGTCCTCTGAGACAAGCTTGCATGGACAGAAATTCAAGATTCTTCCTTCTTTTTTACGTTCAGTGGAAACTGCTTAGTTCTAGGTCACAGGTTACATACACTCATCCACCATAAATTAACAGAATAAAACTAAAAAAGGTACAGATGGCAAAGCATGGTATTGCCCAAAACTCACTCCATGAGTATCAGTGATCAGACTACAGAAAGCTATGAAACAATTTTACACAATGTGTTTCTGGCAAGCTGACAGGCCCTTATATCTCAGTGAGAGTTGAGGCTGTCCTTTGTTGTCCAGATCAAAATCTACTTTTATACCAAAATCTAGCTTGTAGATTGTGATTTGTGTTAGAACATGACCTTTTTTAGTTATCATGTTGAAAATAAGAATTATACAGATTTGTGCTCAGGATCACAGATCTGGAATCAGATAGTTTAGTCGCTGGGGTTCACTACTGGTACTGGTTTTTAGCCAGCTTTTAACATAGTGTTCTAGACCAAGAACCACTTTTCTGGGGATGGCTACAAGTGTTCTGTTTCTGCCTTTTCCCTGGATTCTACAAAAATAACAACAATAATAAAAACTGTAACAAGGTCTAAGATGTTTTTTCAAGGTCTCCTCCCAGCTAAGGACTTTTCTGTTGGGAATATTCATCTACAGAACAAAAGCTGTCATACACTACAGTCATAGCTACCTGTGCTATTGATCTGAATTACTGACTATATATGACTTAGGACATTTAACTTTCTCAGGAAGACAGGGTCTCATGTGGATACAACCATTTAATTACAGAGCTTGCTGATTTAGAAAGGGCAATACCGGCTTTGCTTCCACATGTGGAGTGGCCTGGAAGACCCAGTCCATAGGAAACTTAAGTCTAAACACTAGTTCTGAAATAGCAGACAGAATACTGAGAAATCAAACTGAATTAACAGTATCTACATAGCAACATGACAACATGCCATCTTGCTTAGAGAAGTCTTTCAGAAAAGCAATTAGCAATGACAAGATCTGTTTTTTTCTTTATTTCTTTACAGAAATTGATGAAAGTGATTATGTTGATGTCTTACCTTGAATGATCTGCAACCTGATGAATTGGAAAGACTCCATCTTAGGCTGTGCCACAGCACAT
This sequence comes from Lagopus leucura, assembly GCF_019238085.1. NCBI lineage: Eukaryota > Metazoa > Chordata > Aves > Galliformes > Phasianidae > Lagopus > Lagopus leucura. The sequence continues at coordinate 91,380,612 of NW_024962262.1, forward strand.
CAACTGGAGAGAGTTAACAGTTGGACATTCAAAGCTATGTATCTGTACCTCTGGAATTAGTGCTTTTTGTAGATTAACAGAGCAACTGCATTTTGCCCCAGTAGATCCAGCTCAAAGTACTATGTATTTTTTGTGCATCATTAAAAGAATTAGTTTTCCTGACATGTGGATAATTATATGGGGGAAAGGGTGTGCGTACTTATTTGCTTGTGTATTTGTTGTTGTTTTTTTTTTAGCAAACTTTCCAAGATGCCTATTGCTGAAACATACAATCTGTTGTTTTATAAATCATATATGTAAAGACAACTGTGAAGTAGATGGGGCGAGGCTCTCTTCAGTGGTGTCTAGCAACAGGACAAGGGACAATGGGCAGAAACTGGAACATGGAAAGTTCCATATGAACATGAGGGAGATCTTTTATACTTTGAGGGTGACAGAGAACTGGCACACGCCGCCCAGAGAGGCAGGTTTCTTCTCAGGAGATATTCAAGACTTGTCCGGATGCTTTCTTGTGCAACCAGCTGTAGAGAAGTGCTTTAGCTGGGGTTTGGACTCATGGGTGTCCAACCTTTTGGAGTGCCTGGGCCACAGTGAGTGAAGAGGAATTGTCTTGGGAAGCATGTAAAATATATAATATAGTTAATTTATATAAGTAGCATTTTTTTTTAATAATTAAAATATAAGAAAAAGAGGACAACAAAATAAATTCAGTAGGTCAGACATACACAGACCAGATAATCTCAGACATCCCTTCCAATCTCTGTGATTCTGTGATTTTGTGAATGTTAGAAAGCATTGTGAATATAATAAATGAACGTTCATAAAGCAGTAGCTTATGGCAAAACTGACACGTTGATAAAAAATATACGCAATAAAAATTCCATTGACATCATTTGATGCTTTAAACTTCTAAATTCTGTTATTTTGTTTGTGATGTTACTTCTTAGTGGGGATATATGGGTAGTATTTCAGCTACGTCAATTTGTATGAGTATTTGTATTAGTAATATCAGTTAGATTTCTCATTAATACCACATAGACTTATTTCTTATTATGTATCTTTACTGTTTATTGAAGGACTTTCCTTAGCAGGGTCTGTTGTGTCAGGACAAGGGGAAATGGTTTCAAACTAAAAGCGGGGACATTTAGACTGGACATAAGAAGATTTTTACAATGAAGGTGATGAGGTTGCCCAAAGAGGTGGTGGATGCCCCATCCCTGGAGACAATCAAGGTGAGGCTGGACAGGGCTTTGAGCAACCTGACCTAGCTGTAGGCGTCCCTGTACATTGCAGAGCCTGAAACTGGGCTATCATTTGTGTCAGACTGCGGTATCACACAGCAGCTCTGTGTTTAACTGCATGCAACACTACAACTTTTACTCAGGCAAACGAACGTCCATCCCGACAGAACTGCCTCACGACACACCACGACAGACCACACCACGGCACCGCCCCTGCCACTCCCATTCCGTGCCTCCGGCAGGAAGATGGCGGCGCTGCCTCCCGCCGTGCCCCGCGGGTAGGCGGGCACTCCCGTTCAGTGGGCGCTGCCTTCAAAATGGCGGCGGCGGCGGGAAGTACGAATGGGCTATGCTGCTCGCGCCTCTGAGGGAACGTTTCAGGGCGTCATGGATGCTTCAGGTTGTATGAAGTCCCTGCTCCTAGCAGCCACGCAGTACCGGGCTGCTAAGACGGCGTCCAACGCTGCTCTGGTCCAGCGCAGCCTGGAGGTGAGAGCGGAGCGCCTTGGTCCGAGCGAGGGGTTGGCCGCGGCGTTCGTTCTCTCGGGCGTAGATGCGTGAGCGGCTCTTCTCGGCACTGTTCTGTGGCCGGCCGCGGCTGGCTCCACTTCTTGGCGGTCGGCCTGGGCTCCGAACTGCCGTGGGCTCGGCCGACTCAGCCTCGAGGCGGCCGCGGCCTCCCTCTCGGCTCAGCGGGTGGAGACTGAGAAACCCCCTGTCGGGGTTGTCTCCTGCGGGGCGGGGGAGGGAGAAACAGCTTATTTCTGTCCCTCGTACTATTACTTTGTCCTTTATCGTAGCGTTTTATGCTGTTTTTGTATATACATGCACACAGATGTACTGGATGTTTACATATGTGTGTGCTATTCACAGAAGTCAGGCATGCTTCTACTCTCTGGCCCATGAAGATCATTTTGATTTCCCAGCTTAAAAATACAGTTCGAGCGATGAACTTTACACCTGCCTTTAGCTGGTTTCAAGTGATGTGTATTCACGGATGCCAGCTGCTGTAGCCACCCATACCTTTCGCTGTCCTGATGCAGCCCTTACAGCTGGCATTGTACTGTGGTGAGTGACTGGGACAGTGACTGAGCTGCTTCATCTGCATTACCTTTCTCAAATACAGATTTTCTTAAAAATCATAGTTACTAAAACATCAATATAGAAGATGTTATTTGGCTTAACCCTTCAAGAACTGTGTAGATGTGGCACTGAGGAACATGATTAGTGTGTGTGTGGTGGCAATGGATTGATTGCTGGACTAGATAGAATTGCTCAGGTTGGAAGGGACCTTCAAGATTATTACGTCTACCCGCAACCTAACCATACTATCTTTACTCTAACAACCCTCTGCTAAATCATGTTCCTGAGCACCACATCCAAATGGTTTTTAAACACATTCAGAGGTGGTGACTCAACCACCTCCCTGGGGAGCCTACTCCAGTGCTTAACAACCTTTTCTGTAAGGAAGTTTTTCCTCATATCCAACCTAAACTTACTCTGGCACATCATGAGGCCTTTTCCCCTCATCCTGTCACCAGCGAGAAGAGACCAACTCTGTTCCCGCTGCAATCACCTTTCAAGTATTTGAAGAGAACAATAAGGTCTCCCCTCAGCTTTTTCTTTCCCAGTTCCTTCAGTCTCTCCTCATAGGGGATATTCTCCAAGCCCTTCACAAGCATTGTTGCCCTTCTTTGAACCTGCTCCAACACCTCTTTCTTTATTAAAGTGCCCAAAACTGAACACAGTACTCAAGGTGGGGCCTACTAAAGCTAAGTACAGGGGCAGGATTACTTCCCTAGCTCTGCTCATCACACCATTTCTGGCACAAGCCTTTGACCTTCTTGGCTACCAGGGCACACTGCTAGCTCGTATTCAGCTGACTGTTCATTGGTACACCAAGGTCCCTTTCAGTCAGGCAGCTTTCTAGCCACTCCTCCCCAAGCCTGTAGAATTGCCTGGGGTCATTGTGACCAAAATGCAGCACTTGGCCCTATTGAAACTCTTATTGTTTACCTTGGCCCATTGATCCAGTTATCGATCCCATTGATACAGATCCCTCTGTAGTGCCTTCCTCCCCTCTGGCAGATAAATGCTCCCTCCCAACTTGGTGTCATCTGCAAACTTACTGAGGGTGCATCTCAATTCCCTCATCAAGATCATCAATAAAGGTGTTGAACAGAAGCAGCCCCACTGCTGAGTCCTGATTGACACTGCTCGTTACCGGCCACCAACTGGATTTAACTTCATTGACCATAACTCTGGGCTCAGTCATCCAGCTGGTATTTCACCAAGCAGAGCATATGCCCATCCAAACAATGGGCAGCCAGCTTCTCCATGAGGATGTTGTGGGGGACAGTGTCAAAGGCTTTACTGAAGTCCAGGTAGACCACATCAACAGCCATACCTTTGTCCACTAAGCGGGTCACCTTGTCGTAGAACAAAATTAGGTTTGTCAGACAGGATATACCATTCATAATCTTTTCCAACTTCAATGATTCTGTAGTTAACTTCCTTCTCTGATCTATTGTAGAAAAGTACACAGAGGATATGAAAAAAAAAAAAAAAAGTTACATTGTTCTATCATGTATATATAACACAAGTCCAATTATATGCAGGTCTATTACTTTTAATATCCCTTGAAATGGGCTTATCTTTGACTCAGGATTCCATTTTTCATTGTAAGCATAGAGTTCTCACAAAACAGCACCAATCTATTATGACTTATCTTCAAGCGGAATAAAACCTTTGTATTTCAGTCCAGTTCTTCAGAAAAGAGGTTATTGAGTTGAAGTACCAGAGATGCATACAGAGGAATGAGACCTAGCAGTTAAGTAAGTTTTTTCTCCTTTTTATCTCCAGGTAATCTCAGGACTGAAGCTTACAAGATTATTTGCTTCCAACCAGATTCTACCAAGTGAATGTCTTAATTGCCTAGTAGAACTCCTCGAGGACGCTAATATAGATCCTTCTCTGACATTGTCTTTGGTGACTTTATTATCACAGCTAGGTAAGGTTTGCATTTTAACATTAAATCTTGGGTCTTAGAAAGAGAAGACAAGGCAGGTGTTGATTCTGTGGCATGTGTGATGAACTTCTTAGAAAAACCAAAGGTATGAAAAATAAGGAGCTTTTGAAGTGCTTGCCTGATCCACTAGACAATACATTCAAGATCAGATAAAGGTGTTAAACCACTGTTCAAAACAGATGTGAAATCATTATTGTGAAATGACAATGTTTCATATTTGTCAGAATTGTCCTAGGCCCACATGCTTCAAGTTTCCGAGTTAGAAAACAGATCCTAGAGCATTTCATTTGTTTGTTGGGGTTGATTTTCTTTCATAGAAGTGTGACTTCTTCATTTAACGACGGAGCTCTGTGCTCACCATAACGGCATATGTAGGTTATATGTATGGGGAAAAAATTCTCTTATCCCTCAACTTAGGCTTTCTTGTTAGATGTGGGTAGTTCTTTGAGATTTGACTTGTTTAGGATGACCCATTGTTTATATTCTCTTTTTTAATTATTACTGTAAAATGATACATTGTTGGGCTTCATAAATGTATTTCCCAACCTCTTGGATTCTGGAAAACTTTAAGAATCAGTTCTCCTCCAATTGATCTGTTGTTTTATCTGAATTCCTTGTTGGCTATGTCTTTTCTGAGTTTAAGCAGAACAGATTTTTTTTGTATTACTATTGCTATATAACCTTATCAAGTTATTAATTTTAGTTTACTTGCCTGTCTTGGCATGAAGGAGGAAACTAATGTCGTTGATTTTGAGCTTTAAAGCTTCTCAAGTGCAGGATTTCAGATAAAGATTTCAAGATTTCAAGATTTCAGATAAAGCTTAAACTTTGTTGGGACTCTTTCTTCACTGTCCAAACATTTCAACTGACTGTAAGTTCAGAAGTGAGGTGGAGATTCAAGTGTATAGGAGCTGTGATTTGTAATTATTTGTGAAATATATATGGAAAACTGATGAAAGACTTTAGGTTATGCTTAGATCAGTTGCTAAAATGATAACTGCTTTTGCTGTTACATATGATTGTGGGTTGGTGGGTTTTTTTTGTTTGTTTGTTTGTTCTTAAATATTTCTTAAATTCTAGCTTCAGACAATGAGACAAGAGAAGCTCTTCGGGATACCTATAGTCTGACCAGTGTGCTGGCAGGAGTGGTTCATCGAAGTTCTACTAATCTTAGTGATCCAGTCTTATTACAGGTAACAGGAATTAATGCTTAATGCTTACTGAGTAAAAGTTGACAAGCTGGATGTTTTGTTTGCTGTGTGAGTCTAGTGTGACAGGATTTTAGCACTGCAGATTCTATGTATTCTGTCTGCAATATTGCTTGTGCTTCTTACCTGTTCTAATACATTTGAAGAAAAAAAGAGAAAACATTTTTAAATTGGAAGCTTCTACTGTGTGACACTACTGATTGAGAGCTTGGAAGCTTATTTTTCATTCTGTTTTTCATTTTATTTTTAATTCACTCTAAGGCTCCTAACAAAAATTTGAATATTGTTTTGTCTAATCAGTAGGTTGGCAATTGCGAAGGAGCAAAGGGCTGTGGCTGCTGGCTCTCTGGAGGTTTGCAGAGTGTATGTGCCTCCTTCTCTTTAGTCAGTGGTATCTGCTATCAAATAAAAGGGACTGTGCTAATGGAAGCCTGCTTTTAGGAGCCTAGTGCAGGCATCATTATATTATTGCTTCATTTATTTATTTTCAGTGAATATGTTACATCTCCCAGGCCAGTTTCACCAACTTGCACCTATAATTTCTGTGTGCTAAACAATAAAGTTGGGCTCCCCCCCCTTCCCCCCCCTTAAATACATACAGGTTTTCTCATACGTAGGTTTCAGCTTTCAGCATGTCTTTGCTGGCCATCTGTGGTCACATCTCTTTTCTGCATATGGAAAGAAAAAAAAAAAAGAAAAAAAAAAAGTAGTTTGCTATCAGCTACATTGCCCTTACTCAGTGGGAAGATTAGTCAAGCATCCAGTGCAGTGCAACTTTTCTAATGTTTTGCATACTTCTCAAAGTACTAGGAGTTCCAGAAGCTTTAAGAATCCCACTTGACTTGTCAGTCAAGGGAAAAGATTTTGTAGCCACCAAATAACCCATTTATAAGACCTTTAAGCTCTTATGTCAGCTATTCTACACAGTAAGATTTTATTTCAGCTGCTATCCTTAGCTATGCTGTGGTTTTTGTCATGTCTGAGTATACTCATGTCACATTTAAATAAGTTATATGCCCAATAATCCTGGATGAAAGACAGTACTATCATTAGATCTGTTGGCAGTCCTTACAACACACCTGTTTTACTATAAACATAATTCCTGCTAGAGGCTGCAAAGTGCTTTTGGATTTTTTGTGAAACTTCTAGGTCTTTCACTGACAGAATGGAGAATTGACTGATGAGGAAAAAGGGGAGAATTGGATGGGCTGAAGTTGCCTCTCTGCCAAAATAAAGCCTCACTAATATGTTTGGTCTTTTATTAAGTACGTGGAGATCAGTGTGGTAGGATATTACTCAGTGTGCTTGCAGCAGCATGCGTAATTGTGATGTTAACATTACAATTGAAAAATGAATCAGTTTGTCGTGCTTTATGTCTCTATTTAGTTTCAGCTGTAAGAAAATACCTTATGTACTTAACATTTTTCAGTGAGATTCTGATGGAAAGGCATGTGAATAGCTCTTTATTTCCTCAGAGTATTCAGTTGCTGCAGAGGCTAACCTACAACGTTCCCGTCTTTTGTGCTGGTGCCAACGTCAATGAACTGATTTCATTTCTAATGCATCATGTGTAAGTTTGTGTTCACTTATCTTTGCTCATGGGAAATATCTAGCTAGGTTTCTAACCTTTCTGAAGCCCATGAGCCTATTGCACTAACATGGTCTGCAGAGGGTGCTGTGATATTTTTGCTCTGAAGTTGCCAGAGATGTTTCTGGAACACATTTTAAAGGTTGTTAATGTTATGGCTGTGCAACTTTAGGTGGCTGAATATTAATTGGCTTCTTAGCCCATCCCCAGGGAGGGTGAGCTAACGAAGACAAAAGCTAGAAAAAAAAAAATCATTCTTGTCACTGTAAACATACTTGTTCTAGAATAATACAAATTTTGTGCAAGTCCAATGACTGTTAGACACCGGCAATAAAGGACCTCTGATAGCATTTATTTTGATACTTGTTCTTCCTCTTAAGCTCAGTTAAAATCTGCCTGAAGCCTGGGGTCTGCAAATGTTAGTTGCACTTTTCTTGGAAGAATGGTAACTTACATACACAAAAAAAGCAATTTTACTGTAACTAATCTCTGGATGCTTTAATGAAAACATCTTTGTTTAAACCTCTGGATTTTTCTTTTAAGTCAGTCCACAGAAGATGAACTAACAATACCATGCTTAGGACTTCTGGCAAATCTCTGTCGTCACAACTTATGTATTCAAACTCAGATAAAATCTTTGGTAAGTCTTTTGTTTTAGTGGAGTGATCCTCTGACTTAGGGGTGAGAGTGAGTTACTTCACTGAGCTCTTTTTTGCAGCAGTAATAATCCTGACCTTGTTGTTCACTGTTTTGTCAAACAACGGTGGATATTTCTCTCACATTAGAGAATACAATCAGTAGAACTGAAAACTGTGTGTTCTCTTTTGTTTTTTGTTGCTGTGTTGTTGCACGGGCTTGCATTATGCATTCAGTTATTGCAGCTGTTCTCTACAAGCAAAAGGTGAACCTGATGTTTGAGTATCTCTTCCTTAGAAGAACTAGATGTTGTTATAGTATATATATTTATTCTAAGCTGTAAGAAGTTTGGCCTGGAAAGAGACTTGCTCTTTCAAAAGATAAATCAATAAAATACCACTGATCTTTTAGTGGTCAGGACCTTTGAATCTTCAAATACACATCCATATCTGATCTATGCAGTGTGTGCATTCATCAGTCAATGCAAACAGCTTATTTCCTTGGTGAAGGAATACAAACTCATCTACATGGCACTGAACGTTGTACTACTTACCTTGGAACAAATGCAGGACAAAAAAAGAAATAACTATGTCCACGTCTGTTCAAAGAGCAGATAGGAGATAGGGTTAATTTTCAGTGGTTGTTTTATCTTAGAGATGTTAGTGACGTGACTTTCTCATCAGCCTGTAAAATAATGATGTAATTCCTTCCTATTTTTTTCATTCTATCCTACACAAATTCAACAAATTCAACAGGGAATTTAGTCATTGATGTCATCCTCTGTAACTGTGCAGTAGAAGAATACTAAAATAAATTTCCTAGAGAACATTTGTCATGGCATATTTCTGTGTTATTCATTATTTGTATCTCTTGTTTATAAATACTTGCAATATGTAAGTTTGGTGCTCTTACAGAACAAAATACAGTTTTTAATACCTGTGCTTCTGTGTGTTTTAGAATAACGTGAAGAGTTTCTATCGTACCTTAATAAGTTTCCTGGCGCACAGCAGTTTGACTGTGGTTGTATTTGCACTTTCAATATTATCAAGCCTGACTTTAAATGAAGAAGTAGGAGAAAAAGTAAGTGATATTTTGAAATCAGTTTTATTTTCAAGTTGTTGATAAATCTGTTGGCCAAACTCAGAAAATAATTCTAGCTAATTTTTATATGCAAGAGACCTGAGCAAGCAAAGCATGTTCACATGCATAATTTTATTTTTCCTTTCAGCTCTTTCATGCACGGAATATCCATCAGACTTTTCAGTTAATATTCAATATTGTTGTAAATGGAGATGGTACTCTAACAAGAAAATACTCTGTTGATCTACTTATGGATCTTCTGAAAAACCCCAAAGTTGCAGATTATCTTAGCAGGTATGGCTTCATTAAAAATTCATGGTTGCTTCTTGAGTGTTACTAGGTGAGTATCTGCTCTATCCGAAGCTAAAGGGTTCTTGTGTTACCTGTTTTACACAGAAGCATGAATCAAAACCCGCGCTTTAATTGCTGCTTAAGAAATGTTTAATGATTGTGTTCAATAATTCTTTGGTCAGTACTGGTGGTCAGACAATCTGATGAATAGCTATCATGTTTTTTTTTTATAGTCCTTCAATATTTTGAAGTGTAGTAGTGCTGGCAAAGTGATAAGAATTTTCCTGCAGGGCATCACAGAGTTGTTATGTGAAATGCTTGTCTACTGGTTCTGCACATTCCACTAGCCAAACTTAGTTGCTGAACTTCAATCCAAATCTCTAGCAGTAAAAATACTTGTTCTAATTCTGAGAATATTTTTAAAATTTAGCTTATATTGCATTGAAACTACACCATCAAAAGTATTACTGTGCTTGAAGTGTTTGGGGGTAAAAAGAAAATTGGACTCAGGTATTCATTACTTGAACATTATTAGATATTGATACCAAATTATTGATACTAAATTATTTTTTTCCATCTTTCCTTCCATCTGTGCTGTAGATATGAGCACTTCACCTCATGCCTTGGTCAAGTATTAGATCTCCTTCATGGAAAGGATCCAGATTCATTATCTAAGGTACTTCATCAGAAGACCAAGAGGGTACAAGTCATAATATAGTTCCACATCTGTAGCCATAAATAGATTCCTTGTGTGTGAGAACTGATAATGAAGTAAATTGACATAAGGACTCTTTATTGACCCTACAATGTTTATCAGCTTAAATCTAATTCTTCAAAAGACTTTATGGTTGAATTTGTTTATTTGTGGGTTATTGGTTGTTTTTTTTATTTGATTTTTTTTTTTTTGCTTGGTATTTATTTCCTAGTAGTTCTGAAAGCTTAGAAACACATTATTCCACAGTATTTGGACAATTTGATGTCACGTTGGGTTAAGCATTTCTCTATTGCATTCAACTTTGTCTCACTACCACTTTACATAATTAAAACATTGGCTACGTGGTGCTAAATGCTAAAATATTATTTGTCCTGAAAATGTTTCAAAGATATATGTTGACCAATCTTAAACTTTTCTAATCAAAGCATTTTTGCATCATAGTAAATGATGAAAGCTAATGTTTCTATGTATGGGGTTTTTTTTGTTGATTATTGGTTATAATTGAGAAATGTGTTGACATGGAGCTTTCCAGGGGTCTTCATCTCACGGCTATCTGTATCTCAGAATAGCATTTCTGCAACTGAGGAGTAATTAGAGAGCAGTTGGTCCTTTTTTAAAATTATTTTTAATGACTAGTCTAATGGACTGTGCTGCTGACTTGACTTCACAGAAAAAATATCCTTCATAGAATTCTAAAATGTCAAGAGCAATTGTTTATAACTTAGATATTTCTTAGATTTGTGCCACGGGAGTTGCAATTTTTATATGAGTAGCTGGTTTAGAAGTATTTGAACTCTTTCATTCACTTCATACAGATCTTAGAACTGCTGCTTGCCTTCTGTTCTGTGGTAGAACTGCGTCATACCCTGCGGCAGGCAATACTGGAACCATCTGGCTTGCCAGTCTCTGGAAATACCAGATTTGTGACTCGCTCAAAGACTTTTGAACCATCTGTTGCACTGGTGCATTTGTCAAACCAACCATTGGAAGGCTCTGAAGACTGTTCAGTTCTAGCACTGCAGCTATTCAAAGAGGTCTTTGAGGTATGAATGCTAATGATTGAGCTTAAAGTGCTACTTAGCTGTTACAGTTTTGCTTTGATCAATTTTTAAGTATTTATTAGTGTTTTACTTGAAAAATGGGACGTAAAAATATACCAGAAATGTTTTTAAAATTATCTGTTTTTAAGCACATTAGAAATATATTTTGAGGACTGTATTAGAAAGATATCTTTTCTGAAAATTATGTTGGCTGTTCATGAAGTAGAAACAAAACTATTCAGTACTTGTTTTCAAGGACTTGTAGAAGTGAGTTTCTGCTTTTCCAGCATTATTTGTTAAACTTGATTCTCCAGTATGATACTGATCATAAGTCTTAAACCTGAAATAGAAATAGTCTGGGAAGACTTGAATACAAGCTTGAATACAAGGAGTAGAATCGACTTGTCTTCCTTATTCTGTAGTTCTAAATATTGACATAAAATTTGTTTATTACAGGATGTTGTTAGTAGTGGGAACAGTGCCTCAGCTGAACACTTTGTGGATCTTTTGCTGCCTGTTCTTCTTGATCATCTTCAGATGCCAGAACAGATTGTGGATGAGCTGTTAGTGAAGAAAAAGTGTGAAAGAATGGTCAAGGCTATTAACGTTCTCACAGATATCCTTTTTTATGTGCCTATTGTCTGCTAATTTATTACTTCTCCACTATCATCTGCTCTAAGGCATTAGAAGAAATATCCATCTTGGGTCACTCTAACAGCTGTTAATGGCAATAACTGTACTAATCTTACTTAGGACTGTCATCTTGAAGGACCCTTAGTAGCTTTATAATTGCTGTGAAATTATTGTGCAGTACAGGGATTCCAAATAAAACATGGTGATTGTTCAACAGTATAGAAGCACTTTACAGATTAAAAAATGAGCGTTTTCTATTGAAATTACAAGAGGCATTTGGGTGGGCTTCTTCTTAATCGGTGTAATATTTTGGTCTAGCTAAGTCCATTGCAGTGTCCAGCCAAAACTGGTGACAGTTTTCATCAGTGAAGCAAGAGGAAGAATGATGTGAAATTGTTTTGTTTTATACTCCCTGTTTTTAATGGGACTTCTTTCATTAGAATTTAAGAGCAGTTTTTCAATCTAACCTCCTGTCTGTGACAGGATTTGGACCAGATTTGGGGTGAGTTTGGTGAGAAAGCAAATATATCAAGTCATCTTCAAGAATCCAGCTATGAATTTCTTGAGAAACATGCTGCCTTCTGCTTCTGTGTTGCTTTTCTGAATTTGGTGTAATGAAATAAGGAGAACACAACTGCAGGATGTAGTCTGGCATCTCAGCTGAATTCTGTGAAGAAGTGTCTTGACTGGCTCTCCATTAGAGCTAGTCCTTTTTTTAGGTACTGGTTGTTCAATCCCTCTTGTTCATCTTCTTTATGCAACTCATATTATTGTAGTTTCCTTGGCTGTCTGTTTCCAAGTGCATACTTTTTTTTAGTTGAACAGTTGAACAGAACAGTTGAACACTTGACATGTGTGTTAAGCATGACCTAAGAGGTTTATGTAATTGGGCTTCAAAAGCATTTTTGGAGTGTATCGTGCTTTGATATGCTAGCTTCTCTTTTATTATTAAAACAGTGCCTTATGATGCCAATACCTAAGCATAGATAAAGTTTTATTCTTAACTCAGCCTACTGCTGTGTGGAGACGACGTACTGAAAATGCATGCCTCAAAGCTCCTGACTGCCAGCCAATGTGTGTCTCTAATAGAACACCAGTTTACCTATAGTGGGATTGATGCTGGTTTTGGGACAAAGGTAGTGGACTCTAAAATGTGGTGAGCACAAAAATTTATCTAAAATTTAATTTACATAGACTTTTTTGAGAGTTGTGATATTGTTCCAGTAGAAAGTATACCATAGTTGAAATTACTATTTAAATGCAAATAAGTCTACACTGTTTTAAAATCAAATTTAGTATTTTTATACCAATAGGATGTAACATGCTAGTCAGTTCAATGAATAAACCTAGCCTAAACATTCTGGTATTGTTTTGTGTGTAGGTTGGAGTTCCATTTATGTGGTACAGTGATTTTTAAACCTCATCCACAAGTTTATCTGAGTTGTTGCTTTTCAGAAACAGTATCATCCACCAGTACTGGGGAAAGAAGGAAGCTATGGTTGCAGTGGGGGAAAAAAAAACCAAAACAACAGAAAACACCTCCCTTCAGTTCAGAGTCATTGACTTGAATGTCAATAAAACTAATAGTTATATGCCCAATAAAATAAAATTGACCTGTGATTAAAACCTCTTTACTTTCAAGGTGAAAGTGCTTTAAGCTTCACTGCTATCCACAGTATGCTGGAAAAGCTCAACAGAGCATCTAAGGAGCTGAATGATCTCTCATGGTATTGGCACTCATGCCTTGCTAGAGATGGTTTATTTATGAAGGTACATGTTTGCCTTGTCTTAATTTATTTATCAGTGCTGATCTGACAAATTTGTTTGCCTTTTTTCCACTTCGCTTTTGTGTATTTAAAAGCAAACTTGCTGCTGATATTATTTTGAAAACACTTGATCTTATGAGCAGACTGAAGCAGGATGTGCCTGGTATGGAAGTCAGCTTCTACAAAATCCTACAGGTATGAGTTTAAAGCGTCTTATAAAGTAAAATGTCTTATAAAGGGTATCTGTGAAGGAAAGTATTTTGGAGCTCTAGTAATTCAGCTCTGAATCTTTTTTCATGCTTATCTCTGTCACGCTAAAAATTTTAGGGAAAAGCTACAGTTCTTAAAGATTAAGAACTTAATCTTGTTAATTCTTCTAAAACAAGACTAATTTGCTATTACATCTCTTATTTCAGTAAAGCACGTGAAATATTTCAGTTGCCTGTTAAGAATTATCCTTCTAAAGCCACATTAGGATTGTGGTTTGAGGGTAGTGAGGGATAAGAAAAAGTTAACACAGCTATGTAGTTGAATAGCTTCTGAGATTATTTAGCATGAAACATACGCACCTACTCTGTGACTTTGCACAGGTAAGTATTTGGTTTCTGTTGGTCAAGATGCTTGCTCTGTAGATAGAAAATAATCTGGATAATCAAGCATTTCATATTGTTTGGAAGAGTTTTCTTTGAAGAATGGGAATTGTTTACAGTGAGAGTTTCAAAGTTATCGGAAAATCCTCATAAAACTTAAGCTTGTGACTCTTTATGATGAAAATCAAGCAGATGAAAATTTGAAGGAATTATGTAGTCTCTGCACGGGTCATGTTGACTAAAGAAAACAAATTTCTAAACACTTCAAAATGTGAAGTGTGTTTTTCTTTTTTAAATCGTTTCATTAATCTTAGCGTTCTGAAATGTAGAAGAGCGGTATTTAGAAGGGTAGATTTGTGTCTGTTCTCACAGGCCTTGGTATTGTGATGTCTGGGGTGGTTTTTTTTTGTTGTTGTTTTTGACTGTTATGTATTGTGCTGACCAAAATAGTTTCTTGTTTAGGATCAGCGCTTGATTACACCTTTGACGTTTGCTTTAACGTCAGACTACAGAGAACAAGTCCAAGTTGGACTTAGAATATTGTTTGAGGCTGCACCCTTACCAGATTTTCCTGCTATAGTGTAAGTTTATTTTTGTGATAATCCGATAAGATTTGATGTTTTTATAACCTTAGTGATGCTCACGTTTCTTGAGTTATTACTTCCAGTTTATATGAGACAGAAACTTTAAGAAAAATTGTCATTTCCTCCTAATCTAAAGGTAAGAGGCAGTAGTGGTTTTAGAGGCTGGAGGAGGTGGTACTGACTGGTACACAACTAACAGCGGATCCTTGACAGTATAATAGTGACTTCTGTACCTCAGGATTAACTTTTCTCAAGTTTGTGTGATAATTCAAATGTAATTATTTCTCTAGTCTGTCTTTTCAATGAAAGATAAGTTAATTATGCTGTGAAATATTTCTCGTCTTCAATCCTTGCAGCAGTATTTGAAGCAGATTGTTTTTAATATCAGTCATGTTTTCACAGGCTTGGTGAAAGCATTGCTGCAAATAATGCTTACAGACAACAGGAAAAAGAACACGCATCAAAAAGAATCCAACTGCAGTCACCCGTGATCAGCAACGTTACAGTGAGAAGTTCTTCATCTTGTGCTAATGGTGATGAATCCACAACTTCAAGTGTTCAGGAACTAATACAAAAACTTCATTCTGGACTAGAAGTTAGTATAATTTTGTTATCTTTGCTACATATTTGACTGTTTTTAATCAGAGTATTAGGCTACAGTGTGTATATCAGTTGAGCTCAGTTTATGTTCCTACCTTTTTAAGAGTTCTACTGAGCTCCTGAGCAGAGGTCAGTGATGTTTCTTTGTGAAGTATTGTAAGTTGGGCTCCCTGTTAGAATTCCCTTCTCTGATTGGGTTTCCCACCCCTTTCCTAAATGCTGGGTGTGGAGGTAGGTGGCAGATATAGTTGCAAGTAGCTGGAGTTGGTGGGGTGTGTACAGGGAGTTCCCCCTTCCTAAGTGCATGGCTTTGTATGCATTAATGGAAGTCAGCACAAAGTACCTAATGGCATTGCATGCAGCAGCTCCCAGTCTTGTGACAGCTCATGCAGCTCTTTAAATTTTTGAAGTAGAGAAAACATTAGTGTTCAATGAATCTTTTCTTAGACCTTCTAAGTAGTAGAACTTTCCTTTAACAGTGCATTAATTAAAAATTAGTTTACATGATCACTTGAAATACCTGATGCTTCATCAGTGTTCCACGAGGCTCAAATATGTATAAAAACATATGAATCACTTTCAATAGTATTACTGCGGAGAGAAAATGAAGGGAACTTACAGAAGCTTTTCTTGTAGTCAGTTCTATGTGCTTTTATGTGTTACTGCATCTTTGCAAGCAGGAAAAGAAGCTGGAGCTATGTGGGAGCTACTGTTAATATGCCCAAAAGTATATATCTTGCACAATGGTTTAAAACAGTGCAGAGAGGGTACATTTTTAATAGGTGTCCATTTTATGAACAGAGAAATAGCTTACACTTAGTCCCAGGAGAGAGCACATGAATGCCTGCTCAAAATTGGCATTATTATAGTACTGCCTAAGGGAAAAAAAAAAATCCTAAAGTTACCCAGTTGCATACTTACTTGACTTGGGCATATTCTAATGAACTAATTGCCTTCTTGAACAATACATGTGAAGTACTTCTCTAATAATTTGATGGATTAAACTAACAATTTCTGTTCCAGTTAGTATTCTTTCAGAGCTTCAACCTTTTCTGATGGTCTAAATGCTGAGAAGGCTGTGTATTGTGAACGGTATTTTCATCTTTGCATTTTTGGTTGTTGATATTGAGGCAAATGTTCTATGAGGGGATTGCTAATTCTGCAGCAAAGAATAGACCAGTAGCAAAGAATAGGAACAAAGTTACAGTCATTATATTATCTTTTTATAGTATATGATTGATTTGACTTGATAGGCCTCTGCCTCTGAAGATGAGTAATCTTCACCCTAGTAAATTTATTTTACAGGCTTTCTGCAAGAGTCAAATGAGTATAATTAAGTAGTCAGTCTCAGAGATTAATATAAAATTAAAAAAAAAACTCTAGTGGACAGATTAAAGTTCACAAAACTAAGCTTTTCAGACACATTATCTGTCCAAGTAAATGCAGATTTATAGTAGCAGTAATTGCAAAACGTTTCCACAGGTTAAGGAACCAATCACTGACGTGAGGATTTCCGACATAATGGATATCTATGAGCAGAAGCTTTCATCATTAGCTGTGAGTACAACCTAACGTGTATGGATACAATGCTGTTGGTAGATTCAGATTATGTTAATGAATAACATTCTTCCTTTGCACAGTCAAAGGAAACTCGGCTTCAAGACCTTTTGGAAGCTAAGGCTCTGGCTCTGGCTCAGGCTGACAGACTGATGGCCCAGTACCGATGTCAAAGGGCTCAGGCAGAATCTGAGGTGAGTGTGATCTCCTTCTGGGATTCTGGTATCATAGAATCGTAGAATGGCCTGGGTTGGAAGGGACCTCAAGGATCATGAAACTCCAAGCCCCCTGCAGCAGACAAGGCTGCTAAACTCCATATCTAATACTAGACCAGGCTGCCCACTGCCCCATCCAAGGCCTTGAACACCTCCAGTGCCAAGGCATCCACAGCCTTTCTGGGCAGCCTGTTCCAGCCACTCTCTTGGTAAAGAACTTCCCCTTGACATCCAACCTAAATCTTCCCCCCTTCAACTTAAAACCATTTCCCCAGTGTTTTGGGGCAAAGTAAAGACTGTCTGGGTAGCTTTGACTGTATTTGCACATGTGGAAACTCTATACTGTTTAACTAACCTATACTTAAAAATTAGGACAATCTTAATTTTCATTGTAACAATGCAAAGAAAAACGAGATGTTTCTTTGGAACTCTTTTCTTTAATGCCCTTTCATATTAGAAGCCAACAAAACCGTCTTACTGTACGTGAACATTTGTTAGCCATTAGTGTTATTTAATGGTAGTAAATTTAAAAATGAATAAAACCACTTATTAGTATTCTATGTAAATATTACTGGTACATGATGAATGGTTTACTGTTTGTGCCTTTTAACTACTTGTCATTTCATACGAAGACTAACTCTCAAATATATACTGCAGTGATGCAAGCTTTATTTGAGGTGTGCTTTGAAGGTTCATAATTTCTGTTATTCAAATAAAGATTTGATAATTTGGGTTGCAAATTATGGAAGCCATGGCTAAACTATATCATATTTTACTTTCTTTTTTCTCTTCACTTCTAGCACTGGCTATAGAGGGAGCTGAAGGAAATTAGAATGAATTAATTAATTTGTATTTAATACTAGGAGACAGTAACTATTTTCTTAACGTAGCTGATGGCATTTTAGTGTTAGATGTATGACCTCAAATATGCCTATTAAGACATGATTTATAAGACAGAAGTGTTTGTAATTGCTTTTTCTCTTGGGGGATGTTTTCCACTGAAAGGCCCGAACTCTTGCTGCAATGCTGAAGGACGCAGAACGAAAAAATGAAGAACTTAATGTTTTGCTGAAAGCTCAGCAAGTAGAATCGGAAAGGGCACAGACTGATATTGAACAGCTCTTTCAACACAACAGGAAATTACAAACAGTTGCTGAGGAACATGAAATGCTAAAAAAATCATCAGTTGATCTTCTTCAGAGGTAAGAAGCTCAGGATCTTAAAGGAAATTTGAAATATTCAGCTAGAAGGATGAAGGTCCTCAATGGCCTGGTTAAACTGGATGAGAACTGAAGTAGTAGATGTTGAAGATCTAATTCAGGGAATGACAAGAATTTTGTGTATTGCTTTCTAAAACAAACCAACAGAGCTTAATTTCTAATGGTTCTACAGCATGCTCTTGGCTTCTTTCTTTACCTTTTATGCTGTCTTGATGACATGCTATAAACTGTCTAGAGAAACAGTCAGCAAAATATGTTTGTTTAATGTAGGAGTTTGCATGTTTGATTGCTTCTGTAGTAAGCCTGACTGAAATCAAGTGATGTAGGGAGGAAAGATGTACTGTGTGTGTCTTAAATTATTTATAAACATTATTTCCTCAGGATTGTAGGCTAAAAAACACCTAAGGCATGGGAGATATAAAAAGTACATAAGGGTAGAAATTTTTAATGGAGAAATAACATGCTTAGGAAAAATAAAGGCTCAAAAGAGCTTTGGCATCTCAACTTGCATGAGTTGTTTTCATCACTAGATGTCAGCAAGGCAAAGAAGCTGGTAAAATTGAGAGCAATTTACTTGCTTTACAACAGGTGCAGGAATTGTATTAGAAATTTTGAAGTTATATCTCTGCCAATAATAGTCATTCAAGGAGGAAAAATGTTTGCTTGGGAAAATCCATAATGGACGAGATGCATACATCTAGTATAGTCACTGTGGAAGTTCCTCCTTTTCTGCTTGAGTTGTGTTTAATTATATACTCTATGAGCAATTGTTTGGAAGAAAGCATCTTTTAATCTATTATGTAAAAGCTGTAAATTCCCAAAGTTGGAATAAAATAGCTTAGTGATTTTTACACTGGTTTTATAAAGTAAAAACTTGCTTTCTCAATCTGCAGACTTTAAGTGCTGTTCCTTAAACATAACCAGAAAGCTGACATGGGAGGAGAGAGTTTTCCTTTCGGAAAGCAGTAAAGTGATTTGCTTTAAGCGTGAGATCTGCCTCAAACTTTTGTAAATTGTACTTTGCACCATCTTCAGTATTTTCAAGTTCCAGAAATTTGAGCACTGTAGAACTGAAAAGTGTCTCAGAGGATCTCTTAAAAAAAGTGACTACAAAAAGTTTATTTGTAACATTTTGTTCGTATCGAACATTTAAATACATCTCTGTTGGTTTTTTTTTGTTTTTTTTGTTATTCTTGAAGAGTTTTATACTGGAGGAAGGAGGGAAGATCAATAATAATTAATGAAGCTTTTTTTTTCCCCCCCAAGTATGTACATTTTAAAAATGTGTCTTGTTTTTAACTTGAGTGGAGTGGCTGAACAAGAGAAGTCAAGTATTTTTTTTTACAAACTATTAAACTAAAAGCTTTTCAAAAGCACTTATCTTCCACCATAAGCCTCTAATTTATTTGTAGGTATGAAACAACTGAAAGACAACATAAAGATCTACAGATTACATGCAATTCCCTAAATAAGGAAATTGAAGCAATGAAGAAACAAAATGAATCACTGAAGCAGCAGAATGACAGGTAAGTTAGGTTCAGTCTCTAAGCAAATTAAAGAAAAACAGTAAAATTAAATAGCACTTTAGCATTCAATTTGTCAATTATCTGTGCTTCAAGTAGCATATTAGAGGTCTGTTATCCATCATATTTGAAAGGTCATGGCAGTCTGGTGAAATTCCCACTGACTGGAAAAGGGGAAACATATTTCAAGAAGGGAAAAAAGTAAGATCCAGGGAAGTACAGGCCAGTCAGTCTCACTTCTGTGTCTGGCAAGATCATGGAGCGAATCGTCTTGAAGGCCCTACTAAGGCTCATGGAAAATAAAAACAAGGTGATTGTTGTTAACCAACATAGTTTCACCAAGGGTAAGTCATGCCTGACTAACTTGGTGGCCTTTTGTGATGGAGTTACAGCGTCAGTGGCTAAAGGAAGAGCAACTGATGCCATCTACCTGTGCAAAAGCGTTTGGCACTGTCTGGCATGACATCATGGTCACCAAATTGAAAAAAAAAAAGGATTTGATGGATAGACTGCTGGCTGGATAAGGAATTGGCTGGATGGTCGCACCATTACAGTCATTGTCTCGTTGTTCAGGTGGAGACCGGTGATGAGTGGCGTTCCTCACGGATCACTGTTGGGACTGGTTTTATTTAGCATCTCTGTAGGTGACATGGACAGTGGGTTTGAGTGCACCCTCAGCAAGTTTGCAGATGACACTGAGCTGAATGGTGCAGTTGATGCACCAAAGGGAAGGGATGCCATCCAGAGTGGCCTGGATCCGCTTGAGAGATGGGTCCATGAAGTTTAACAAAGCCAAGTGCAAGGTCCTGCACCTGGGTTGGGGCAGTCTCAAGTACATATGCAGGTTGGGTGGAGAATGGCTTGAGAGCAGCCCTGAGGAGGAAGATTAGAGGTTGTCAATTGATGAGAGATTCAATATGAGCCAACAATGTGTGCTTGCAGCCCAGAAGGCCAACCATATCCTGGGTTGCATCCAGAGAAGTGTGACCAGCAGGTCGAGGGAGGTGATTCTGCCCTTCTACTCTGCTCTCGTGAAACCCTATCTGGAGTACTGCTTTCAGTTCTGGGGCCTCCAACACAAGAGTAACATGGAGTTGTTGGAGCAGGTCTAGAGGAGAGCTGCAAAGATAATCAGAGGGCTGAAGCACCTCCCCTGTGAGGACAGGCTAAGAGAGTTGCAGCTCTTCAGCCTGGAGAGGAGAAGGCTCTGAGTAGACCTTATAGTGCCCTTCCAGTACCTGAAGGGGGCCTACAGGAAAGCTGGAGAGGGACTTTTTACAAGGGAAGGTAGCAACAGGACATAGGGAAATAGTTTTAAACTGAAAGAGGGTAGATTTAGATATTACGAAGAAATTGTTTAGTATGACAGTAGTGAGACTGGAACAGGTTGCCCAGCAAGGTTGTGGATGCCCCCTCATTGGAAACATTCTAGGCCTGGCTGGATGGGTACTTTGAGCAACCTGTAGTATGAGGTGTCCCTGCCTATAGCAGGTGGTTGGAACTAAGTAATCGTGAAGGTCCCTTCCAACCCAAACCATTAAATGATTCTAAGTGTAGCTAGAAGAAGCAATAGATTCTTTAGAGTGGTTTTCTATGTGTATATTAGATGAGAATCTGTATTAGTGATTTCTGTGATTTTATTTTTTCTCCTGTGTCGGTTCAGAGCAGGAGGGGATCCCTACAGACTGCAGCAACAGTAGGAATTTAAAAAACAAATGAAAAGAAGTCATTTTGGGAGTGGTTTTTTGGTGGGAGGAAGGAGAGAGTGTCTTGGTAGTCACTGAATTCTTAAATGTTGTTGTGAGCCAAGATTTTCACATATTCCTTTTTGTCCTACAAGGTTTCTCTGTAATATCGTCAGATATCAGCAGAAGTACTTAGATGTTATGTTTGTCTCCTTCTCTGGAAATGATCAGGAACCACTGACCTGTGTGACCTGCTGTAGGCAACCGGCTTTAACAGAAGGGTTGGATCAATGATCTCTAGAGGTCCCTTCCAACCCCTACAATTCTGTGATTCTGTTTTCTGGAAGAACAAGAGAATAGGGACAAGATGGGGGGGAGAGAACCTAATAAATTAATACACTTCAAAATTATACTAGAAATAGGGATGACTGACATTCCGTCCTTGGTGCTTCAACTATAAAGCTAGCGCTACTTCTGTCTTGTTGAGAACAAATTATAACTTTTTTTCTTTCTGATGGCTTAAGATAGAGACTTGGTGTATCTTTCACCCTCTTAGCTAAATAAGTAGGGCTCTTATTTGAGAACTTCTGTTTGATACTTAATTTTGCAGAACACATTTTTAAAATATGCTTACCATCAGACCCTACATTCACTTCAGAGATAAAGTGCTACTCTTGATTTCAAAGTTCACTTCATCCTTCCAGCTTCTTGCCTTGTTTAGTGACTGGGACTGCTCTTGACTTCTGCCTTGAGTTCTGATTCAAATGGAAGACTTTCATTCAGATGGATTTGCTTGTGAATAAATGTGGGCACCTACTTTCATTGGAGCAATATGCAGCTGAGTATAATTGGGGAAGTGTTCTGAGAAGGATCTCCCTTTTTTAAGGCAAATGGGATAGCAGTTGCTGTATAAATATTCTTGATTAGTTACATAAAACAGACTGAACTATCCTTTTCCCCTCTTGTTGCCAGAGGCTGCAGATAAGAAAGTGGATAAACAGGCCAGCAAGAATAACAATAGGTGTCACCTAAATGGGGCAAATGGGAGATGGAATATGCCTTAGAAGTTATGCTAGCTAGCAATGGAGACAGTAATTTAACTTAATGGAGTTTGAAGTGCTTGGGTTACAGCTGTAACACTGGCGGATGACAGTGCCTATATATTTTGTAAGATCTAAATATTATTCTAACTAGTAAAGACTGCAGCAAACTTATGTATGAGCTACAGTGAGATCTTTTGACGCTTCATTTTTTTTCCTGCATGTTGCACAGTTGTTTGGAAATGTTTAGTATGGTATCAGAAAATCCTTATGCACAGATGTGTGCACACAGATGATAACACTTACCTGAAACAAGGTTTTAGTAGTGGCATTGTCAATTCAGGAGCGTACCAAGAGCTAAAAGCCCATATTGTCAGTCACTAATGGCAGTGAATTCTGACTCAGGTTGAAAGGTGATTTCATTTCTGCCATGTGATCTTGAATGTCTTGTGGTTGTAATCAAGAGCAACAGTCTAGGCTGTAGGAAAAAGAAACATTTCCAGAAATTTCCACATTGTCTTAGATTAAGGGAGATAAATAATTTTCATGGGAGGGAAAAAAGAAAAAGACTGGGCTCACACCCGGCAAATTCATCTTTTTGTTGATTTGATTTTTAAGCTCCTGACAAGAGTTACAATTGATGTGAAAATCGTTCTAGCTTCTTAGAGCAAAGAAATGGTGATGTATTTTGCTTTGGCAATTAAAAATTTCTCTCTTCAATATTAGGACTGCTGCACAGTTGGTAGAATCTGAAGAACATAGAAAACAGCTACAGCAACAGCTACATGATAGAGATAGCAAAATAGCAAGTAAGTCATTTAACTAAAAAATCATTATTCCTACAAAGCTCAATTTAAAAGATGCAGTTATGTGCTGTAGAAAAGCAGCAATGTTTTTCTTAGTAACTTGTAAATCTAAAGGGTAGCCAGCCATGTGTAATTTGACAGTTGATGAGACAGATATATCTTTGTGTATTTAAGAAAATATAGATATATTTTTCCAAGACTATATAAATATATTTTTTCCAAGACTATATTGATTTCACTAAATCCATACACAGCATGATTTGTGCTTTCTCTTCACAGCATGTCCATTTAGACCCATTTTCTGTGGGAATCGCAAATTGAAAGAGTTCAATTTAACTCTTCAGCAAGTACCAAAAAGCAACTGCTAAAACTTAGCAGTAGGTGGCACTCAGTAGTGCACTTATTAGCAGCTATGTTCAGTACTAAAAATGTGTATATACTTGTTTCTGAGGCAATACAGTATCTCTTTTTTTAAGATGGACAACCCATGTTTTAACATGTTGGTTTTTGTAAGGCTTGCAACAGAAAATGAAAGTTCTGGAAGAAAAACTGAAAGCTCAACAGAAAGAAAAAAACAATATGGAAGAAACTGTTGATGTTCTTAGAAAGGAGTTGAGCAAAACAGAACAAGCGAGGAAGGAACTGAGTATTAAGGTAAGGAATTATTTCCACCTGCACGCTACAGACTGGAGTTTTAAGTATCTATATGACTGATAGAGCTGAATAATCATTATTTCGGTTTCGAAGTGACTCAATAAAACTAGAATTGACCCTATAGTGAAGAAGAATGAACTCTTAATTATATAACTTTTGAGTTTCTAATAGCTAAGCTTGAATTTAAGAGCAAAGTCAGAGTCTAAGGGCTGTGCGAAACATAGTCTACATTGTATTTGGAAAGAAAAAAAAACTGTGGTGCAATATTAAGTAAGTAAACAGCACATTCCTCTTCAGTTTCTAGTTGTCTACTGTGAGTAGAGTTATTATATATATAAAATCTGAGTTATTTGTTGTTTTTTTTGTTACTGTTTTTTTCCTTCCCCTTTCTTGCAGTCTGCATTAGGATACTGCATAGGGATGTACCAAAACACTTCTGATTTTCTTGATCTTTGAAATTCTAATAAAACATTTAATTTTCATCTCCAAGAAAAAGAATGTCTTCTCTCAAAGCAGAAATAGAGACCAGTTTGGCCATACTCCGAAGTTAACAGGATAATGTGTGGTTCATTTTACATAAAAGCTAATCAGTAATCACAAAGAAGTATGCAGTCTGTCAGAGCATTTACAGTATTCCCACTCCCTAGGACAATGCTATGTAGTATACAGCAAATACTTCCCATCTTCTTGGTAAATATTTATCAGTGTGTGGACTGAAATGAAACATGGATGGATGAACTGTGAACATTTTTGTTACTTAAACAGAAGAATGATAACGTGGGGTTTAGTGCATCCAATTGGTATGCAATGTTTTGAAGTGCACCAGTTGCTGTAAAACGTCCATGTACACCAAATGTACACCTGAAGAAAGTATTTCTGAAACAAAGTTGTAATTAATTGCTTGCTTAAAGTCATCACCAGACTACTTAGCTTTTACTGTATGTTTTTTCAGTTAATGATGGAGTGAATAGTAACATTTTGGCTGTTTCTGCAGGCATCTTCTCTGGAAGTTCAAAAATCCCAATTGGAAGTACGCTTGGAAGAAAAAGAAGCACTTGTAAAATTACAGAAGGAAGAACTGAACAAACATTCCACTATGATTGCAATGATTCACAGTCTAAGTGGTGGCAAGTTAAGCACAGAAGCAGTGAACCTCAGTTTATAGGCCTCTTGTCATCTAGGTTATAGTAGGAAATACATATGAATTAATGTATGTACAAAAACTTTTTAAAACATGAAGCTAATATACTATCTGGCTAAAGAAGAGTCACCTAAAAACTGCAGTAGCTCAATATCAATTGAGAATAAAAGACAGAATTATGGAAGTTCTTTTTGAAAACACTGAGCTACTGTACAGCAAATAGATGTTCTGACGATCTTGGTAGATCTATTATTTATTTGTACTGGGACTTGGATATAACTATTGTTGGTGACTAACCTTCCTAAGTGGATAGATAGCAAAATGGGAGTCACTCAGCCTTTTTGTTAATTTACTCTGCTATTGGCCATCAGGAAAGCATTTTTCATAGGGTAAGTGCTTTCATCATTTAATCTTGATAATTTTCACTCTTCTGAATACCACCTATTATTTGTGCAGCGTTGCTTTCTGATGCCTAAGGCACAAGAATAGAAATAAAATGGATTATGTTAATTAGAATGTGTTATATTGAAAGCTGTTTTTCAGCATATTAGTGCAAATACTTCCTGAAATAAATATGCGGATGTGTTTCTAATTTTGAGGAGATTAATTTGAGCAAGCAGAGCACTGAATTTGAGTGATTTTTTAAAGTAGAAATGTTTAGAGAAAGCATGCTAAAATGAAATACATGAATGCAAAAATATTTCTTAAATACTAGGTAATGCTTTCCTATGTCACTTTTTTCATTCTTGCCAAAGATTCTGCAGTTTTTTAACAGTCCTATCTGATACTTTGTTAGCTGCTGTCAACGTTGCCACTTTCTGCTCAAACAGGATTTCATATATTTTTTATAGTATAACTATTTAGGAAATTTCTTCTAAAGGATACTTTCATATGCATGGCTGAACATTTTCCTGTCCTTAGTTCAGATATGACATGAATGTCTTTTAGCAGTTGTCAGAATTTCTTCATTAATGTACGTATTTTGGTAGAACTACCAGAGTTTATTTCGTATATGTCCTCTTCTGTAGCATTACTAGTTTTATTTGTATCTAATTTGTTATGACTAGGTCTTAAAACCTTCCATTGTGTTGCAGACGTTTTACTGAATCTGCTCAACTCACAACTAAGTATAATGTTGTGCATTCAGTTGCAATTATACAAGTCATATGAATTGTATCTATTTTAACCTGTTTCTAAAATGTACTTATTTTTATGTCTTAATGTCTACAGCTTTAACTTATGGTTGTTCTGGTCTCCGTGAAGACTAGGTGAATAAAAAACAAATTGCTCTGTGTCTTATGTATTCTGCTAAGTGAGGTAAATTAGTATATAAAACATGTTGTTTGGCTCCCTTTTTGCATAAAACATCATTATTGCTTAGAATGGTCAGAAAATAGGTGTTAAAAATGCTGAGTTGAGGGTTTCTGTTAGTTTTGCAAACCCAATTGGGAAAGAAAGCCTCATTAACTATAAATTTCTACTTTAGTGTAGTGGATTAAGAACTTTGAGAGTCAAAGTAAGTTTGCAGACATGAATTCGTTACTATTTCAGTCTCTTGGTCACAGGGAAAGGGCAGCTGAATGCTTTTTTTCTCACTTTCTGCCACAAGCTACTCTTAAAAAAAAAAAAAAAATCAAGTAGAAAATGTCAAGCATGTTACTAATTAAACTGATGATGGTTTAACTTTGATTTCAGATGGTGCACTGGAGGGCCAAAATGGCATGCTGCTCAACAAAGTAAGGTTATACTGTTATGAGGCTCATGGGCCCAGAAAATATTAGATGATGAATCCTTGGAGTTTACATTATAGAATCCACAGTAAAATATTTGTATTGTGGTATACACATATTGATTGTTGCTTTTTTTTTTTTTTCCCTTGGAAAAATGTGCTGTGTCAATATGCTTTTCTAAGCCAAGTGTCACTGAACTCTGTTGGGACACACTACAAATGTGTAGACATGTCTAGCTGCCTTGACAGTATTTCTGTGTTCCTTCCTGGCAGTGTTTTCTCAGTCAGTAATGAGTAGTGGCTAACAGAACTAGCAAATAAGTTGGTTTCTATTTAAAATTTTCTTCAAAATATGTAGCACTTCTCAGTGTGTTGTGTTGATACAGCAGAAGAAAGGAATGCTGTCCAGAGGGACCTTGATAAACTGGAAAGGTGGGCCCTGGTGAACTTAATGGGGTTCAACAAAGCAAAACGCAAAGTGTTGCACTTGGGTCGAAGTAATCCCAGATGTATATACAAAATGGGAGATGAACTTCTTGAAAGTAGCCCTGCTGAGAAGGACTTAGGACTCACAGAATCACAGAAACACCAAGACTGGAAAAGACCTACACGATCATCCAGTCCAACCATCCCCCTGTCACCAGTAGTTCTCACTAAATCATATCCCTCAATGCAACATGCAAACATTCCTTGAACTCCTCCAGGGTCAGTGACTCCACCACCTCCCTGGGCAGCCCATTCCAGTGCCTGACTACTCTTTCAGAGAAGTAGTATTTCCTAACGTTGAGCCTGAATTTCTCCTGGCACAGCTTGAAGCCATTCCCTCTAATTCTGTCACTAATTACAGGAGAGAAGAGGCAGACCCCCAGCTCACTAAAACCTCCCATCTGGCAGTTATTGCTTTCTCTAAGGTCTCCCTTGAGCCTGCTCCAGACTGAACAATCCCAGCTCCTTCAGCTGCTCCTCATAAGCCCTGTGCTCCAGACCCCTCATCAGCTTTGTTGCACTTCTTTGAACCTGCTCCAGGGCCTCAATGTCTTTCTTGCAGTGAGGGGCCCAAAATTGGACACAGTACTTGAGGTGCGGCCTCACCAGAGCTGAACACAGGGGTCCTGGTAAATGAAAAGCTTAGCAACCAGAGGCGTGTGCACTCACATGGAAGGCTAATGGTATTGTAGGGTTCCATCAGAAGAAGGGTGAGGAAGTTGACTGTCCCCTTCTGTTCTGTCCTCATGAGACCCCAGCTGGAGTAATGCGTCCAGTCTGGGATTCCCAACACAGGAAAGATATGGGGCTTTTGGAGAGGGTCCAGGGGAGGGCCACAAAGATGATCCAGGGTTGGTGCACCTCTCCTATGAAGAGAGGCTGAAGGAATTTGCTCAGCTTAGAAAAGAGAAAGCTGTGGGGAGACCTCATTGAGGCCTTCCAATATTTAAAGGTAGTTTATAAACAAGATGGAAATCTTTTTACAAGGGTAGATAGTGATAGGACAAGGGGGAATTGTTTTAAACTCAAGGAAGGAAGGCTTAGATTGGATGTCAAGGGGAGGTTTTTTACTGAGAGAATGGTGAGGTTCTGAAACAGGTTACTCATAGAGGCTGTGAATGCCCCATCCCTGGAGATGTTTAAATCCAGGTTGGATAGGGCTCTGGGCAGTTTTATCTAGCACTTGATCTAGCAGCTGGCAGCCCTGACAGTGGCAATGGGATTGGAACTTGATGATCCTTGAGGTCCCTTGCAACCCAAGCCATTCTATGGTCTATGATATATAAATAAAAGAAAAATAAATCAGTCACTTTTTACACCCTGGGCAGTTCTTGTTGCACATAGTGTGCTATTGAACTATATTTTTTTTCCACAGGCTCTCTCAGTTAGTGCAGAGAGCATCTGGCACAACGAACAGCTCCTCAATAGAGTCGATTTTTAATTATGTGTGTGTTGTGTCAGGTTGTCAATTGCCTGTTTTACAAGTGCAGAGACACTTGAGCTGTCTTAACTCAAAGCACCATCAAATCTCATTATTGGGCACTCTAGTACTTTTTATCTGACAGTGGATGCCTTTTATCCTATATAATCTGGAGAAGGTTTTCACTCTGCATGTGGTTCTGAATAGCTTTGTACATGAGTCCTGCTGGTGGAAAAAAAATAGTTCTTTTTCTATAGCTTTTGATTGCTGTTCTATTCAGCTCATTTTTTATGTACCTCTTTGAGATGATGAGACAATGAACAGTTGTGAGCTGATGCCCTTCAACACATAATATGTTCTATGTTGTCTTCATCTTACTGTTCCCCTTCTCTCTGGTCTTAACTCTGTGTCCTCTGCTCTTTTTCTGCCTCCCTGCTGTTGATTTATTCCAGGCTTTCACTTTTTCGTACTTTCCCATCTCTCCACCCCTTTCACCACTGACTCTAAGGGACAGTGCTCTACCCCTTGCTTTTACCTGATGAAGTCTAGCTTGCATTTAAATCTGGAATCTTCTCTTGTGTGCTATTTGGATCTGATAGTATGGAGTCTTTTCCACCTCTGGATAAAAAAGTTGGCTTCACTCAAACTTCGAAGTAAGAACGGTTGGTCATCTTTGTGAACAAAATGGAACACAAAGCTTTTCCTGAACCAGTCCACATGCCAACACTGTCCTCCTGCCATGTTCACTGCTGTTACCAACAAGACAGAACATATCTTTATTGGCATGGTCAAAATATCTATGTTGTTCTACTTGTGTTATCGAATGGGCAATGTAACGTACACTAAACAAAAAAGCCTTTCCTCACAGGCATATGAATCCTTGTCATAGTATATCCTAAGTTGGAAAGAATCTACAGGAATCATCGAGTCCAATTCCTGGCTCCACACAGGACCACTCAAAAATCAGAAAGCTTGGCTGGATTTTTTTTTTTCCCTTCATGCTCTGACTAATGTCCCGCACAAATAATACAGCTTTTGAGCCTTACAAATTGAATGCCAGGCACTGCTTTAAGAAGTGATCCTAAGTGCAAGCAGTGGTAAGTAAATCTCTCTAAAATGAGCGATACAGTTAACCTCTTTGATGGATACTCAGAAAGTCGTACTGTTTGTAAATCATAGGACTTATTTAGAAGTAGTGTAAGCAAAATATAAAATTCTGCATTAAGAAGTCTGAAAATCCACTTACTGTACTCCTTCATCGGTACCTGAAGCGTTAACTGCTGACCAGGAGTGATGCACTGTTTGTGCTTATGATTTTCTTGATTCAGACATGAGTGTGTACTTCTCCAGGAATTCTTTAACAGTGCACTTTTCTGAAACAACTGCAAGTGAAAATGAAACAAATTCTATTGAAACTATGACACTCAGCCTTATGGGTCTGGTTTGGCTTAAGCGGTCTTGTAAACATTTAAGGAGGTGCTTTCTGCTTTTTCTTACAAGTAGTTATTGTTAGCAGCCAAATATATATTTTTAGACAAGTACTTGTTTCACAAAAAATGCTTTCAACCTTGCAAATCTGGTTTGTATGTAAACAAAGTGCTCTGTGCACTCCCATCTTGTTATTTTTGAGATCATCAATTTTGTCCGCTCTCTGAAACAGGCTTCCCATCCGGCTTTCTCACCAGTTTCCCTTCTGCAGGGCGATGAAGGTGGGATCAGTCTGTTGTCTTTACAACCCTAGTGATGCATTTTTGTATCTCTATGCTAGATAAACTGGATCATTTTCTAGGAGTACACAGGAATGAGGCACAACGTATTAGGCTGAATTTTGCTGAACTGAAAACTGTATAGCTATTCATGCAAATATCCTGGTAATCCTGGACCAAGCCTAACAGCTGGAACAAGGAGCTTTTCCATTTTCCAATGGCAAATCCCAGAATCACAGAATTACCTGGGTTGGAAGGGACCTCAAGGATCACGAATCTCCAACCACCCCTCCACAGGCAGGGCCACCAACCTCCCTATTTAATACTAGACCAGGCTGCACAGGGCTCCATCCACCTGGCCTTGGACACCTCC
Organism: Lagopus leucura; assembly: GCF_019238085.1. Lineage (NCBI taxonomy): Eukaryota > Metazoa > Chordata > Aves > Galliformes > Phasianidae > Lagopus > Lagopus leucura. The sequence continues at coordinate 91,411,167 of NW_024962262.1, forward strand.
AGGGATGGGGCATCTACAGCCCCTCTGGACAGCTTCTTCCAAGTAACTGAGCTTCCAGCATCTCACCACTCTCATAGTAAAGAACTTTACTAGAACCCTGACATCCAACCTAAATCTACCTTCATTCAACTTAAAAAAAAAAAATAAAATCTGAATTGTTTGGTCACTGCAGAAAATAGGCAACATCTTAATCAAAGGAGGGAGCCATCCCTGAAGAGAAATAATAGGGTGATATGATCTTCATTTTTGTACCCACCTTCTGCCTAAATGTGCTGTGCCTGAGGTTCTCATCCTTGCAGTCTCTTAAACTCGTCTTCCTAAGGAACAACCTTATGTCCCTTTTGGCATACTGCTCTTTGACAGCAGTCTGGGCTGGTGAGCTGGTGTTTGCTTGCTGGAGCGTTTTGCTGTCTTGTAAAGGGGAACGAAGAAGGAGAGACGGCGTTTTCCTTCTTTTCCAGTTTTGTTTGGCTTTATGGCATTTGTCTGCAAATAAAAGTAGGGAATTCCGGGAGCTCTTGGCAAGAAGTCTCAGAAACAAACTCTTCAGTGTCTGATAAACATGAAGATGGATTATACACCCCTTGTCGTGAGCTAGGGAACCCAGGTAGATGGCAAGTAGAACTGTGATCTTGTGGGATGTTCCCAGCATATTCCAGGAAGTGAAAAGTAGGGTGGAGGGAAAGGGAGAATATTGTCTTAAATAAGTTGATAGGAGTGGAAAAACCCCAGATTTCCTTGGCTAAGCCACTGCAGCATAATAATTGGTTGCAGCTTTCTTTTAATGTGGCTGACTTGTGTTGCGGAGCCTTTGTTCTTACTCCAGCCTGCAGGCTGTCACCTAATACGCACTGATTACATTCTGTAGGATCCCGTCCCTTTGAGCCAAAGTACATCTCTGAGAAGGTTATCTCTGCGTGGAAAGCAGACACCTCGCAATGCTGAGATATCCCGCATAGCAGGAAGGGCTAGCCCTTGGTTCCCTCATATGTATCTGAGCCTTTATGAGAGAGTAAATATTGCTTTAGTGAGTTTTCTTCCAAGTAACTGAGCTTACAATGTGTTTTAGGGGTTTGCGCTGCATTAAGTTATTAAAAATTCATTTTGTGGGTAAGCAGCTGTTGTTTTGGCTCAGTTTTACTTCACAATAATCTATTTGGATGTATTATTTGCTCACATTGATACTCAAGCGTTGCATTTCGGCCGTGTTTTACAGTGCAGCCAAAAAAGTCTTACAACCTTTGAAGGAAGTAAAAGGCCGTTGTACTTTAAAAATCCAGAGGCTTACAATAAGCCCCAGTGAAAAAAAGTCTAGTGCTGCTCAGTTACAATATTTTGTTTAATCTTAATGGGGGTTGGGGCCATCGTCAAGAGCCCTTTCTGCTGCTTGTGTGCCATATCAAGTGCCTTAATTGTTTCTCTTTTTATCTCTTGAGGATAAGGCTGAGCAAAACGTCTTTGCTTTATCACATATCTAGCAATTGAATTTGAATCTAAGTTTTAAAAGAGGCCTTTAATTTTCTTTATGTTCAAGGTGAGGCAAATTAATACAGGTTCTTTGTTGTTGCCTTGCGTGTAATTCTGCAAAGGCCAAGCAAATTCCTTCATGCCTTTCACTGGCAAGAACAAAAGTATCTTTTACTGGGGAGGTGTCAGTACACTGGGAAGCAGAATCCTGTGCACACGGGGCTTTTGTCACTCCTTGACCTGTTCAATGTCCACGGCTGAAGTGCTATGTATTTTTAGGCTTAGTGCACTTGAGAAGCACAATCTTTGGGCTGACAGGTACAAGGTGGCTGTATTTCCCTGGAGGGGTTACAGGCCTTGGGCAATGCCAAGATAAACATTGCCACTCTCCCTGTGAGCTGGATGTGGCCACAACAGTACATGCTCGGACATCTGCTGCTGTGCCCAAGCACTTGTGCGTATGTGAAGAACCTGACCTGTAGCTATATATCAAATGAAAATAAAATATCTAATGCATAGCCTCCTATTCATCACTTAACTTCATTACAGTACTTATCATAGTGTACCTCCCCACAATTCCCTTATGTTACCAGCAGAGATCCAAGAAACAAATAGAGTTCCTTATGTGAAATGTCAAAACTCACTATTTTATACATGCATGAACAAATATGCCTTTATACAAGTATCCATATCTCTAAAAAGTGGTTCTTGGTAGCACTGGCTGTGTCCGTGGCACATAGTACATTCATGCTTCTACTCAGCATTTCTTGCAGGCTTCTGCAAGACAAGAGCATTTCACAGAGCTGCAGGGGGCCTCTAGAGATCACTGTGTCCGAGCCCCTACTATAGCAGAGGGAAATATCCAGGCAGGTCTTGGATACCTCCAGAGAAGGAGACTCCACAGCCTCCCTGGGCAGCCTTTGCCAGTGCTCTGTTGTCCTCAAAGTAAAGGAGTTCTTCCTCATGTTTGTATGGAACTTCCTGTGCTCCAGCTTGTGGCTGTTGCCCCTTTTTCTGTTGCTGCACATTGCTGAAAAGAGTCTTGCCTCATCTACTTGGCCCCTGCCCTTAAAATATGTATGAAGAGCAATGACATTCAGCCTTCTCTTCCCCAGGCTGAACAGTCTCAGGTCTTTCAGTCTCTCAGTCTTTCCTCATACAAGAGATGCTCCAGGTCCTTAATTATCCTTGTGCCCCTTTGCTGTACTCTTTCAAGAGGATCCCTATATTGAACTGGGGAGTCCAGGACAAGGATGTGGCCTCACCAGGGCAGAGCATAGAGGGAGGATCTAGATCAAGGACCTCTCTTGACCTGCTGGCCATGCGCTTTTAATGCACCCCAAGATACAGCTGGCCTTCTTGGCCACAAGGGCATGCTGCTGACTCATAGCCAACCAGGATTCCTAGGTCCTTCTCTGCAGTGCTCTTCTCCAGCATGTCAGCCCCCAGCCCATACTGACATGTGCAGGTATTCTTCCCTAGATGGAGGACCCTACTTTCAACCTAGTTTCACTGAAAATACAGCCAGCTATAGTGATTGCCTGTCCGAAGGTTAGTGTGAATGCCTCGCTTGCTATCACGCAGCTGCTCTGTGGCAAAGTGTACTGGCTTGCTCACGCAGCCAGCAGTTACTTGGATCTCAAAATCATCCTCCTTTTTTCACTTCTGAGTCATGTAGAAGTGTTGCTGATACAGAGTGAAGGGGGCAAGCCGACAGCAGTATCTGCCCCGTCACCTGCCTGCCTTCCTTCCCACTCAGGCCTCCCTCATATGCAGGCCTCCCTCATGCACAGTGAGGCACAGCCCCGGGGGAAAATAGCATCTAATCACGTTGCTGAGCAGGGAGTTTGTGCAGGCAGGTGCTGGAGAGAGGTCGTGCAGCCTCCCATTTTAGTTCTATTTCTGAAGCCAGGAGTACTCAAATAGCATTTTTCCTTTCCCCTTTCTCTCCTGCTCCTAAGCCTTGTTTATTAGAATTCTAACAACTCAGTCTGCTACCATTATCTTTATTCATGAGTCGGTGTGAAGAAAGGACAGGAGCTAGACCTAAACGGCAGATAAAATTCTACTAGCTTACTGAGTCTGCACGCAAGGATGAGTACAAAAGACTGCTAAATCATAGAATCATAGAATGGTTTGAGTTGGAAGGGACCCTGAAGATCACCCATGATGAGATGACTTGCATTACAGAAACTGGAATATCACCTCCCCCAAATTCTCCCATTTCTCAGACTTTAAGGTAGAAAGTGATCCAAGGAGAAATGAAAGGAATGGTGCTAATCTCTGCTAAGTACTTTCCATTCATCATAGTGTTGAAGTGCGATTAAAATTTTAAAGCAGGTAGAGACGAGTGCCAGACTTTGGCTGTTGTTCAGTGATAATATTTTCCTGGATTTCTCCCAGACTCTGTCACAGGCGAATCTAACATGGAGACATTGGATGAGAACCCCAGATGGATGAAATATTAAGCAGTGATTATTCATACCACTGATAGCAACTGGTAGGTTTTTGTTAGATGGGCACACCTTTGGGATGTTAGATGCCTCACACCTTTGGGATAATCAACACGTTATTATGTTGATCAATAACAATCAACAGATTATTATTATGTGCCAGCTGGACTTTGGTAGCATCTTCTACACTTGTCCATAGCCCAAGGTAAAGTTGAGCTCAGCAATTAAGGTCAAATCTCTTTTACTGACAGATAAAATCTGTTGCTTTACACTGTTCATACTGATGGTCAGCTTCCATTCCACTCAGCAAGGTACTGTGGAACAGCAGAAAATTGCAAGAGCTTTGAGATTTCTCTTAAACTACCCATACTCTTCCTTCATGCAAAGGTCTCTGCTATCTCTTTAGCACTTTCTGGAGACGGAGGTAGGACTTGCCCTCTTCTAGGCACAGCTCTGCTACCAGCTGAATCAATTATATATATAAACACAGCTGTGTGCAATGATCTCCAGCTGAAACAGTGTTTGCTGTATGCACTATTGAGGTAACTTTGCTCAGCTCTGCTCTTTGAAGTGCAAGTGAACTTTCCTCTTTAAAATGTTTTTGTCTCCATAACGGGTAAGAAAGGATGTATTTATTTTTACCTGTTTTGAAATGGATAAAAACTTAGTGTGTCTGGGGCTTGAGTTCATATCTTGGGTGCCAACACTTGTACATGCTGATGTGTGCAAGTGAGACTGGATTTTTTTATCTTGTGTTAAAGGCTCTGACACACTTCTATCTTTCAAACACTACATGCTAAGTGTCGTCAGATGTGAGATTTTTAGGCCAACAAAATGCTAATGTAAGGCTAGTTATAAGCTCATCTCACTGTTAAACTCCATGAATTCATTCAAATTGTTTTCCAATGTCTTTTAATACCTCAACTGGGACTTTTGTTTGGAGATATTACTGTACATTACTGTTGTATTTCAGTAACCCTATTAAGCAGAGAAAATATTGGCTGTTCTATATGGACTCAAGTGGATCGATAACAGATACATGTGACATGTTGGAAAACCACTTACAGGCCAATAGGCAAGGTCACTCCATGTCATTGCTGCAGCATGTCACAGAACAGCAGAGCCAGCTCTCCTGCCCGTGTTCTTGCAATCAGGAGAAATGTAAGCTCCTCCTCACAGATCCATGCATACCTGTCCTTCAGAAGAGCAGGAGAACTTGGAGGGAGGATCTGGTTACTATGGCTGTATGTTTTGCTCATTCTGCATGGAGAAATCAAGCCAATGATAGCTGTGCACGTTAACTTCATTTGTATAGGAAGGTAACTCACTGCTGGCAGCTGCGTGAAGCTGCTGAGCTAAAATCCAACTTTGTTCATACCAGTCAATGACTTAAAAGTTTTTGTGCATTTTAAAACAATGCATGATGAATGCTGCAAAACTTTGGGTCCTTTGTCCTCCTGAAGGCACTTTTTGTTCCACAAAAGGTGAGCTCAGCTTCCTTGCCTCTGTGCCACTACTGATATTCTCACCGAGGAAGAAATGTCACGTGATGACCATGGACTGGTTGGCCAAATGGGCTCTGGTATACAGAATTATAGAATGGCGTGGGTTGAAAAGGACCACAAAGATCATACAGTTTCAACCCCCTTGCTATGTGCAGGGTAACCAACCACCAAACCAGGCTGCCCAGAGCCACATCCAGCCTGGCCTTGAGTGCCTCCAGGGATGGGGCATCCACAATCTCCTTGGGCAACCTGTTCAGTGTGTCACCATCCTCTGTGTGAAAAACTTCCTCCTAATATCTAACCTAAACCTCCCCTGACTTAGTTTAAAACCATTTCCCCTTGTTCCTATCACTGCCCACCTGTGTATACAGTTACAGTACGGAATATGACAAAACTAATTTCTGCCTATGTTGGTTTCCAGCAACTGACTTGTAGGGCTATTGCTTTGACTTTCCCTATGATAAGTGTCATTGGAATGGATCAGGGAGGGTAAAAGTAACTGTAGCTGGTGAGAGTTCCACACAACCATAAGTTTTATTTTTGTTGGCTATGACGAAAGATTTTATTTTCCCTTGTTGAAGTTATCCATTGAATCTAGTGTTACTGTGGATATCTACCAAACTCATTTTCCGCTATTATGCTGCAAGGTGACTGCCAGTGGCTGTCAGAGCTGGTCGTTGTTTTCTCTATTCATACAGTACGAAGATAACTGCTGAGTAGGGGAAGGTACTTACCCCAGGCTGCTCCATTGAAGGCTGTATCCAGTGCTGAGATTTTTATATGAGTATGAGCAATGGAGCTGGGTGTCCTCAGGAGGCTGTTTGTACCTTGGAGCAGAAGTTTTTGCGCTTAAAGTGGAGGCTGAATCTTTAATCTTAATGGAAAGTAGAGCATGTTTGCTGCAAGCTTAAAGATTTGCCTTTTGAAAAGGGGTTAGGTTGTTGGAATCTGCAAGTCCTTTAATTAGCCTGAGTTCAAATTCATAAGAAACTGTCATTTCAAAAATTAAGCATTTGTGGCTTTTACTGAGTTCTGAATGATCTTAGCGGAATAAAACTTGAAACTTTCCATGTAATTATAAATAATTGAAATCTTGTGAGTGCATCTATATAAAGTAATTAGAAATAATTATGCTAAAATATCAGCAGTGGCTGTATTTGATGCTACGTATAGGCTATGACCAGGCTAAGATCAGTAGTCCAATGTGGTATCAGAAATAATGCAAAACCTTAAGAGACTTCTGCAAACTTATCTGCAGGCAAGCAAGTTGCTGGCTGAAATGCCACTCATGGGGTAGAGAAAGCATATGTACATTTTCACTGCTGGATTAACTGTGCCACTTTGCTTTTGTCCTTAAAAGTTGAATACCTTAATAGTTGAGTGACTCACTTACTACTGCAGGGAATGTCCCCTGTACCACTGAAACTTGGCTGCTGGTGAAAATGAGACAGAACCACAGAGAGCAGCAGAAGTTCAGTGCCAACAGGACTCAAAGTAGGATCTCAATTCCATATCTCTGTATGTGTTCTCCTGCTGCAAAGCAAAAACCAAGTCTGCAAGTAGATCTGGCTGCTTTGCAAGGCTCCAGTCATGCAAAGTAGGTGAAAACCTGTTTAGAGGACTGGCAATTGCTGCTTGCTTTACACTTCTTCAGTAGCTCTATTCTTAAAATAGTCCTGTGCTGTTTGGCTCTGTGCTTCTCCAGATTGCCAGAAATCTGGTGCACAGCAGCAGCCTGTGTTGCTTGTTGAGTCTCACCATAGTCCTTCTGGAATTTTCAGATTTGAGATTAGGAAAAAAGTATATTCATAAAGAGCAGTGAGGCATTGGCACAGGCTACACAGGGAGGTGTTGGAGTCACCATCCCTGGAGATGTTCGAGAACTGTGTGGATGTGGCTCTGAGGGACGTGGTAAGTGGGCGTAGTGAGGATGGTCTGATGGTTGGACTAGGTGACCTGAGAGATCTTTTCCAACCTTAATGATTCTAGAAATAGGAACTTCCTGGAGGAAGAAAGGAGAGAAAAAAGAAAAAAAAAAAAAAGAAAAAAAAAAAAAAAAGGTAGAAATGAAAGCCTGTTAAAATGAATGTAAAGCTAGCAATCATTCGTTTAATGACTTCAGGAAAGGTGGAATCAGCTTTAATAAACAATTGCCTTAGTCATGGCCTATCTTTGCTGTATGGCAGCCCTAAGGCTGTTCGAGCATCCTTGCTGTATCTTATCTGTTTTAATTTACTCGAGTTTCTCTTAATCTGACCACATAGATTCCTGAATCAGTGATGCTTGATTTGAAGAGCTTGGTTTGAAAATAGCCACAGCAACCTTGTCTTATCCCTCTTCATGTTTCTAGTTTTAATTCTATCAGTAAGAAGTGTTTCTCTTTAAGTCGAATGCATAAATACCAGGCTGAGTTTAGCTAGGCAGCCTGATCAGAGATGCTGTCAGTGCAGGAGGATGGTGCATCCTCTGTGTAATTTTTAATACTAATGAACAGTTCCCATTATCAGTTCACACAGGATTTTCAAGTTTATTGGGTTTTAGTTGCTTTATTATTATTATTGTCATTTATTTGTTATTATTATTTAAGATCCCTAATTCTTCATGGCTAGGAAGGTACTCTCTCAGCAAGTGCTGGCTTCCTGTTTTGGGATTTCAGACTGGTAAACCCAGAAATGACAAGTGCTGGATCTTGAGAATGTTAAACAAATGTTGGTGCTTAACATGTTTTGTCAGGCTGTAAGACATCGAAGGTAGTGCGTTCTGCCTGTTGTTTCAAAGAGGGTTTTATTTTGAGGGAGAAAGTGGGAGTCTCTGAAGACAGTAATGAATAAAGGAGGAGTAAGAATGAAATGATGTCTGCTAATTATCATTCATTGCCCTTATAGGGTTGCCTTTTATTTTCTACACGCAAAGCCACAAGTGCTGACATCCCACACTGCTGTCCTTCTGCCATCCTTTTCCATCAGCTCCAAAAAAGAGAATGGTGTGGAGAGAGATCACAAACGGATTCCTTGTTTGCCTTAAGGCAGGGAGAATGAGGAGATGATGCTAAGAAAAATTAAAGGGTTTTCATATGTAAAGGCAAAGCTGAATGATTACTGTTTGGCTCTTTGTGGCTCTCACAGCTGGCTGATAGTCCTCCTGCATGCCCTGGTGCACAGGCACTCTCGTCCTTCAGTTGCTGAGTTGGAAAGTGTGAGGCAGACAAAACTCTATTCAGAGAGTGCTGAGCAAAAATATCTTGCCTTTGCTAATGCCTTTTTCACCTCTCGTTGTGATAACAGTGGTGGGAGACATTTAATGGAGACAGCTGGATTAAGGCAGCCATTACTTGCTACCAAGGCTTGGTTATTGTGAAGAGACTTAGCCTTTTTTTTTTTCCCCCTCCACATTATGACTTTATCAGTGATTTAGTGTCAGAGGTCTGGAGCTCATCTCAGCAGAGCCCTGTGTGATATGTCGCATGTTGTTACTGCTAACAAACAGGCTGCGAGATGGGGAATGGAAAGAGAGCAGAGGGTTTTGTACCATTTGCCCTTTTGCAACCTTTCTTTTTTACATGGTACGAAAGTGCTCTTTCAAATTTTTTTTTATAGCCTGTAATGCTTGCTAAAACTATTGAAGCTGCAGTCTGAAGGACTGCTTCCTTTCTGGTTAATGTTTTCTTTCCTCTTTGAACTCTACACGTTCCCTGTGTTCAAATCAGTTAGACCTGTTTGCATTCAATGGCCATGGGACAAAGCTGGTGCTTACCGATGGGCTCAGACTCAGTGTTTCATTAGCTAAGTGGAAGGGATCCACATCTGCCTTCTGACTCCTTCTCTTCTTGAAATAAATTCAGCTTGCATTCCAATTTGAATGTTTGTGTTTTTGTTGGTTTTTTTTTTTTTAATCACTCCAAGCCCACACCCCCCTATGTGGCAATAGAAAACTGGACGTAGTTCAAGTGTATTCATTATAATGTTGAGATCACTGCAAGTAGCTACAATTCAAGTCTGTGTATTCAGTGTACAGTGAGTCAAATTTTAATGTGCTGTAGCTTGAATTATAATGGGTTTGCTATTATATTTGACTGTATTTGCCTATTCTATTTTGAACAACAGTGCCACTCAGTGCTGTTGCTCCTTATCCTTTCAAAATGTAAAGTCTGCCTTTCACATCTTGATTTTCTCCCTGATTCAGAATAAACTAGTCTGGCAAGAGTGGCTTGCCATTTGCTTTTACACTGTTAAAGACACTTCTCTTTAGACCAAGAGATAACTCATTTGGTCAGAAGTGTCTTACCATGGAGACTGCAGCTCCCTGAGCATGCTGTCATGCTCTTCAGCCTTTTGCTGTTGATTTGCTTAATCCATCTTCTATGGAGGCAATTAGTTTTGTAACTCCACAGCAGCAGGAACTACACACCTTGTTGCTAATCAGGATGCAGCCCTTACCTTTGCTTCAATTAACTTTTCTTTTCTAGAAAGAATAATTTTCATATCACCATGACATCCAAGGAGACCTCAATGTGGCCTTCCACTACTTGAAGGGAGCATATAAACAGGAGGAGGAATGGCTGTTTATGAGGGTGGATAGTGATAGGACAAAGGGGAATGGTTTTAAACTGAGACAAGGGAGGTTTAGGTTAGATATTAGGAGGAAGTTTTTCACACAGAGCGCGGTGACACACTGGAACAGGTTGCCCAAGGAGGCTGTGGATGCCCCATCCCTGGAGGCATTCAAGGCCAGGCTGGATGTGGCTCTGGGCAGCCTGGTCTGGTGGTTGGCGACCCTGCACACAGCAGGGGGTTTGAAAGTGTATGATCTTTGTGGTCCTTTTCAACCCAGGCCATTCTGTGACTATGATTAGTCTAAGGATCACTCATTGTGAAGGATGAAGGCATGTCAGTAAAGGATGAGTGTAGGTGTAAATTATGCTGGAAATGCAATGGAAATTGTCTTGCAATTCCTTCTCTAACGTTCTTCTGGTGCATGTTTAGGTGACTAGTGAAGTGGGGTTTTTCTGCTCTGAAAAATCCCTGTTTACCAACTGCAGCATGACAAGAAGGACCAGAGTTTCCAGCAGAACCAGAGTATCCTCACAAGCAAGAGACAGAACAATCCACCTTATGAAGTTTCTTTTTTTTTTCCATAACATGTTTTCATACCCCAAAATAGCCGATATTTTTGTTAAAATTCTGTGTCAGATTTTGCAGCTCAGCCTTCTGCTGTAAGTTTGGATTCTCTGAAAAATGTCAGGGACGATTTTAAAAACGATATACATTTCTCTCTGCTACACCAGTAAAAACAGTCAGCTGTTGCTGTGCAGGAACTGTTACTGGGATAATGGCAGAGGTACAGGACAGCACTGGGAGAGGTGAGACCAACAGCCTTGCACACGGGGCCGTGCAGATGCAGCCCTATGAATTGAGGCTGTTCCCAATTGATCTTTTGGCAAATAAATAGGTTAGAATAGAGTGAGCTGCTGGTGAGATGTTTCTGTGGGATGTGCTGGATCAAAGCCTGAGGTTTCCTGTTGGGTGAACTTTGATGAAAATTTAACAAGTTACTCAGCTGGGCTGGTGGTCTTGTCAAATGAGTTGTTTGGTGTTTCCATGCCACTGAGCTACAGTATTTAATGCAAGGCTTCAGAGGTCCCCTCTGATGCAGGGCATAAGTTCCATTCTTGCTCAGTGTTTTCACAGCAGTCAGTCTTTACCTCGTTCTGCCAGAAGTGGTATTTCTTTTCTTCTTTTGCTTTTCTCTTCTGGAGCATTGCAATACCGAAGTGCTTAAAGCTGTGTGTGTGGCAGGTACCTTGGCTCTGTGCAATACATCTCAAGTACATCGTTTGATTTTTTTTTTTTTTTTTTTTTTTCACCTCCTTCGTTTTTTCCTTTTGAAGATATAATGCATGTTTAAATTAAAAAAAAAAAAAAAAAAAGAATTTTAAATCAGTTCTATTCCAACAGGAATGGCTGAAGAGCAATGCATGTAACCTCGCTGCAGTTTCAGCTGATGTTTTGTTATGGCACCATAACAGGTAGATTTAGCATCATAACAGAGTAGACTTAGACTAGACAATAGGAAGAAATTCTTTACTGTGAGGGTGGTGAGGCACAGGATCAGGTTGCCCAGTGAGGCTGTGAATGCCCCCTCCTTGGAGGCATTCAATGCCAAGCTGGATGGGGCTTTGAGCAGCTGTTCTAGAGGGAAGTGTCCCTGCCTATAGCAGGGGGTTGGAAATAGGTGATCTTAAAGGTACTTTCCAACCCAAACCATTCTATGATTCTATGATCAGTTCTCTATGTCAGTACCTATCTCTGCAGAAAAAAATCCCTTTTATCAAGCATTGAGCTGTAAGTGTGGAACACTACAGTTGGGAGGAGAAAGGTGGGAAGATAAACTTTTTTTTCACGTAAGTATGCATGCATATGTGTGTGTTTGAATATACACAGACTGAAGTATATATATTTATACATGCACATCAAACAGTGGTTGCCACTACAGAGAAGGATGGTATGTCCATTTTTGGAGGTGTTTGATGTTTCTTGTCTGTCAATTTTAGTCATTGGACCATGGCAGGATGCAATGTTTCTGGAAATAGGTTTTTTTTTAAACCCAGGTTTGTTTTTTCTATCTTTGGCTGCTTCCTAGCTGAGGTGATCAGTTCAGCAAGAAAAAAGCATCTTATCTTTGCTTATTGGATGTAAATACTGAGGAATCACACAGCTGGCTTCCCACGGTGGCTCCTTGCTATTTAGTGTCACATCCATCACACAGGGTCTATTTTCTCAGCTCTTCTAATGTTAAGTATCTCTGCAAAGCAATTCTTTCCCCGATTGAACTGTTGGTGCTTTTTTTTTTTTGTGTAGTTTGCTTTTGGCATAAGATAAATATGGCAGCAAGATAGAAAACAATCCTTGACAAGGAGTCGAGCTAAGAGGCAGAGTTACAGAAGCAAAACACTGAAAAATTGCTTGTGAGAGAGAAAAAAAAAGAGAGGCAGAAAAGTTTTCTTTCTTTTCCTCCTCACCTCCTTTGAAAAATAAACAGCAGCAAAAATGGGCAACCAGCAAGACCTATGCCCGTCTCTACCTCACTTAACCTAGGCTATATCCTTAAGGCTGCAGCGCAGAGAAGACAGGGAGGCTGTCTTGCAGGAGGTTGGCACTGAGCGCTGGGATATGTTGTATCTGAAGGCCTCCAAGTATCTGAGGGCAGTGCTGCATATTGACATGGAAATGTAATTTGCAGAGCAGAGAGAAAGCATCAAAGTCCCGGGCTGGCTGCCCAATGCAGCACCCTGCTTCCTGTTTGGGCTGCCTAATACAGCCCTTGAGAGAAATTGATGACTCTTTTTTTTTTTTCTTTTCTGCCTTGATCAAGGCTACAGCATTTCAGACTAGAAGCTTCAGTAGCGCGTAATAAAACTGGTGAGTGGGCTACAGGAATTCTAATGACATGCTGTGCAAATAAATGCTTAGTTAATGAATACTGAAAAGATTAACCTGAACTAATTCCGTATGTTATTGAGGTGTTTAACTCCTTGCCTTCCCCCAGGGTTAAGAATAATGCAGAGCAGTGTAAAAGGGTAGTGGGGAAAAGGAACTAAATGAAAGCAATGGGTGCGTGTGGAGGCCAGCAAAAGGATGCACAGCAGTTCTGCAGCCATGCCATTGTGCAGGCTCTGACCTCACTGCAGGGAAGGTTGGAAACTGGGCAGTTGGAAACTTTTTGGAGGAAGGAGGGGGAATGCCGACTTCTGGAAGGCATGTGATAGACTTTCCCTTCCCCAGCACATTTCTACAGCCAAAGAGCTAAGGCCAATTATGTTCTGAGGCTCACTTCCTCTTGTTTTTCACCTCTCTTATTTTTCGTGGGGCTCAGTCAGCCCAGTGCTGATTTATTAGTACTAAATAATCCTCACTCTGGGTGCCGCCAGTGTTGCTCCCAGGAGATGTGCTCCCCATTAGAGCCCTGACCTATTCAAACATCCCAGTGATAGTGTGATGGCCACATGTCAGCAGGGATAGGCACCCGTGACAGCTCTCAGATGCTGCACATCCAGCAGGGAAGCAAGCCAAGCTCCACAACCCAGCTGCTGGTCTCATGCATTTTCCTGCATTTGTCCCCTGCTAGTGGCTTCTATCAGTTCAAAGCATGAGAAGATACTCGGGCTCAGGGATCTGCATACTGATAGCCATAGGTCATGAGTTTCAGTGGTTCAAAAGGCACGTAAACATTTCTGTGGCTGGCTCAGAAATAATTTCCCCTAGTCCAGTGGCATGGAAGAAGACGTTTTCCATAAAAACTTACACTTCCTTTATACGACTGATGGCAAACTTGTGCACCACACAGTCACTATAGGCAAAGAGTTAAACAGAGGAAACTACCTAAAATGATCATCCTGAAAGAAACAGGATGATCTACTGCTCCCTCCCTAGAATGCAGACATCTGTGCCCACTGCTTGAGTATGTACTGCAGTAGAAGGGGCAAAAAGGCATACACAAACCATAAAATCTCCCCTTCCAATAACCCAAATCTGGCAGTCATAAACTTCAAATGGAATGGCTAGTGCCAATTCTCTCATCTTCTAGAGATGTAGCGGAGCATAACTATTTTTAAGATTAAGCTTATCACTCCTCCTAATTCCTCTTTGGGGTCTCAGCAGCTTGAAGAGTTAAACTGTTTCTTCACTAGAGAAAATGTGTCTGCCCGTACAGCATGGACTTGGATGTGCTGCTGGATGTGGTGCTCATGTTTTCCTTCCATCAGAAGCATTCTTGTGTGGATGACTTGTTTTTTCAAAGAGTACCTAGGTAGTTTATTTGTTCCCGTGTACCCTTGAAACAGCAGCAAGGATCAATGACCACAAAAAAGCTATGATTATCACTTTAGGTATGGTTTCTCATGGACAGTCTTCCTGCTCGCTTACAGAGCAGTGCAGAGCACAGCGGCTCAGAGATGCTTTCTACTAGCAGCTATATCTTGCATTCCTCTTCGTCTATCTCACTGATCCGTCTCTTCAGGAGTAACAGGTTATTGCACTGCACTGCTTTAGACACTTGTCTAAAGGCCAGTTTCATCATAAGACAGTAAACTCGTTGATTTTTTTCTAATAAAATGGAAAGGGTTTCATAACTGGTCTTTTATGGATCCCCGGTGTCACTTTTTCTGTGTAAGGCCACGCTATTGACACTATCTGTGTCTGGAGCTGATAAATGTTATTACATTCTTTTCCAATATGTAGCGTTATTAAAAATAGGTTTGTCACAAGCACTTCTTATCAAAGGCCCTTGCTTCCTTAGAAATAGTGACCAGCATTAACCTTTCTAAAAGTAGCTCCTGCGAGAGACAAGTGTCTTTGGTTGTCACCACTACAAATGTAATCTAGGGGAAATACACTGTGAATTCTGCTTCTTATTAACACAAAGCTAATAAACTCCAGAAAGGCAGGAATAGCATGTGCATGGCTAATTCACACCAGGTCAGCAAGGAAAATAAATTCATCACATTTTGACCCACTGCTGTCTTGTGTCCCTTTTAAGTGACAAATGCATTAAAAATGCAATGGTATCAGCTACAGAAACAGCTGTTTACAGCCCCAGAAAAGCAAAGGAGGCGTGGGAGAGAGACTGCAGTGTTCATGCAGGGCTGACAGAAGCTAAATGTTTGCAGAACAGAAAACACGTAAGTGATAACAGAGTATTTGTAAAAGATGCCTTCTACGCGAAGTAGGTGGTAATGGGAATACTGTGCTTAGAAGTAAAGCTGCTGGTAGTGCTAGGAAGGAGCAAGAGGGAGAGAGCAGCAGTGTGCTATGTGCTTGTGGCTTGAAATAATCATATTCTTAGCCCTGACAGCAGGTTAACAGTATCCTGGAATCCAGGCGATGCACATAATTTACTTCGTTTTGAATTACGTGGTTGGGAGCATCTCTTTGATCTTTAGAGTCACTCACTTTTCACTTCAGTTGGGAGTGTGAGCTCTGTTTCCTTTGTTGTCAAGTATAAAAACAACAGTTGAATCCAACCTCAAAATACATCCATGCTACAGAGCACTGAGTACTTATAAAGCAGCAGGGTGGGAAGTGATGCTGATTTAAGGGCAAAAATGAGAAGAGCTTGACCACCAGTCGAGTGCCAGAGTGTGACACACAGCTCATTTTCAGCACAAGCTTGGGTTGCTTTTACAGATTAATTCAGGATTGAAAGCTTCGTCCTGAGCTTTAGCAGAGGGCCCTCTCTTTAGCTTATATCCTTCTGAAGGTGGCATTTCTCTAGTGAAGCAGTAGCTATTCTCTGCCTCTTGGTTGCATTCCCCAGACGCTAAAAATACCAGGTCACTGAAGCACTCAGATCCTCAGTCTCCTGTCTTTAAGTCCATCACATCCACAAATCCCTCAATTTCTTCTGTAATTATTTTGTGCAACCCATCATCTCCCAGTCCTCAAGGCAGCAGCTTTAAAAATAGCAGATTTGGTATGCAAATATTTTTCTTCTTGCCTGGTGACAAACAAAACCATTTGTTACTGTGGGTATCTAAGAATTCAATGAAGCTGTAGGTAAGCTCCCTCCCTGCTTCTCCCCTCTTCCTTGGAATTGAGTTTTATGGAACCCTAATTCCCTTGTGGAAAATAAATATTGCCCACAGTATTTATTTTTCCTTTGAGCTTTTATATTCAGTTTATGCTGGAATCAAAAGAAACCTATATATCTACCCAAGCTGGTAAAGGCAAATCGATTTGAACGTGTCAGTTATTTTGCTTTTTATGTACTAAGGTGAAAGGAGACCTGTGTTACTTACGGCACTTGTTTAACAGGAAAAATGAGTTGATAATAATAAGACCTAAATTCAGTCTCATAAATAAGTTTTCTGAAGCAAAGCACTCACTAAAATTGATGCTTACTTTATTCGTTACCTGTAGTTCACTTTCCAGGCAGAATCAATGTTTTCTTAAAAACCTTCTCCATCTCGCCTTTCTTATAAGCAGCAGAATAACTGTTTATTTCAAACCTAAGCCAACAGATTTAGTTGTTATTCTCTGAGGCCCAGCAAGGGGATTTAAGATTTTTGGTTGGGATTTGAGAATGCATATCCTAGCTTTGTTATTTGAAGGCTGTTTGGCTCACATTACAAAATTCCCTTTAAAATCACTTGCTTCTTGCACAAGAAGTTCTGCTTCTCACTTCCTAGGTGAGTTACATCTGTGCAGACCTTGATTCCTCCCTCCCCAGGCCAACACTAATCAAACCCTCAGGCATGCGGGGAAGCAAGCCTTGCTCCTGTACAAACACAGTGGAAAGGCAGGGAAGTTTTCTCCCATGAAGTCATGGATCAGGAATGGAGCGACAAGGGGCAGCAGGCGCAGAGCACTCCCCCTCTGGCATTCCTTCTGTCCCTTGGCCACGCGTGCTCCCTGCTCAAGCATTGTCTCCTCATCCGACAGACAAATATAGGCATAAAGGAAAGGCCCAATGCCTTTATAAAGCCATCGCTGGTGACCTTGAGGTGGTGTATATAAAGTCTGGACCAGGCAGAGCGGTGACACTTTGTGTGTGCTTTGCAGGGTGAGTACCAACCTCTCTCACTTCTGAATGCGTGTGCCCAGCTGTGCTCTAACACTTTGCCATAGTTTCGGTGCGATACATTTTTCAAGGGGCTTAAGTTTTATTAGTAGTTGTACCTCTAAACCTATAGCACTGTGTCGGTTGTCCTGTGATGCTGCTGCTTGAATAATAGGATGGAAAATAGGTGCTTCTTTTGTGACACCAGTGAACTCATTTAGTCAGCTACTTAGGACAGTGTCAAGTCACTTGTAATCGTGTATCTGAGTGGATTGGTTGACCAGTAGTTGCAAGTCATGTTTGCGTCTTCTCTGTCATCTGCAAGAGATGATGATGACTTATGTAGTTCATAATTTTAAGCAGACTGTGTTTTCAAGGATTTCTTTAGACCCACCCTTGGAGATTTACTGATTTTCCGTCTGAAGGCAAACAATGATGGTTTTTGATGCTATGGCAGATGAGCTCCCAGCACTGTGGTAGTTCTTCCAACAGCCACAGTAGAGAAAGACAAGGTCCCTCCTTTCCAAGCTTGAATGCATCACCAAATTATTGGTACTTCTGGGTGTGCCACTTAACTTTGTGTTACAATTCTGGCCCTCTAAAGAGAGTAGGCGTTACCAAGGAAAGTGAATGTCTTTTGCTCTGCCTTGTCCTTCCTCACTATAGTAGTTTTTGCAAGTGATGCTTTGACCATAAGCCAAGCACTTCCAGTTTCTCATATCTTTCAATGGATTGGCTTGTTGAGTGCTTCAGTGGGCTTTGGGCTCTGTCTTAAATCCTGATGCATGAGACTACTGCAGAAAAAGCGATTCTCTCCCATCTGCAGCAGCACTGTGCTACACCCTGCTTTATAAAGTGCTTGCCATACTGGTAAGCCCTAAATATATATTAAGACAAAATTGTATCAGAAAGTATAGCTGAACAGTTGTCCCAAAGTGGTCTGCAAATGGGGTGGGTCTACACAGGAAAGGTCTGGATTATTATATTTGGACCTGTAAGAATATCTCCTGAATCCTAGGGGTAATGACTGAAGTGGCACTTCTTATCTTTGCATATTTAATGTGGAAAGTTCTAACGCTCTTCTGTTTAGATGTGTGATGTCCTTTCTGTGCCCAATCAGAGCTGAGCTAAACACACTCCCCATGGGAGAGAGACTTTGCCATGCCAGTTTTGAGTTGTTTCCAGTAGGGAATTTTGCTCATTTCAGATGATGTTAAAATAGTTGCTGACATTTGTGCTTATGTAGACCCAAACTCAAAGATCCTAAGCTTGCACTGTGGCAGGGGTGGCAGGGGCAGAGGGATGGGTGTTAAACATTAGATAGCTCTGCTGTCTTAGGTCTTTGCACTCCTCATGAGAAATATGCTGTGGAAAAAAGAACTGCCTTCGTTGATGAAGAGCTTTTAGATCTATAGCAATTTCTTAGAAGTAATTGAATTAAATTTTAAAAGACTGCAGTGTTTGTCTTGAGAGGGTTCTTGAAACTTTTTCAGCTGTTCTGGATAATAAATAGAGTAAGGGAAAAGATAGTATCTGAGGGTCACTTATGAAGCTTCAGATAGTAATTAAATAGTATCTTGAACTGAAAGAGAGAATACCTGAAATTCTTAAACTGGGGAAGGGAGCTGGAAGGAGTTGGACACCTTTTAGCAATGGAACTCCCTGGATGTTCTGTGGGCATCACCCTGAGTATTTTCTATATGTGTGTGCGTACATTTTTATACATACCTGTGTGTGTATGTCAACTCATTGATGCAGTTGTTGAAGAAAGGACACAGGAATCAAATTAACTCCTACTAAAAGCTGGATAGAGCTGCTTAGACTAATTTTCCTTAAAGATGATTTGTACTTACAAAATTTTCATCATATAAAGCATCACTGATTTGAGTTGTCTATGCTCTCTAAATGATAGAATTAAGAATAGGATAACCAGTTAGCACCTTAATGCTCAGAAACCCAGCAAATCAGTTGCACTTATGTGAGCATGCCCTGGCCTTTCTTTCACAATAAGAAATCCCTAAACACCATGGCTGTGTTATCTGAGAAAACAAGCATTGTAGGCATTGAGATGGAGTAATGAACTCGGATTAATGTGAAGAACTTCAAAGCCATTGTTCCAGCATTGCAGTTTGCCCTCTGCCCTGCCCTGCTGCACGGGGATACCCACAGTGGGTGAGCCCTGGGTTTCTGCCAGGCTGAAGGGCACCATCTGAGAGCAGCACTGCTGGGACACCAGCTGTATCCAGCTCCAGCAGCAGCTTTCTCCACCAGGAGCATGGGGCTGTGTCCCTGGAGCCTTGTGCTGGCATTTCGAGTAAGCAGCTGCCCAGGAGGATCTGAGGTGTGGTCTGGTGTGGGGTTTTCAGAGTCACAGCTTCAAGTGGTGCCTTTCATCTGCTGCTTTCAAGCAACGTTCATGCCATAAGAAGACTGAATTCTCCTGTAGAGATAACTGCAACCAGTATCAGAGTTTTGAACCACACAGGATCTGGCTGGCTTTAAACTGAGCTGGACAAGGGTTTAGCTAAGGGTGCAGTAAAGCCACAAATCTGCAGGCGATATTGCCGTTTCAAATTAGGCCATTTTAATCAGCCACCTGCCACATTCTGGGTCCAAGAAATACAATTTTTTTCTCTTCTTTTTGTAGACCAGGTCCTTTTCTTTCTCCTCCTTGAGCTGTACAACCTTAAAACCTTGCCAAGATGATGGACATGACGGAATTCGGGGAGGCTGCTCCCTTTCTCCGAAAGAGTGAGAAGGAGCTGATGATGGCACAAACTGTTGCCTTCGATGGTGAGTTGCAGTACCATTTAGGTGACAGTGGCCAGCTAACCCAGATAAGGGTTGCATCCATAATATATCTGGGAAATGCAGAACAAACCAGGATGCAAAGCCCTGTTGTTATTGCTGCTTTCTGAGGCAGCTGGCAACCAACTTTGTGATCCTTTTTCCTGCAGAACTACAAGAAGCCCCTGATAGAGCTGAAGAGAAGCAGTCTATCAACTGGTACTAAGAATTGGCTAGTTTTAGAATTAAGATGTATTTGTATGGTACTGATAAGAGAGAGATTGCTTCTTCATCTTTGTCCATTTGAGAGAAAATCATCATGCACTGATGTTCTGATAATGCAAGGATTTCAGTGATGTGAACAGATGTCTCCATCTGCTTGATTTATACATTTTATAGGCAAACCAGTACTAGGTTTTAGCTTTCCAAGAGTTATTTTTCACAAAATGCATTTACATGAGATCTGAGGTGTAGTAGTAAGAGCAAATATGCCAACCACAGCAATGCTCTGTTGAGAGTAGTGGCTATAACGAGCCATCTGAAGTCTAGCACAGATACTCCAAACTTCTAAAAAGCAGCAGTTGTAACTCAGTGTGAATTATTAATATTGCTGTTTTTCAATACAAACTTCAGGAGAGTATCAGGAATAAGGTTAAATCTGATAGCTGGCAGGCAAATAATGTGGGCTGAATTCC
Source organism: Lagopus leucura (assembly GCF_019238085.1). Taxonomy (NCBI): domain Eukaryota; kingdom Metazoa; phylum Chordata; class Aves; order Galliformes; family Phasianidae; genus Lagopus; species Lagopus leucura. The sequence goes on from NW_024962262.1 coordinate 91,431,627, forward strand.
TCATTCAGTTAGCAATGTTTGGTGTGAGGTTTTTAGCGAACAGCTTCATTTGGGCTTGGATCTCGGTTCGTCCGTCTGCACATCAGTGCTAGTGATTATGAATTTCCCTTGGAGGCTGAGACTCAGCCAGCATTTGTGAAATATTGTGACACCTTGTGCTGGGAGGATTTAGGGAAGCCAAGTGGTGGTTTCAAAGGAGAGACAACATTTGTGAGCCCCGCACCTTCTGTTTTGGCACGCAGCTCCCTCAGCTTTATGATTGGCTGTGGTCCCCGAGGTTTTGTGCTGCTTGTGTGGTAAAACCAACCCTACCAATCCCAGTTCAGCATGCTGTTATTATTCTACACAAGTCTGTGAGCCTTTCTTCTCCCTAACTTCACAGGGAAAAAAAAATGTTGGGTTCCTGATGAGAAGAAAGCTTATGTTGAAGCTGAAATTACAGAAACCAGCGGTGGCAAAGTGACTGTTGAGACAACAGATGGACGGGTATGGAAGCATTTTTGTCTGACCCATGACTAAGGTGGGCTGAGCAGCAAGCCCCAGAACAAACCTGGCTCAGTTTAAGCTCTGCTGCCTGGTTCACATCATCTGTGAAATAGCTTGTGCACAGGAAGCCTCAGTAGCTGATGACAAATAAGAAACAGCCATGAGAAAAATAGGAGTTTGGTGGCATATCAACTTCTGCAAAGCACTGCAAGCAGAGATGTGCGACCATTCAAGCCAGGTTTGAATCCTAGGAGGAGGCAGGAGGTAAAACTCCTCCACACTTAGAGCTAAATCTCATGGCTTCACAGCCATACCACTCTCCTTACCTGTAGCATCTCAGCCTTCCCTGCTTCTGTTTACGTCTGTGAAAACAAATGGAATTACTTAGACCACATTGAGTGGGAGGACCTTCACCGAGAGAGATAATACATTTACTTCTAAGGAGGGGAATCGATTGGAATTCTAAGTGTTTTCTAGACCTGCTATACTCTATCTGTCTTTGCAGACCATGACTATAAAAGAAGATGATGTGCAGTCAATGAACCCTCCCAAATTTGACATGATTGAGGACATGGCTATGCTGACCCATCTGAATGAGGCATCTGTGTTGTACAACCTGAGGAAGCGCTACAGCAACTGGATGATTTATGTAAGGGTCCCTGCTTTGTGTATTTGGAAACATGCATTTCAAGTGCTATGATGTTTGAACACAGGCTCTTCACGTTCAGCTTATAACTTGCATATGCCATAAAACTGAGGGCTCAATTGCTGAAAAGGGAAAGAAGTTTCTTGCAGTAGATTTGAATGAATATAGACAAACAAAAGTGAATAAGATGATTTCAAGTTCTGTTTTTCCTTGGTTGCCTGGGAAAGGGGTCATAGAATATATTTTCAGCAGTCAAGGCCTTTGGGAAACCAATTTTATTTTTCTACTTCTAATATTAATACATGACATTATTAGGCATAGCAATTTCCTTGTTAAGAAACAATGCCTCAAGCTTAGAGCACACATATAACTTCTTTTAACTAGGAACCTTTCTATCTTTAGTTCTGTAATTTTCTTCCTTTCATTTTCAGTCAGCTGGCATCTGCCTTGTTTTGCTCTGGCTTTATTCCTCACTCTGTATCTTTCCCATGGCATCATTAACATAATTTCTGTCATCACCAGAACAAGCTTGGGTAGCATCAGTTTTTATGGGACCAAACTTTTGCCTTCAGTGCGCTGCATCCAACTGTGTTTGAAGTCAGTCAAGGCAATCTACAAATTTTCTAGCCAATCCTTATTCAGGTCTGTGGTTTTCATGGGGGAGACTGAATCCAGTTTAAATTATGATTGTTATACAGTTTCAGGATTCATCTAATAACCCCTGTATGAACATGTGTGTCCTAAAACACAGCTATGTCTTGCAGATCGTTATAGTCAGAAAATGACATTTGTCATCTTGCTTTAATCCATTTATAGGTTGGATTTTTTTTCTCTTAAAAATTAGGACTGAGGACTCATACCGGGGGCATTCTGAAGCAGGTCCAAATGCTATTTTGGGAGGAAGGCTCCTGGATTTGTTAACTCAATAATCTACACGCATATTGTGTTTATGCCAATATAGTATCTGGTTTCTGTGAAGTTTTATGCTTGGACCCAGACTGAGTACCTGAAAAGTTACCAGCTAACACTAATTCCCTAGAGTTACAATTGGAACTGTGTTCTGTGGGCTGATGTAGGAAGCCCAAAGAATCACTATAAACATGGATTACTTTAGATAGGTTACCAATTACTTTTTTTTTCCAAATGCTGAAAAAGCTCCACAGCTTTGGAGAGCATTGTTATGAAGTTTGCACAGAATCATAGAATGGTTTGAGTTGGAAGACACTTTTAAGGTCATCTAGTTCAATTCCCCTGCAATGAACAGGTCACCTACAGCTCGATCAGGTTGATCAGAGTCCCACGCAGCTTGACCTTGAGAGTGTCCCGGGATGGTGCATCCACCACCTCTCTGGGCAACCTGGTCCAAGTTTTCTCTTTGAACCAACCAACTGAAGTTGTTCCTAGGGTGCTCACAGCAAGTTGGTAATGACAGATTGCTTCTCTCAGACTTCTTCCTCTAAGAATAGTTCTTTCTCCCAGATTTCTCTTCCTAAGAATAGAATTCAAATAGAAAAACTGTGATTTTTATTTCATAATTACTGTTTTCAAGAGGAAGCAGCTCTTGCTGGGCAGCCAGGCATAAAATCAGATGTAGATCTCCTTGCTGTTCCTCTGCTCTGCCGAAGGGGCAGGTTGTCTGATCATCACCTTAGAAACACTTTTTTCCCCCTCTGGAAAGCGGTTCAGGAGCACCCCTCCTATGAAGAAAGGTTGGGGGGAACTGGGCTTGTTTAGCATGGAGAAAAGAGGGCTCCAGGGAGACCTCATTTTGGCCTTCCAGTACTTGAAGGAAGCATATAAGCAAGAAGGGGAACGGCTGTTTCTGAAGGTGGATAGTGATAGAACAAGGGCGAATGGTTTTAAACTAAGTTAGGGGAGGTTTAGAAGGAAATTTTTCACACAGAGGGTGTTGACACACTGGAACAGGTTGCCCAAGGAGGCTGTGGATGCCCCATCCCTGGAGGCATTCAAGGCCAGGCTGGATGTGGCTCTGGGCAGCCTGGTCTGGTGGTTGGCGACCCTGCACACAGCAGGGGGGTTGAAACTACATGATCTTTGTGGTCCTTTTCAACCCAGGCCATTCTGTGATTCTGTGATTCTGTGATTAATATCTGTAATAGCGATGTCATTGATCGCCAATAGGAAGTCACGTAGCAGACTGCTATTTCAGCCTTTGATATGAATTTCTAAAACTTCCAACCAGAATTCCAAGTCTGATAAAAGCTGGCAACACCAGTTTCTGCTTGGTTTACTCAGATTTCTTTTTCTCATTCGTTGAGAGGCTGTTCTTCCTTGTCTGTTTTTCCTCTCTAGACCTACTCAGGCTTGTTCTGCGTGACTATAAACCCCTACAAGTGGCTGCCTGTCTATAAGTCGGAGGTTGTTGCTGCCTACAAAGGCAAGAGGCGCTCAGAAGCCCCTCCTCACATCTTCTCCATTGCTGATAACGCATACCACGACATGCTGCGTAGTAAGTGGCGCTCCTTGCTTTTAAATTTAGTTTTGCTTTATTTAGCAGACGTGACTGATACCAGATGGCCGTTAGAGAGAGCAGTGCACACCAAATGTGCAGATACTCAACAAGCAACAGGAGCTTGGGAGTCTGCATCCATAATTGTATTAATTACTGTGTTTTCTTTTCTCTCTCCTGCCCATCGTGCAGGTTCTGGCAGCAGCTAGCTCATTCTGATGCTCATCAGATGCAAATATTGAAAGGTTAATGAAGGGCAGCCATGGAGGGTGCTGTGCACATGTCGCACCCAGGAACCTGCTATGGATCAGCATTGTCTGATTGCCTCGTGGCTGAGAGCCTACTGTGAGCAACCAGCTCCAGATTGTCTTGCAAAATCTCACCCCAGCTTTCAAATTACTGAAGAAAAAAAAAAGGGGGGGTTTCAGCAGGGGGCAGCAGTGATGTGCTTCCACTGGGAGTCTGCCGAGAAAGTCCCAGTAGAATTGGAGTCACACGCTGCTCTCACCCTGGTTTTCATAAAATGGTAAATGCAAGAGGATAGGAGGTGCTGGGGCAGATGAGGTCTGTATGTGGCTGCAGAGAGGTGCTCTGTTTATTGCATAAGAGTGAAATATCGCCAGGCTGCCCAATGTGCAGCTGGTCAGGATCTCTGGAGTTAAAACAGAGAAGAGGAATTTAGATACAATGGTTCAGGAAGGTGGTATTATTTCATATTTGCTCAACTAGATTGTTAACATACTGATTGCAAACTGTTCTTATAAATGCTTGTTTCTGCTCAGGCCCATTACCAGAAAGAAGGCTTTAAGACTTTATTTCAGTAGCATAGCTAACCAAACAAGAATACATAGTGAGGAAGGGTCAGTTAACAAGCAGTAGAATTGCTTGTGCTGTTGCATACTGCAGGGCAAAGGGGTCAGGTGTGAGCAGAAACCTACACCGGAGTAAAGAAATGAATGTTTTGCCGACAGGAAATTACTTTCTATTTTATTGTTTCCTAGACATAAGGAAATATTCATGATTCAGATGTTTAGTGCTGACTTGAATAAAACACAAGAGGGAGATTCAGGGCAAGGGTAGAATTGGCACTGCTCAAAGCTGGACTACATGGGGCTTATTTTTTCTTTTCCATCACCATTTCTTGTGATCCTATGCGTCTCTTTCAGGACTGCTTCTGGATTAGTTGGTGCTGATTTGCAAGGGTAATAAGCAAAAAGTAGAGCCCACTAAGTTTGTCTCATTTTTTCTCATCCACAGATCGGGAAAATCAGTCTATGCTGATCACGTAAGTGCTTCTCTTTTGACTGATTTGAGACTCTATCGCTGCAAAAAAACTTCAAAGAAAAAAAAAATCCCCCTGAAATACAAGTTGACCCTTGAAAGCTCAGCTAAATTGCCTGGAACTTAATCCAAGTCAGTAATTAGCACTTTGGACATCTGATGTCTGCTTTGAGTCTCGTTGGAAAGGAGTAGCTGAGGATTTCATTTGATGGAGGCCAACCTGTTTCTGATCCCCATTTAGTGTTCATTCCAAGTGGGCATGGTAGCAACTCCACAGGCAGTTAAAGAAATTCTTCCAGGGTTGTCCTTGATATCTGCCCTTTTCAGGCTGAAGAGACTCCTCAACACAGTTGTTCTAGCTGCAAAACATAGTTAAGAGCACTGAGTTGACACATCTGTAGGGAGGAAGATGACCAAAACAGAAAAGAAGTTTTACTTTACTTTTACTGGCAAGCATGAAAGATGGAGAGCTGTATGTCTCTCTCCACAGTTCACATATGCTTCTGGATGATGCTGGCAAAGTGCTGCAATTTTCCTTTGGTTTTTAACTCATTAGCTGTACAGAGGTATGCCTCAGATACCGAGTGTGGATGTTTGTAACAAAATTTCACGCCCTTAATGAAATCTCAAAGAAATGTGCATTTGTATGAGATTTCTGAACGCAGTCTCATGAAGCATTATGTGCCACTGACATGATTTTCATTGAAATGAGCAGACTACAAAAATCAGTTGGTGACTCTAAGAAAAGCCTGTGCAGTACATGGAGCTGAAGGGATGATGGATGGGTAAGAGCATGCTGGTGGAACAATAGTAATGTTCTCTTCCTTCTTCCCATAGCGGAGAATCTGGTGCTGGCAAGACTGTCAACACAAAAAGGGTCATCCAGTACTTTGCCACAGTGGCAGCCCTGGGTGAACCTGGTAAAAAAAATGTAAGTCTGCCAGCAGCTGTTTTATTTCGGGCTTCTAAGATTTATGTCGTGTGCAACTAACATTGTAAATCTGCATCCTGACCACTAGACCACGTGCTAAACCTCAGCAGGCATGGTTAGGATAAGTGTTTGTTGGGAAAAGATACTGATGCTTCTAAATGACATTACCAAGACCATATCGTTCTGAAGATAGAAAAGTAATTCTCTTCCAAATTTGCCATGCTGCATGTGGAGCCGCAAAACGACGTCTGGTTCTGAGCTAATGCTTGTTGCTGCTGCTTTTCTCTGGGAGTTTAATTTTCCTATGTATTAAATGTTTCTGAATGTATTATAGCTGATTAAAATTTGGGGATACCATGAAGATTAAGAAAGATAATTGATTTTTTTCACCTGGAAAAGTCTTCAAAAAAGCTTAGCTTTCACCAGAATGTCTGTTTTGTTAAAAAGCCTTTTATGACCATGAAAATAGGAGTGTTTTGACAAAAGAATTGAAATCAGCTTTTCTATATTTCCTTTTGGATAAGTGCTGTTCTGCTTAAAAGTGCTAAAGTTACAGTGAATAGTTCATTCACATTGCATTTTATCTTGTGTTGCTATGAGCTTATTCACTATCTGCTTCATTGCACTTCAAGGCTCAAAGTTCTTTGTGGTGAATTAACTGATTCCTATGAACCATATATAAAAGGCCAAAATTTCAGCCGGTCTTGTACATTCACTTCATGTCACCAAAATCTAATATGCATTCATCTGAGGTCTGCAAAGCTCTTTTAGGAAATGATTAAGTGGTCCAGAGCCAGCCTTTTATGTGCAATGATCTAGATGCTCATAATGGTGTCTGAAATGTGGTGTACTCATGAAACAGATGTGTTAATAACAGATATCACAGCTAGATAATTTTTCCTTGTAATTTGTCAGCTGAAGTAACATTTTATCTTTGCTATCATCATCCTTTGCTTCTAATAATCCAAGAGTTCTAGTGCAGCATGATTTATTATCTAAAACTTGTCTGTTTGCATTTACATCTCTTTGTGAGTGCTTTTCACCTGGTCCCAGCTTCTTTTCTCAGTCTACTTAGTCAGCCTTGTGCTTTCTTCTCGAACAGCTCTAAAGTAACGGCACTCAGACATTTGGGTTAGGGGTTAAAATAACAAGCTGAGTAGGAACTGCACTTGGCTATTTTGTGACGTGTGGTGAATGCAAAGTAAGGCTTCAGAAATCTCTAACGGTATGTTGGCACCAACTGGACATCTAACATTTCTAATCTTTATCTTCTGTGATGCCTGCCTTCTTGTTCCCATGCTGGGTTTTTTTTAATCTTTTTTTTTTTTTTTTTTTTCTTTTGACAGCAACCAGCTACCAAAACTGGGGTAAGTAATCAGCTTGCTATTTTATCTTTTCCATACAGAATCACTATTTAGCTATCATTCTGCTCCACAAACCTCAGAATTTCACTCTACATGGTTCCCCTACTGAAACGTTCCCTGAAGCCAAGGCAGTTGCAATTTTCTTCTGCAAACTAAAGCTTTTGCAAGCAGAAGATAATGCTTTTCTCATCTCCCAAAATTCCAGGCATTACAAGGTCTGAGCGCTTTCAAAACTACTGCATTTCACTGCAGTACTTGTCATAATCTTCAGCAGCCCATCTCCTCTGTGTGTTCACATGCGTGTCCCCAGAGACTCCATACACAGCACACAGAAAGACATGGTGATACCGTTCATGTGCAGATGGCATAAATTATAAAAACCTAAAGCAAAGCAGCAGAGAGCAACTGAACTGTTGAGGATTTTCAAGGACTCCTAGTCCTGGCTGTGCTGTTAGATCACTCATGCTGTGCCACCCCTCTGATGTGGCTAAACCGTTGTGGTAAGGAGGCTTTCTGCCTATAAAAAAAGCCGAGGCTGAGTTTTTGGGCTCTGTGTTTCTCAAGAGTATTTCAACCTTAATTTTTAGGGAACCTTGGAAGATCAAATCATTCAAGCAAACCCAGCCCTAGAAGCTTTTGGAAATGCCAAAACCCTGAGAAATGACAACTCCTCACGTTTTGTAAGTCCATAACCTAATGTGTTTTCAACAATGGCCAGTTAATAACATCTTTGCCATAATCCTTTCATAAATTGCTTCTAATTTTGTCTGCTAAAATGGTTGGGTTTTCTTCACGTGGAAGGAATAATGAAGAAGAACCTGACTAGGAAAAGATACTGAAGGGAATAAAGAGAAAAAAGCAAGACCTTCCCACTCTGCAGACACTCATAAATAACAATTCTCCTACCTTCGGTCCACACTACCTACCTTTTTGTCACAGTAAGCTATCCCTGCTCATTCTTCAGTATGGTTATAAGCTCGGGCCTTTCTCCTTGTTTCCATTAGACCTACAGGAGATCAGTTTGCTGGGGTACCCTTCTGTTACATTTGGTTGATGTTCACTCAGAGGTCCAAAAGATGTTGCATGAAGGATGATAGCCTGAATTTGTAGCCCATCTTTTCCCTAAGAAATCTGATTAAAACTGAAATTGGAAAGGGTCATGTAGAGAATCGGAGATTGTAAGCATCTATGGGAAGCTACACAGTTTTGTTGTAAGTTTTCCAGCTGGAATGCAGATTAATTTCAGAAAAGCTGATGTCTTTGAGCATGATAAATTAGGTGAAAGCTAGTTTGATTTGTTTTAAATTAATTTTTGGTATAAATATTCAAAATTAACAGGCAAATCAGGGTAAATAGCACAGCAACATTCTGACTTAACAGAGCATAAAAGTCAGGATTGCAGATAAGGGAGAGTCAAAAAAAAAAAAAAAAAAAAAAGAGAGAGAAAAAGAGCTAGAGCCTGTATGTCCTAGCCAGGCTTATTGGCTTACTGTTCTAAGTCCCACATTCCTGCAAAGCTGCAACATGAAGCTGGAAAACATGTGCTTTCCCATATCTCAGCCTGTCCAAAAGATGTGCAATTATCCTTTCCCCACAAGTCAATTACTTAGCTATATGTATAGACTCAGGCTTGGAAAACTATTATATCATTGTTTGGTATTATTGGAAATCTGCCTGTGCAAAGCCAAGGAGTTAGCATAAGCTAATTCTTTGATCCAAATAATTGCTTTCTTGTAACAACCTTTGTTTCCCTCTTTGTATTCACTAATTAAAATATTCTTCCGTGTGAATTAGGGTAAATTTATTCGAATCCATTTTGGAACCACAGGCAAGCTGTCATCTGCTGATATTGAGATCTGTAAGCACCAAACTCTCTCCTCTTTTAAAAAAATACAATTGCTCATATGAAAGTTGAAGAACTTTTCTCACTGAATTTCTCACTGTGCAACTAGATTTACTGGAGAAATCCCGAGTGATTTTTCAGCAACCGGGTGAGAGAGACTATCACATCTTCTACCAGATCTTATCAGGAAAGAAACCAGAGTTACTAGGTAAGCATTTAAGAGCCAGCTTTTAGCTGAATAGACTGGCTGAAGAGAGGCCAGGGAGTAAACTTGTGTTCAGAAAGGCCCTTAAGCTTCCACTTCTCAAATCTGAACCTCCACTGACGGGCTCTACTAAAGGTGGTGTTCCAATGGCCGCAACAAAAGAAATCTTTCTGTGGTGTACTAATTCAGGTACCCATCTCCTAATGCTCTGAATAAAACCTTCACTGGTCATTCAAGTAACACTTTTGTGTTCTAGAAACACATCTAGCACATCCTGTAAAATGCATTAAAATGTCACTATACTGCCACATTAAACATCTGATAAGCTTACTCTGACAGCGTGTGGTCAAGTCCCTGATCCTCTTAGCTTGTATGTGGCCTAATTAATTATGGGAAACATTTCAAGGAAGCGTTGCAATGAGATTCCTCTGTTAATCCCTGTGCTGGGAAAATGTGGTCCTTCTCATCAAGTGTCTGTGTACTTCACATCAGCACACACCTTTCTGGCCAGCAGGAGTGCGTCTGCAGGTTTTTGAAGAGACTGAAACCAATGGTAGCTTAGTTTTGTAGACAAGAAGCGTATGTCTTTGTACACGTGTGCACAAATATCTCAGCATAGATGCATATAAACATAGACAAATGAAAATATAAATAAGTGAATGCATATCATACTGACTACATTGCAAACATGTGGGCAGACTGTGATTTTAAAGACACGTATTAGCAGACATATTTACACACATACTTAGATATGCAAGCACACGTGTATACAAATTGACATCTAGCTTGGTCAAAGCTTTGTCTGTAGTATGGCTGAAAATTTCTGTGGATTTAAAGAAGCAGGACTCTCCCTGAAGTGCTGGAGCCAGCTAGCTTTCTAGAAAACAATTCTATTTTTTGATGTGAGGGAAAAGAAAAGAGAAAAGAAATAGAGCCATGTTCAGACTTCTGTTTGTTGAGAGACAAGAACCTTTTTCAAAGAGTCCAGAAACTCTTTATTTTGGGAATGTATTGTGAAAGAAGAGAAAAATCCTCTTTTTTCCTGGCATGCATCATACTAAAATCTTTTTCTCCTCTGTGTTTTTATCCCTACTGCCACGCAAAGCAGAAAGTAGAGCAATATAGGAAATGATTCTCTTAGTGTATTGCAAAACATGCTTAATAGAGATATATGCAGCATTCCTATGTTATTTTTATTCACTCTTTCTCTAAATCTTAGTCTTTGGACTGGAAAAGTAGAGTGAAAGGGTTTGTTGCTGTCACACAGTTGTAAAAAGCATTGCATTCAAGTTTATGTAAAGACAAATGTTTGTCTGATTTCATCCTTTCAGTCTGTTTTTTTGAGGGGTATATCCTGAGTAGACAGCATTTTTCATCTTGTCTATCCTTTTACAGATATGCTACTGGTCTCCACCAACCCATACGACTACCACTTTTGCTCCCAAGGAGTAGTTACAGTGGACAACTTGGATGACGGAGAAGAATTGATGGCAACAGATGTAAGCCTGTATTGATCTGAATCATTGATTGGGTGCATGGAGCCTAACTTGAAACTAACACTGAAACTACTGGAATAAAATGGAAGCAGAAATGGGTCTCAACTGCATTCATACTATGAAGGATGAAATCTGGTGAACTAGGATGCTTTTGTATCTGGCCTTGCCCTACATAATATCCAAGGCCTCAATGTTCTTATAATTTTGATACATTAAACTAAATAAATGTTAGATGTCCCCTTGCTCCTCAACTACTGCTGAGCCTTCAGAGTATTTCAAGGGTTGTTGTGACACAATGCCCGTGGGCAAGATAATATTATCTGCCATGCAAAGGTAGATTTTAGGACTGCAAGAAAAACATTGTCATTGAAGAATCACATGACAACATATCCAACTGTTTTATTCACAGCAAGCCATGGACATTTTGGGATTTGTGCCAGACGAGAAGTCTGGTGCCTACAAGCTCACAGGTGCCATTATGCACTTTGGGAACATGAAATTCAAACAACGACCCAGAGAAGAGCAGGCAGAGGCTGATGGCACTGAAAGTAAGAATAACACCTAACATTACTTCTTACATTCAAAATCCTGGTATGTATCATACACTGCATTGAGGAATAAGCAGCCTGTTTCATTCTACCTTGCACAGTGTAGCCACTGTTCAGCCAAAAGTGCTATTCTTTCATCTCTAGCAGTGGTTTGAACAATGACAAGTAACATTGCGTAGTAGAAGGTGAATAGATGCAGTCAGACCAACGCAATGAAACTCCATTTTGTAACCATGTGAACAAAATAATTGTGTGAAGTTGTTGCCTTAGCTTTCTCTTTTACATCTTCAGGTCTTGCTTCTTTGCATCCTTCAGCACCCTGAATAGTATAATTTCAACTGCCTATATCCATTGTGAAGATATGTTATTTTCCCTATACTACAAGAATTTCTCAAGTGTGTTACTAGCTGACCTCTGCTGTGGGAAAGAGCACAGGCACATCCAAGACGATGTATTACTAAATTAGCAAGGTCATAGCTTCTCTTTGGAAGTGGATGTACTAAACATTTTTTCTTGGCTAGGTATGTTTTCATGTTGCAGCTCGGATCCAGCTAAAACCTTGTTTCTCTTAATCAGGTGCCGACAAAGCTGCCTACCTAATGGGAATCAACTCCTCTGATTTGGTTAAGGGTTTATTACACCCTAGAGTGAAAGTTGGCAATGAGTATGTGACCAAAGGTCAAAGTGTTGAACAGGTAAGGAGAAAACATCATAGTATTTGGATACTCATTACAAAAGCCTTGAGGCTTCTGCAACATCTCAAAGATTGAAACAGCTGCAGAAGTATTAGCATACATGTGTTGCTGAACGCTGGATCCTCTAGTGCCTGTTCTTATTCTACATCCTTTCACTTGGGGTAACAGATGGTGAAAGAGCAGGAAATGGATAAAGAGACCTAACAAGGGAGTAGACTCTTTACTAACAAAGGTACTGCTCTTGATGGATTATTTTTCTGATGCATTTGTAATAGCCACTTAAAGAAATGAGGTGCAGTAAAAGCATGTGGGAATTGGTATCTTATTCTGGATTTGAATAGCTACCTAGAAGAGCTGATCCATGGATTATTTATATACTCATTCATTATTCATGTCATTTTAAGCTCTGTGTGACCTCAATCAGCTGAATATCCACTTAAGTACCATTTAATTTAGGAAACAAAAGTCCTTGGGTTAGTACTGCTGCAGACTGTAGCAATACTTTAGCAATACTTATAGCAATACTTTACTGGATGCTCCAGTATTTTGATTACAACAAAAATTGCCTCTCAAGGTACAGGCTCAGATACTAGACATCCACTGGAGAGAGTAGGTGTAAATGTGCATGCTACATGCATGCAAAGAAGAGACACAGGCAGTTCCTTTTCAAGTCTCCTGCTTTAGCATCGCTTCAAATTAGAAGCAAATGCCAATTAGTAACATAAGCACAGACCATCCCTATGGCCATAGTAGTTCTGGATATCATGGCTGCTATCAGGCCCACAAGCTTTTTTCATGACAGTTAAAGAGATTAAACCATTTGCAATCTTCTGTCTTTCTCTTTCCCAAAAGGTATTTACTAGCATTTTATGTACACATTTGTACATACGTGACTGAAACGTGTCTAGCAAATAAGGAGAGAAGCTGTACTGTATTAAATACGCCTTGGCAATTATAAGAAAAAATATTTGACTCTAAGTAGAGATTGAAGAAGGCTACTGTACTAAAATTCTTGTGTTCCTCCACAGTGAAAGCTGTTGTATGTAGTAGCACTTTGAAATCTGTGTTTTAGGTTTTGTATGCTGTTGGGGCCTTATCCAAGGCAGTGTATGATCGAATGTTCAAGTGGCTGGTGGTCCGTATCAACAAAACATTGGACACTAAGCTGCCAAGACAGTTCTTCATTGGAGTCCTGGACATTGCTGGCTTTGAAATCTTTGATGTGAGTATTAATAAAATAAAAGTACTAGCTCTCAGGTGGACATTTCTTCTAAGTGGACAGAAGATAATAAGTGCACGTGACTTCGCAAGATTTTTACATGAACAGATGTAGACAACACTCAGCACTCAGCACAGCTGGCCATGCTGATAGCTCCTGGGGAAGAAGGGGAAGTCAGCCTTTAGCAAAGACAACGTTCCACATTATTTGTGCTGAATTTTAAGACAGTGTGCTGTACTCACTTTCTCTTTGAGAAAAAAAGTATCCTCTACAGGGTATAGTATTTCTTCTTGTTTGTATCATGATTGAAAAATAAATAAGTAAATCATGTGATAAAAACATTTCAGTGTTTTAGAGGACTGGGATGGCATGTTGCTGAGGAGATGGCTTGTACATCCTAATTGAGAGATCTGAACAAATCTGAAAATCCTCACACCCCAGAGCATGGCATGAGGGAGCCAGAAGCCTGCTACTGAACTTTGTCCTTTTTTTCCCTTCAGTGTTATGCTCGATAGTTGCTCAATAGGTGGTGTCATGGTTCTATGTTTTTTTTGTTATTGGGTTTCAGTATTCCACCTCAAAACATCATGTTTAGTAGAATTTAGATGTAACCAGCTTTCCTCTTGCTCTTTCACCGAACCCTTGCTGTAGTTAACCGTATACAAATGCTTCTCTTTTTAACTCCTGCAGTTCAACAGCTTTGAGCAACTCTGCATCAATTACACTAATGAGAAACTGCAACAGTTTTTCAATCATCACATGTTTGTTCTTGAGCAAGAAGAATACAAAAAAGAAGGCATTGAATGGGTATTTATTGATTTTGGCATGGACCTGCAGGCCTGTATTGATCTAATTGAAAAGGTAGGTACAGGGTCCTAGGGTGTACTTGCTGGATTTTTTTTTCTCCTTCATGATATACCTCTGGAGTTGTCTTCAAATCTCAGGGAACAGAGCAAGATAAACAGCAGGACAAGTTTCTTTCTTATGGTAAATTCTGCATGCAATACAAATCAAAGGAAAATCAGCATTTGTGGCTATTTGCCTTTTATTTCAGTAAGCTTGCCACACAGAGCCAACAGCAATCAGAAGTTGTACTGGATTTTTTTGTGCGTGTGTTTGTGTGTTTGTTGCTATGCAGCCTTCCTTATTTTTTACTTCCTCTTTCTCTGTTCCTACTGTTCTCCTATTTACTCTGTTCCACACATGCTTAATGTCAATGGATATCTATGCCAGTCATCCTAGTTCCTCAGTCTGCCCTGTCAAGTCCTAGGAAGTTAGTCTGTCTTCTCCTGAAAGATGAATAATAAAATATTACTTGGTCCAATTGTCTTAAAATGTAAACTGAATCATTTCTGGAAGTCATCACAAAGACTCAAAGGCAGAAACACCCTCCTGAAAGCCAAAAGTGTGATTAGTGTCTTAACTGAAAGATTTCTTCCTCAGAATGAGAAGAAATTTTGCAGGCTTAAAGTTCCACTGGATCAAATTTAAAGTCTGCACAGTTCCTGCATTTTCCAACAATATTCTTTTTTAAATCAACAGCCATTGGGAATCCTGTCTATCCTTGAAGAAGAATGTATGTTCCCAAAAGCTACAGATATGACATTCAAAGCCAAACTTTATGACAATCATCTTGGCAAGTCACCTAACTTCCAGAAGCCCAGGCCTGATAAGAAAAGGAAATACGAAGCTCACTTTGAACTTCTTCATTATGCTGGCTCAGTAAGTTTCTTCGCTTGCAGGTAGATCTTATATTAGAGGGCTTCCAGGTGGGGTTTAGCCCAGGATGTGCAATGAAGGAGGGTGGGAAGGCTGAAGGGAGAAACAAAGGAACAGTGAGGACTAAGAGCAGATGTCAGCTCTCTCTGCCTAATTACTGCCACACAGTGTGATACCGTCAGCCTCCAAGACATCTGGTCCTTGGCTACACAGATAAAGGGAACAAACTGAGAGCTAGTAGCAACACTGCTGAAAATACCGTTTGTCTTTTTTACTTTTCCAATAATCAGATTAATGATTAATCAGCAGCAGCATCAAACTTTCCATCTTGATTCCCTGCACAAATGAACTAAGCCATCTCTGTCTAACCAAAGAATTTTAAAAAAAATTAAAAATTGGCAACACTTTTTACTTATGTTAAGAAGGCTGTGTCAGTATAGCCAAAGGAAATGTGGTTGATTTTGCTGTGAAGGTTTAGTTAACAGGCCTGCTGCTGATGAGGCAAAGAAATACAATCCAGTACTGTGACATCTGAGCCAAAATTTACCCAGTCTCAAAGCTGCTTTCAGACCAGATGGCAGAAAGAGTTAGAGAGGGATATAGGATTATTTTTTTTTTTTAAATAAAATTGACATTGATATGGAGGCTCAGTACAGCAGAGCTGGAGTCTAGCTGGTGCTGGTTTAAGATAATTTCAAAGTAGAGTTGAACTTCAAACTAACTTTCAATCTATTATGAGTAATGCCCATTCTTACTCTTCATCTGTAGATGTTAATGTATTCTGCAAAAAAAAAAGAAGAAAATTTGCATCCTCACGTGGTGCTGTTAATGGAACATATTTTCCCACTAAATACAGCTATGGAGAAGTCCAGGAGTTAGAATTTTAATCAAAATATTTCCGTTTAAAAAATCTTAATTATTCCAGTGTAGTATTCTGTTGTAAAGTGAAATTATTACTTGTGTGTTTTGTAGTTCAGCTGCTGTGGGTAGGGCTCCTAGAACGCTGATGACATGTGATATATTTACAGCCAGCCATGTGGAGTTCACAAGGACATGCAGGGACCAGAAAGTTTGGAAGGGATGTGAAGGATTCAGATGTCAGTTATTAGGAAGAGATATTCAGCAATTAGAAAGCAAAGAACTGGATGGAAAGTGGTGAAAAACTGAGTGACTGTTCCAGCTCTGAGTGCAGTCAGAATGTCATTGGCTTCCAGCTTCACAGAATGTCGCTGGCTTCAAGCCAAGCCATAAAGAGCTATTCTGAAGGGGAAAGCATTTGTAACCTTTTATTTGTATTTTCAATACCTTGCTGTAGGTTCCCTATAACATCATTGGGTGGCTTGAGAAGAACAAAGACCCGCTTAATGAAACTGTAGTAGGTATCTTCCAAAAGTCGTCCAACAAGCTCCTGGCAAGCCTGTTTGAAAGCTACATTGGTGCTGACAGTGGTAAGCAGAATTGACTCACGTGGATCTTCTTTCATTTCTGGAATGTGTGCTTGGAAATATATTTAAGAAACAAAACAATTGTATAAGCTGCAATTGAGTCAATGCTAAATGAGGCAGTGATCAGTTATTTAGATGTTCACAGCATCTGTAAGAGTCTGCCGTGCTATCCTAAGTAAGACACTAACTCAATTAGTTTAAATGCTCAATACCTCTGAGCAATTTTGGCAAGGAAATCTGTGTTGTGAACATTCCAGTAGGTGTTTGGGCATGCAGATGTTCAGATATGGAGGCAAGTGTTGCACAAAACATTCTGTGCATAAATACCTATGCACAAAAACAGCTCTTGTTTCCCACACTGTAGTATTCTTTGCTAGCCATCCTGAATTAAATAATAAGAGCAAATTTTTAGAGAAAAAATTGAAATATTTTGTTGGATTAGTGGTAAGAAAGTGACCAACTACCTTGGCCAAAGCAGCAGAACATTTTACAAATGCATCTTCCTTTTGGGTTGCTGTTGTTGTTGTGGATTTTTTTATTTTATTTTTTTTACAAGATTGGTGTTTGTCTGAGGATGTATTTAAGCTATATGCATTATACAGAACTGTTTTGATGGAGAGAAGACAAGTAGCAAGCATCCAGAAAATTGATGTTAAGTAAATAAGACTGGCATGCATTACAAAGATTCAGGCTCTTACGTCCTGAAGTTGCAATCACTTACAGCCTATTTATTAGTAACCTCATCTCTATAGATGATGTTGTCATGAATCATAAGACACTTGCTGAGGAAGCAAGCAGACTGCAAACTTCATAATATGGAGAGGAGATGGAGTTGAATATAAATAACAAAAATCATGCCAGTAGCAAATTCTTGTAAGTTATGAATGCCCTATTTGCCTATGGATATTCCTGTCTGTCAGAACACTACCTTGCTTTTATTTGGTATCAGGAGAAAAGACCAGCCAGCCCAGATTAGTCTCTTCCAATCTTGGCAGTGTCACTTTCAAAAGGGGGAGAGGATTTTGATAATTGCATCAAACACATCGCACTCTTCACCTCTCCTTTAATGTTGACTGCTGTTGACAAGTGACAGAATGCCAGACCTCCTGGGAATGATCTAATGGCCCAGTATTTAGAAAGCTGCAGCAATTGCTGTACATTTTTGGGTCATGCTTGCCTCTTGCGTTGTACAACTTCATAAAGGTCATGTCAAAAATTAGCATTCTTTTGGAGGACCAGAGTGATTTTGACTCTAAAGCTTTAAGCAAAATTCAGGCAATGCAAAGCTTCTGTATCTAAAATTATAAAATAAATATTTATTTCCCTCTATTTATTTCTGTCTGGGCAAACATTACTTGCAGGAGTTCAGTGTCTCATTAGCAGACAGTGTCTGTACAGTACAGCGTACAGTACAAATTCTCACTAAGCATTACTTTTTCACATTCTGTATCATTTCATCCAAGATAGTCATCCAACTACAAGCCACTCTGTGTTGTTAGCATTATTATTTTTCTGCCTTATTTGTATTTATGATCTTTCTGCATGACAAGTGATGATGTCCAGAACTGGAATGAAAATGGAATCCAGAAAGCTTGCAGCAATCTTTAACAAAACTCCTGATTATGGACAGAGAGCTGCTATCTTGTGATACGTAACACTTGATATTCAGAAGCTTTTGTATACTACTTGAACTCATGCAGCCATCAAGCTGTTAAGTGTGCCTTTCATTCGAAGGAAATTGTGCAACTAGGATTGTCTGTCTCCCATGCCCCCATCTGCACCCCTTACTGAGATACTGATTGTGATTTTTCACTCTTCTTTTTTTTCTTAGCTGACCAGGGTGGAGAAAAGAAACGCAAGAAAGGTGCTTCTTTTCAAACAGTGTCCTCATTACACAAGGTTTGTTGACCTCACTTCACCTAATGGTTAGAGTTGAGACAGTACTTTTGAAAAAGGATATTAAGGATTGTAATGGACAAAAGAGACTGAAATCCAATATCAGAATTTGATTCTGGGCTTGAGTAACTGGCTTATGATTACTAAGGGCCTGAAGCATCTCCCATATGAAGAAAGGCTGAGTAACTTGAGTCTGTACAGCCTGGGGAAATAAAGACTGAGAGGGCATCTGATAAAAATATCTAAAGGGAGGTGGAAGGCAAATGGATGAGGCCAGAGTCTTCTCAGCAGTGTGTAGTGAAAGGACAGGAGTAATGGCAAAAAACTTGAACATAGGAAGTTCTGTACTAAAATAAGTAAGAACTTCTTTCTGGTAAGGGTGATGGAGCTCTGGCACAGGCTGCATGGGGAGGTTGTGAGTCTCCTTCTAAGGAGACATTCGAGACCTGTGTGGACGTTTATCTGTGTGACCTACTGTGTGCATGTCTTTGGTCCTGAACTGATTACAAGTCATTTGCTTGTTCCTACTTTGTTACTGCTTCTAATGGGATCCCACCATCAGAATAATGGTGGGAAAAAAAAATGTGGGTAGGTATCTCCCACTGGTCAAATCATTTCATTTCATTAGTAGTTACTTTCCATGAAGTGAAATCACAGGAAATTGAGACCCATATCTTGCCAGATGAAGAACTGTAAAGATAGCTGACAGATGTGTTCACAGGTGGCAATCTAATAATCCACTAATAGAGGACACAAGGAGCTGCTAAGTACCCAGTTCACTTTGTCTCCTTTGTCATCCTGACCAGCATAGGAGAAATCTTCAGTTTTAACAGTCTGCATGATGATAATAAAATATATCACTTCTAATCTTCTCTATTTTTCCCATGCTGGAAAAAACACTTTCCCCAGAGCTTGGGATCACTTGCCTGCCTGGGAGATATCAGGTTGAGATTAATAAAGGAAAAATATTTGTCCAGGAAGACAAGAGCTTAATTTTTATGAGGAACAGATGGGAAATTTGAAGTGACAAGGCAAAAATGCAGTTCAGGTCAGTCTTATTAGGTGAAAGAAATGTGATACTCATGCAAAATGGTGTGAAGTCACTACATAAGCAAGATGGGATAAAAACTGTCACTGGGCACATAAGCGTGAAGAGAGAGTGCTGATGCTTAATGTCACCATAATCTTTTCTTACAAAACAGAGTTTAACATCAGCAATGTGTTAATTAAGTTGTCATAAACACAGCACAGCTTATTGAGGGTCTTCTTTTATTCATGTACCATTACCTGAAGAATATGTCCTGTAGTCAGTGTAAGAAGAAGAAATGCAAAACACTAGCTTTACAGGAATGTTCTGTGGGATGATATTGCATCTTGCTGGCACTACACATGGTTTGTGACACTTTTGGGGCTGTAAGTAAAATACATCTTCTTAAGATTTTCCTAAAGCAAATGTTGACTCCTACAATAACGTTAATTTATGCTTTGATTTATTTGAAATCATTTATTTTTAATGACTTTTTAAGCTCATAATCTTATTGAGGACTACTTAGAGAAATGACTTCAATAAGCTTAACCAAGAAACCAAAGAAATAAGTGATGAAAATTAAACAAAACCTTTAAAGCTCAATGTGTTTTTTGTATGTCTGTTCCAGGAAAATTTGAATAAACTAATGACTAACCTAAAATCTACAGCCCCTCACTTCGTACGATGCATTATTCCCAACGAATCAAAAACACCAGGTATGGAAAACACAGCTGTCTTAAAACCTCAGAATATTTGAACAACGTAATTCCAGTATTTACTTGCAAGCCCCCTGGAATGAATTTGAATATTGCCTATGTATGTGGTTCACCTAATCCCATGATGTTGCCCTTTCGTGAGATGACACCTCACTTTTTTTAGTTCCCTTGGTGAAATGAAGATTAAGCCCTATGGAAGAGTTTAGCTTTGTTTCTTCCCTGTAGGTGCAATGGATGCTTTTCTTGTCTTGCATCAGCTCCGCTGTAATGGCGTCCTGGAAGGCATCCGCATTTGCCGTAAGGGTTTCCCAAACAGAGTGCTTTATGCTGACTTTAAACAAAGGTAATGCAGAGCTGTGTTGTCTCCCATCCTGTCCCAACAGACAAAATAAGCAAAGCATGCCTTCTCATTTTTAATTGGAAATGTTTTATTCCATTTCAGTTTATTTTCCATTCTCTTGGTCTGAATGTGGAAGGCAGAACTCTGCTCTTGCGGTTGTGTAGATGCAAAGTAGGAAATTAGTCCAGGCCACTATGCAAGTTTCATTTATTGCTCCTCTGTTGTTAACAGGTACCGCATTCTGAATCCAGGTGCAATCCCAGAGGATAAGTTTGTGGATAGCAGGAAAGCTGCTGAAAAACTACTGGCATCTTTAGATATTGACCATAACCAATATCGTTTCGGGCATACTAAGGTAACCAGAGAAAGATGATTAATGAATGTGTAAAGAGAAAGGCAAGGGATCTAATCCGCAGAATAGGACTCTATGCAACCTCTGGTCGTGTCAGTTAATGAGGAGTTGATAATATAGGAACTAGCAGTATAGCAGAAAACCAAAATTAATTTTAAACTGTGCTAGAGAAAAGTTATTTCTCTAGCTTAAGCTCCCAAAAAGCTTGTATTACAGCAACAGTACAAACAAACACAAGAGCAGCTGATATTCCATGCTCCCCAGTAAAATACTAGCTCATTTGCACCATGAGGTCAGCTGCAGCTTTTTTAACGAAGCTGTGTGACATGATCCCATTAGTAGGGACCTGACTGTGGTTTAGCTGACCTGCACTGAACCCTGTCACAGCTGAAATGTACTTTGGAGAATGTCAATAAAACAGTTTCACTTATTCAAAACTAGGAACATGAGATTTGATTTTAAAGAAACAGTGGAACAGTGCAGTCCCTAATGAAAGTACCTTATTTCTTATTAATGCAAGTATCATCTTATTTCTTAATAAATGTGCCAATAGAACTGCCATTATTCTGAACAATTACAACAATGTGTGTATAGCTAACTGCTGGTATACTTTGGAAGAAAACTAATCACTGTCATCAAATGGCATCTGTGCATGTACCAGGTGTTCTTCAAGGCTGGTCTGTTGGGTCACCTAGAAGAAATGAGGGATGAGAGACTTGCAAAGATCCTAACGATGATCCAAGCAAGGGCACGTGGCAGACTGATGAGGATTGAGTTCCAGAAGATAGTGGAGCGCAGGTATGAAGCCACCCTCTTCAATCTTAGCGGATAATAGTCATTAGCATTTAATTATATCTTGAGTAGAGCCATTATTACTGTCACCAAGGCTCTAACTAATCCTAAATTAAAGGTTTAACATTCATGTCTGATAAAACTAATAGCAACTGTTTCTTGGTTACCTGAAAATGGGATTTGGAAATTTTTCATGTCCCTGAAAATTAAGAGCTACAGAAAACATTTCCTGCATATGTTGGAACCTAGAACAAGTTCCCAATATAACCAGGGAGCAGAGCTGTAAAACTGACTGAGAATGAAAAAAAAAAAGGAAAAAAAAAAGGGTATCTCATTTTCTAAATTCATGCTAAGCATTAGGGGATTTTGCTTTCTTCCTTAAACAGGGATGCCCTTCTTGTAATTCAGTGGAATATCCGTGCCTTTATGGCTGTGAAGAATTGGCCCTGGATGAAGCTTTACTTTAAGATCAAACCTCTTCTGAAGTCTGCAGAAACTGAAAAAGAGATGGCCAATATGAAGGAAGAGTTCTTGAAGCTGAAGGAGGCCCTGGAAAAATCTGAAGCAAGGAGAAAGGAACTTGAAGAGAAACAAGTCTCTTTAGTTCAGGAAAAAAATGATTTGCTACTGCAGCTCCAAGCTGTGAGTAGACGTATACTTATGTATTCATCAGATGTACTTTCAAGATCAAAGGCTTACAGACCATGATATTATTTCTGTTCAACTAAAATAAGCTGTTGGTCTTGTCAGAGTCTTGCCAAAAAGTAGAGCAGATAGAAATTGTCATGCTCTAGCATGAAACTAGGTGGACTAACAATGCAAGTCTTATCAGAGTTCTGTCCAAAGCAATTTCTGTTGTATACAAAAGCATAATTAGAGAGGCATACATGACTAGTCATTCTCAGCACTCTATTGTCCTGCTCTGTTAATTAATTGTTGGTCTTGTTTTCTGAAGTCAGGAATAAAGAATTTTCCCTAGCCTTGATTGGATCAAGCCCTGTGACTGCTTTACAGGATAGATGAGAGATGAGGCAGTGACTACTTGATCTCTTTCTTTTGCCACCCCAGGAACAAGACACTCTGGCAGATGCTGAGGAGCGATGTGACTTGTTGATTAAATCCAAGATTCAGCTGGAGGCCAAAGTCAAAGAGCTGACAGAGCGAGTTGAGGATGAGGAAGAGATGAATTCTGAGCTGACATCCAAAAAGAGAAAATTGGAAGATGAGTGCTCTGAGCTCAAGAAAGATATTGATGATCTTGAAATAACACTTGCAAAAGTAGAGAAAGAGAAGCATGCCACTGAAAATAAGGTACCTATTGAACTTTGCCATATATTCAAAAGAGGTCAGGCAAGGATTATCTTTATGACAAGATCTACTGGTCTTCTTGACAGCTTTATACTCTGTTACATAGGCCACACCGAAGGATCAGTACACACAGAGTCATTCAAACTTACAAGGGAAAATCAGTTAGTCTGAGTTTCTCTTTTTCTGAAATGAGTTTGCTGCAACTCTTCTAAAGAATTATGTCCAGGTTTGGCATTCTTAAGTAAACAATTTTCTGCTGTAACCTTGAGTTCTTCCAGCAATTTTTCTGGGGACCTCTTATTTTTCCCAGAGAGAATCAAGAGCTATAATCCACCACAGAAAGAGTAGCACTGGGGAAAAAAAAAGTAAAAAAAAAAAAAATATCAATGCTTTTGATATAAAAGTCTGCAACAAGGACTGCCACATACTGGCTCTCTTGCTGACAGTTTCACAGAAATTGCCACAAAGGGGTGAAGGGAAAGACATCCCTTTCTTTTCAATGTCTTCTTCCATACAAATTCACTAAGAACATTCATTTGAACCAAGTTATGATAATCCCTTTCTTCAGAATCCTACAAATACACCTCCTTCATCCTCCACATAGGTGAAAAATCTGACAGAAGAAATGGCGACTCTTGATGAGAACATCAGCAAACTTACTAAGGAGAAGAAGTCCTTGCAGGAAGCTCATCAGCAAGTATTGGATGACCTTCAAGCAGAGGAAGACAAGGTCAACACACTGAGCAAAGCTAAAGTGAAACTGGAACAGCAAGTGGATGATGTAAGCTGGCTTGGACTTCATTTTTCTGCATGCTTGTTTGTCCAACACTAACAGTTTTCATGAGTCTGAAATGTCATAAAGCTTTGTCCTTTCAGAATCAATCATGTATTTATAAATGCAGCTCTTGTTGAATTGTCTGCAAAAAATAAAATGACAGCAACAACGTGAATCTTATCTTCATGCTCAAGTCTCTGAAAGGAATGTAATAAAAAAGGGAAAATCTACTCCATTTGCATTTGCAGTGTAACTTGACATGGAAGCAGAACTTTGCTACAAAGAGAACTGCAATGCTTACTCAGACATAAAGCAGGGACTAGTCCTTATATTTCTTTAGCTCATATGTCTATTGGCTGCACAAGATTGTATGCCTACACTTATGCACTTCAGCACTTGCTAGGGCTTAGCATGAAGATGGGCTTAGTATGCAACTGACTGTTATAAACAATCTGTGTTGAATATATTTAATGAATGACTTTGTACCTAAAGCTTGAGGGCTCACTTGAACAAGAGAAGAAAGTGAGGATGGATCTAGAGAGGGCAAAACGCAAACTGGAAGGAGATTTGAAGCTGACCCAAGAGAGTGTCATGGACTTGGAGAATGATAAGTTGCAAATGGAGGAAAAGCTGAAAAAGTAAGACATTTTTTCTGTTACACTAAGTAAAGCAGCACAGTTACCACTGCCTGATGTATTCAGGTGTGTCACTGTGGCCTGGTGGTGGCTTAAAGGAAATTTCATCACAGATGAGAGAGTGATGGGGAGGAAAATCACTGTTATTTGTTTTCAGTATACCTGAAACATTAGAATTGATTAGACTTATCAGCATTAAATATATACATATAGTTTGTTTTTATTGCTTAGCAGAAAAAGGAATCTTCTAAGAAGTCATTCCTCCTAACTATAAGAATATTGTTGAAAGACCTAACTAAAAGCATATTTTTCCTTTGAATGTGAAAATAGCATTGCTCTGTATGACATAAGGAACAAAAAATGTAATTGCACAAATATTTGAAGTCTTGACGTGGAAATGACTGCTAAGACAGTTATGTATTTTCTTCCATATGGTGATACACAAGGATTGTTTTCATTTTTAGATACATTAGGAGTTTTGTTGAACAGCTCTTTGAAAATCACACGAGCCTAGTTTTGAACTGTGGAGAAAACTGTCACAGTGGGATTTTCCTTTCCTTGGCAGGAAAGAGTTTGAAATGAGCCAACTGAATTCCAAGATAGAAGACGAACAAGCTATTGTAATGCAGCTGCAGAAGAAGATTAAGGAACTTCAGGTTAGCTTGCTTCTTTCTCATTTCTTTTAGGATGAGCTTCCCAAGGCTGGATATGTCTTTGGGCAGCCTTTTCTAGGGAAGGCGTACCTGTCCATTAGAGAGGTTGGAACTGGATGGTCTTTTCTGTTCCTTCCAATCCAAGCCACCATATGATTATCTGCCTTACTGAAGGGCTTTGCAGAGATTTTCACAGCTAGCTGCCACTCAGCTTTGAGACCCAAAGCAGTGCAACCCCAATCCCTTTTCCCTCAAGGAACTGATTCCCCAAGATGTATGACTGCAGAATGCTAGTAGTTTCAGGAAAGGCAGAAAGGCTTCATTGTTTTCGTTTAGTCTTGGAACCATGGAGCTGAGGATGGCTGTGGTTGCCAGGGAGGAGTTCAGCAATTAATAGAAATGGATTTGAAATTTAGGGTAGGAGCTCAAATGCACATGAAATTTTCAACAGAAATTAAAAGGCCAAAGTCAGCCAGCACAGTCCAAACAAAATATCAACTCTGATTTTTCTATAAATAAAGAACATTTGAGTAACTTGAATATGAAGCATATGTTCACCAAAATAACTGCTTCATTAAATAAAAATAAAGGCCTCCCAATGAATAGTCATTACTCATTAAATTCTAGACACTGCTTTATTTAAAGTCATCAGTCTTAAAACTCCTAGAGAGAAGTTATTTCTGTCACATAGCTCTTAGACTGGAAGCAAAGAAAACTCTTACAGTTCCCCTCAATGGCAATCAGCTGCTACACCTACTAAGAAATAACTTCTCTCCCATACTTGACCTATATGTAAAGTACCTGACAGAATACAAGTTGATGTACTTTACCTGAGTGTCTTGAACTAAAGAATGTGGGGAAAATTGTAGAACTCATAGAGCTATTTACTATGAGAAAGATGTCTTGCCCTGTGGCTCAATATCTGATTTATTGATACAATGGGCAAATTCTCTAACTGCTGTGTTTCCTCCTCTGTTTTAGAGTGTTGGGTTGGCAGAGAATTTCACTGTAACATGCTTCAAGGTTTTCTGGTGGGAATCATCTGAAGGTGACCCCAAGGTTCTCCTTTCTCTTTGTTAGGCTCGTATAGAAGAGTTAGAAGAGGAGCTGGAAGCAGAAAGAGCTGCTCGAGCTAAGGTGGAAAAGCAGAGATCAGATTTGGCCCGAGAGCTGGAGGAATTAAGTGAACGGCTTGAAGAGGCTGGGGGTGCCACTGCTGCCCAGCTGGAGATGAACAAGAAACGTGAAGCTGAATTCCTGAAGCTGCGGCGTGACCTTGAGGAGGCCACACTGCACTATGAAGCCACAGCTGCTGCTCTGAGGAAGAAGCATGCAGACAGTGTGGCTGAGATGGGGGAGCAGCTGGACAACCTGCAGCGCGTCAAGCAGAAACTGGAAAAGGAGAAAAGCGAGCTGAAAATGGAAGTGGATGATCTGACATCCAACATGGAGCAAATGGTTAAGGGAAAAGTAAGGGCCTTGAGAGTTCCTATACCCCCCAGTGGTCTTGTATAGCCAAGGCTTGTCTGAAGGCTTCCCAGGACAGCCGGTAGGGCTGGCACATTTCAGAAAGTGTCTTGCGATCTGGTGGAGCTTGTGAGTGCAGTATCACCCCTTCCCCAGCTGGTGGTACAGCCCTTCTCATTTGGAGACAGGATAGCCATTGAAATGGCCTTTGTCAGATGTAGTACATCCTCAGTCCCAGACGTACTGGTTATTCATATATCCCAGAGCACAAAACCATGCCACTCAGTGGTCCCCTAGGCTGATGATGACTGTGGAGATGCCATTCAAGGCAG
This sequence comes from Lagopus leucura, assembly GCF_019238085.1. Classification (NCBI taxonomy): domain Eukaryota; kingdom Metazoa; phylum Chordata; class Aves; order Galliformes; family Phasianidae; genus Lagopus; species Lagopus leucura. The sequence goes on from NW_024962262.1 coordinate 91,458,268, forward strand.
CTCAGATGCTGATCTTGGCCCACAGTTTTGACTCACATGAGCAAGGAATGTAAAACAAAGGCTTGCATGACAATTCTGTTCATTTTCAATTCCTATGGCTGAATTATGCATTTTGCTTCCTCAGTAGACAGTCATGGCAGCTTTCAGAGTGCTCTGAAGAGTCTGCTCTGTGAAACTGAAGACAGGATTTCAGTATTCCGAGTATAAGAAGGCTGACATCAAACTCAATTTATGATAAATAGCAATTACAGCAGAATCAGTAAAGCAACTTTCACTGGAGATGATTTTCCCATCAAACAATTGCAATGAAGCTTATGTCTGAACTTCATAGGCATATGATTGGTTCTAAAGATCTTGCAGAGACTTTGTCTGTAGTGCTTCACTTCAGAACACAGTTAAGGAAAAGCAAATGAGGAAGGTGTTCTGAGGGGGAGACTCCTGCCTGGGACCACAGACGCAGGGTTTCTATTCTCCATTTTACTGCTGTCCTCCAAAGTGACATGGCAGCTTTTCTTCTCACAGTTCCAGTGTCCTTGTCTTCAAAACAGTGACAATGTGCACACACACACAGCCTGACGAGTGGGATTATTTCTTCTTGACTACTTTTAAAACTGAGCCAAATCTCAAATATTTTATTCATATTCGAGGCACTCAGTGTAACTGTAAGGTGCATTTCACTGTTGTTTTATTTGGTGGAAAACAAAAAAATTGTATTTGCCAGGTCAAATTGCTCTTTAAACCAGGGTGCCAATCAAACATGATGTAAGAGCTCTTGCTGTAAGGCTTATGAAGATCAGGCCTTACCCTCTCGTTAACATTCATTACAAGCTGGTGGTAGAAGAGATGTTTGTGTCTTTGTTATCTGCTGTTTATTTGAAAGGGGCACACACAAAAAAAGATGTATTTCAAAGGCTACAGCTTCCAAATGGCTATTTGGAGGCTGCAGCTTTGTATGTCTCTTCTCCTGATTCCCATTTAGGCAAATGCAGAAAAACTTTGTCGCACTTATGAAGATCATCTGAATGAGACAAAAACTAAACTGGATGAAATGACTCGCCTCATGAATGACCTCACTACTCAGAAGGCAAAACTCCAGAGTGAAAATGGTATGTGTAGTAAATGAGTGTTCAGTCCAAATAAGCTATTAGTAAGCAGAATGTCAAGTGACTACATCAAAGAGAAGTGGTGTGAGTGGCATTAGTACTGAATCTGACTGGATTTGATTTGCTGAACAGAATTTTTGCTTTGCATCTTCCAATTTTCCTGTCTTCAATATTCTTCTAACATTGGCTGGAGAGACCCTGCCTTGAACTGTCTTTTAAAACTGATCTATAATCATATCTACCAGCGTGCTGTGCTACTGCCTCATGAGCTGAAATGGATGTACTGGCCAAGTACCACTTTCACAAACAACAACACATATATTGCAGAGCTAGAGGGAAGATGAGGGAGTTGGCATACTTCTGTTGTCTGTGTGAATACACCTTCCTCAGCATGGCCTCAGGCAGTGCACTACAGAGGATGCTCAAGTCCAACAAAAAAAGTGCATGCTACATTTTTTTTGCCACAAAATTCTTATCTCTGCATCCCCATCAGATACCACTATTCTGCCAGATTAACTTCCTCTGCATTTTTAAAGACATTTCATTTCCTGTCTACTTTCATGTTATTTCTCTGTACTCTTGAAGAGCTGAAGTTTCTGCCCTGTAGTGATGCCCCTGTGATAAGTAAAGTTTTCCTTATATATCCCTCTGTTTTGTATGCTGGCAGTTGTGGGGTTATTAAAGTACTCTGGATCCGTCTGAAAAGAAATCTATAAAGACAAAGTAGTGAAGAAAATGAAACCAGCGACAATTTCATGTGAAAGCAAGCAACAGTCTAGCCTGATTCATGAAATTGCCTGAAGTTCATTAATCCAAGTAATGACAGTACAAATATGAGTAATCAGGAAAAAAAAAGAAAAGAAAATTATCCTGGTTTAGTGTCTTGATGGCTACAAGTTTGGAAGATGCTTCACAAAAGGCCAGCTATAATCATGTTTGTTCTTTCCCTCAGTTGAACTGTATAAGTTGGACTTTGATTTTTGGCTCTGGCTGCAAGCATGTCACTTCCTCTTCTTAAATCCTATGACAGGTGAATTTGTAAGACAGCTTGAAGAGAAAGAGTCACTGATAAGTCAAATGTCCCGAGGAAAAACATCATTTACACAGCAGATTGAAGAACTTAGGAGACAACTAGAAGAGGAAACCAAGGTAATGCTTTGACTGTGTCCCATTCATTGAAATGGAATAGGAGAAACTACTCATGTTCATTTGTATCCTGGATAAAAACTGAAATGAGATATAGGAGAGAGAACACCACCTGCTAACAGAACAGTATAAATTCCTGCCCTGACAGCAGCAAGTCAAAGGAGAATAGTTTTGAAAAATAATTGGTGTTCATAATTGCTAAATAAAACTGACCTAATAGCATATGCAAAATCTCGGATCTTACATCTTATAAATCAGAATGTTTCTCTGAAGGTATCAGAATATCTTCAGTTTTCGTAGTTTCCCAGCATGTTACCTGCTGGGATGACTTTCTGCCTGACTTGTCCAGGCCTGACAAAGCCAGCAAGAAAAACCAAAGACTTGACCCTTTATTTGAATTTCTACGGCATGCTTGTTTAGGTTACCCTGTAGATAACCCTGCATTGTTGTGACCTTTCTATCTCTGCAGTCCAAAAACGCCCTGGCTCATGCCCTGCAAGCAGCCAGGCATGACTGTGACCTCTTGCGAGAACAGTATGAAGAGGAGCAAGAAGCCAAGGCAGAGCTGCAGCGGGCTCTCTCCAAGGGAAATGCAGAAGTGGCGCAGTGGAGAACAAAGTATGAGACTGATGCCATTCAGAGGACTGAGGAACTGGAAGATGCCAAGTAAGTGGCTTACATGGGCTTCATCTGGCACTCAGCTGAGAGGACTGTAGCCTCTGTCTCTGAGCATCTCCATTCTGCAGGATATTCCCTCACTTCCAGTACATTTTCTCCATCTAGGATTTTCACTGTGATCTTTTTTGGGTTCCTCCTTTCTTTCCAGGACCTCTTCTTTCTGCTGAGACTACCAGCCCCTGGCTTTCCCCATCTAAATAGCCTATGACCAAAAGCCCAAGGCATGATCAGCCTCCTAATCAGAAGCTATGTCTCTTAAATGGAAATTTCACTATGTAGCACTTTAATTTGACTAGGTTTTATCAAAAGTCACAACCAGCCCATAGTGGTCACAATTAGAAATCATAGCAGGCTTCTTAGTGAGAACTCAAAAGTTCTGTTTCAAACATTTCACGCACATGCACAAAATTATCTGCCACTTGTAGCATTCACAATTTAAGCTATTTTTTGTCTAAGAAAGTCCCTTCTCTCTAGAGTCTTGATTCTTATTTATTTTTCCTTCCCTTTTCCCGCCATTTTCCCTTTGGAAATCAAATTATTGAGATATTGCTTTGGTGGTGTCAACTTATCTGGATAGACAGCAGTCATTGCCCTCGCTCATTTTGCTGTCTCTTCCCATCTGGCAGGAAAAAGCTTGCTGCCCGCCTGCAAGAAGCCGAGGAAGCAATCGAAGCTGCCAACGCCAAGTGCTCTTCTCTGGAAAAGACAAAGCACAGGTTGCAGAATGAGCTGGAAGATATGATGATTGATCTAGAAAAGGCCAACTCAGCAGCTGCCTCCCTGGACAAGAAGCAGCGTGGTTTCGACAAGATCATCAATGACTGGAAGCAGAAGTATGAAGAGTCACAGGCTGAGCTGGAAGCTTCCCAGAAGGAGGCCCGCAGCCTCAGCACAGAGCTCTTCAAGCTGAAGAATGCCTATGAAGAGACATTGGACCATCTGGAGACTCTGAAACGGGAAAACAAGAATCTCCAAGGTAGGCTTCATTCAGGACTCCATGACTGGTGCCAGAGATACAGCACTGGGAAACAGCTGTAGGGAAAGGCATTTCTTTTATCCTTAAAAGAACTTTCAGCCTGGAGACTCTGATGTTGGAAATGAAAGTTCTCAGCCTTGAAAATGATTTTGCTAGAGGACTGACTAGATCTGTGTAATCTACTGTTGCCCACAGTTTTGTTTGAAACAAGAATTCTTGTTGCAAGGGAGAAGGAAGACACTTAAGTGTCAGTGTAGCCTTTTACTAGCAGTACAATCCTTGCTTGTTACACCAATGGAGCAATTCACATTGTTGAAAGCAAATTTCTAATCATGACCATTGCTTTTTCCTCCTCCTGCCAGGGACAGGGGAAGTGAGCTCACTGCTTGCAGGGGTGTCAGCCTCAGAGAAGGAACAAGAAAGGTAGCAAAGATGCAACAGATGAGGCCTACATAGCTCCCAAAGTAGGGCACCATGTTGCTAGCCTGCAGATCACAGATAAAAACTAAACTGCTTCAAAAAGTATTTATGAGAAAGCCTGTGCCCTCAAGTTCATCAGGTAAAAGCAGTGGCTGTACAAGAAGGATGTACACAAGCTGTCCTGCATACAGATGAGCACTTTAGGTGCCAGAGGCATTGATCTTATATTCTCATTCTGTGTATTGCTTTATGTTTGGAATACTCAAATTGACACTAAATCCCTCTGACCTTTTTTTTTTTTTTTTAAATTTGTTTGTTTCAGAGGAAATTTCTGATCTGACCAATCAGATCAGTGAAGGAAACAAGAACCTCCATGAGATAGAAAAAGTCAAGAAGCAGGTAGAACAAGAAAAGTCAGAGGTTCAGCTGGCTCTGGAAGAAGCAGAGGTAAGGAGAGAGAACTCAAAAGATTGACAAATTATTTCTTTATCATGAATTTCCCTCCTTTTTGATCCTCTCAGCTACTCTGCAAATGTGCTAGTAGTAAGTGGAACTGCCCTGCAACCTGCTCCCCTGAGCTTGCTAGCCAGCCATGGGTTTCAAGAGAGACTGGTGTCTTTTGGAGATCTCAGCTCTGAGATCACCAATCGGAGGCTGCTTCAAAGGAGGTGTCTCGTAGGGGTTGTTATTGGGTTTCTTTTTCTTTTTTTTTCTTTTTTTCTTTTTTTTTTTTCTTTCTTTCTGGAAGCACAAAAATCCTTTGCTCACCTTCTGAAAAGCCAGCATAAGAGCATTCCAGTCTTTCAGGAAATTTGGGAATTATGGTTTTACAAAATTTTATCAGATATTTCTAGTGCCTAGTTTCCATCAGCAAATTCACCATTTCCTATCGCAGAGCATAAGAAAACAAACCTCCAGATGACATTAAATCTTATGAGGTTTTAAATATTGCTTTAGATGATTCACTTCGCTTTAAAAAAAATAAAGTGGTCTCAAGCTTGGAAACAAGACAAAAACAGGCCATCCAGAAAATCTTTTACTCCCATAGGAGTTTGGTAAGACACTTAACATCACTGTGTTTCTTTTTATAGTGACAGGTATGCACGTATCCAATAGGGATGGCCCAACACAGTTTACAGAAACAGACCAACAACGCAGAACAGACTGACTGGAGATTGTTCTGATCATTTCCAGGGTTTTCTGGAAGCTTGGTGCATTGCAGAGTTAGGAAGGGGGTGTCGGTGTTGCTGGCTAGAAGCAACACAGCAAGAGGTTGTAGGGGGGAGGGCTGTGCCTCGTTTGAATTGTTCTCTTCACAGCATCTGTTGAAGTGAGCATCATGCAGCAACAGGGATCTGTTAATGCCTTAAATGCTGTGCAACTTCTCTTGTTTATTACAGGATGCTTTACAGATTGCAGGGATTTCACAGCCAAACAAACAGGTCTCACAATCAGAGCAGAGGAAATGGCATGTCTGTCTCCCCCAGCTCTGAGATGTGAAGGGTGATTACATGCTCTGTCACTGAGCTTCTCTCACAGGAAAGAATACATCAGTTCTGAGGGATCCAAGGGGCATGCTTTACTTTCATGAACTGTGTGAAATGGTTTCCTGAATCTCTGAAATTGGCAGCTAACTGAAGTAAAGCGATGATGTATTTACATTGTGATAGAAATGTCGTAGTGCAGACTTTCTCCCTCCCTTGTGATTTGGATTTCTGACCCTTGTCATTGGTGTTTCTGTGTACCATTCTCAGTAACACAGAGTGGCTGCTTGGCATGAAGTGGCATGAGAAGTGTCCTGTAGCTGCTGCACAATGGCCAGAGATAATCAAGGATTTTGAACAGCTTTGCTTTTGGGAACCCCATTCTGTTTCCACCATCTCTTGAGGGAAACACAGCAAAGCCAGTGCAATTTTACTCTTCAGAGAGCACTTTTTAGAGATGTGGAGTTCAGTTCCACTTTCCTTCTCCATGTGATGAGAGCAGCAGTGAGTCAGAGTGGCCCTGAACTTGGTTTGTGCATGACCTGAGAGTCAAAGACCTGGTGTTTAACTAGTGGTTGCCACTAGCACAGTTCTTGACTTCTGTGAGTGAGAGAGAACATCAGAACAAGGACAAACCTCCCCTGTTCTGTGATGTTTCCTTCATGTTTACTGGAAATAAGGGGCAGAATAGTTTGTCTTACAGAGCTGATGCCTACTATGTCTTTCTTTAAAGTAACTCCATAACAAGATTGCATATGTGGGAGGTTTTCACCACTCCCTGATTTGGAGAGGTCTTGATGAGCTTTAGGTGGACCCCTTCAAGCTCCCAACAACAATATGGTTTCAGCTTCTCCCTCTCCCTTAGAAGCCAATGCACTTCCTGAGGGTGTCTGCACTGCAGTGCAGGGGAATGCATGTGTTGGTACCAAAACCATGTAGGCAAGGTCTAAGTACTGGTTCTTTGGTGAGCCATGGACTCTTTGAGAATCTGAACCACAGGGAGCTTTCTGCTCCATTTTCCAGCTGCCAGGTTGCATCAAAGGTGAATAAAAGTATTGCTTTGCCAAGTAAGCAGCTCATGTCCCTTGCTTAGAGATAGGGGCAGTGGAGGAACTTTGCTACTGGGAGCAGTAAGAAAAGCATGAAGGGATCTCTTTCTGCATCAGCTTGTGATTTGAAAAGAAAGAAAAAGCAACTGCATGCTCATGGTGCTTTCTATTCCAGGGAGCTTTGGAGCATGAAGAAAGCAAGACCCTTCGTTTTCAGCTTGAGCTTTCTCAGCTTAAAGCTGATTTTGAAAGGAAGCTGGCAGAAAAGGATGAAGAAATGGAAAATATAAGGTATATGTTTCTTCTGCTAAAAGGATCAGAAATATTCTCAAGACCCAAGCCAGCCAAACAAACCACAATGAGTTATGCCAGCAAAAGCAGATGCTGGCAGTACCAGTAATTAAGGCAGCTCTGGTTATTGCCCTCTGCCAGAGGGTAGTTCTACCACAAGATCTTTTCTTAGTTCAGATATTCCTGTCAGTCCAGTCTCTGCCAGTGTACATGTAAACCCACCAGACATATCACAAAGCAGCTGCAGGAAAACCAGCTGGAACAGTCATGGGAAGACCATGAGCTGCTATGCCTGTATGTTCACAGCAGGAAACAAGCAGATCTAGTCTACTGCCTTCTCCCAATCCCCTCCTATGAGCTCCTTCCAAAGGGAACCACAAATCAGCAAAACTGTTGCAGTGGTGCTCAGATTGATGCTACCTGAAGGCAGTATTTAATTCTGCATCTGATTCATTTTTGCAATCCGTAGCTACACTATTTGCAGGAGGACACAAGGAGCTTGCAGTTATGCATGCATAATTAGGATAAGCGGTGAGATTTGGAGAGGTACAGAATGTGTGGATATAAAAGGAGAGGAGCCTGTAGGTAAAAAGGGGTGAGCAACAAGAAAAAGGAAAAGTAATCAGATGACAGAAGGTTGAAATCTTTTCCCCACTTTCCTCTAGCACAAACCCTAGTCTGAAGAGTTACTCTGATTACAGAGACCAAAGGACAAGCCATTCCATTCGGTTTTCCTGCCTCAGCCACATTGTGTGTGTTTTGCTGCTAGGCTGCCCTGCAGGCAGGCAGGGCTATCCTTGGGAATCTGGGGCACAGTTCTCTGTCTTGCCCAAGCAATAAGATTGTCAAGGTTTCCCTTGTTGCCTTAATGAGTTCCCAGAAATGATATGCAAACAGCAAAGCCCGGCCAAGGGTGAGAAGAAATTTTTTTACTGTGAGTCATATTCTGTATATTGAGTTACTTTCTGGCTGCAGGAGAGCAAAACCTTCACCTTGGGACTTAGAATGTGAAACTGCTGATTTTAAGCCTCTCTGTTCTGACTGTTAGAGGAAAATTATGCACCTGCCTCTATTTGTTTTGCCATCTCTTAAATTGACAGTAAGCTGCCTTTAGCAGGGGGACCAGCCTGTTAATTACAGTGGGCTTAATCTCTTCTAACTTTACATGTCCATAATACAGATTTCTATTCCCAATCTACTCCCATAATAATTCAGCATACAAAATACACGTTCCAACATCTACTTTAAGGCGCACTAAATTGTAGCTTGCAAGTGCCATTTACTATATAAAGAGCCCCTACAGTGATTAACTTGAATGTAGCTACCAACCATCAGTTTGATTAATCTCCTTTCTTAATGCCTTCATGTAAAGCATCCCAGTAGATGATTCAGTAAATATGGTAAGTGACAGTTAAGCTTGGAGTGCTTCTTGAAAGGTTCAGGCCTGTACCTGCCTGTGTTCATAAGATACTCGAGGAAGCTCCCTGCTGAAATACTGCCAAAGAAAACATGGGAGAAGGATGCTATAAGTGCTTACAGATCAGGAGTTGGCTGAGGGTGTGAAACATACTAGACAAGTACACAGCAACAAGGTGCTAGAAACCCATGCTATGTATGTCATTCAGAAATGTAGTGCTGCTTCTAGATAAGATGCCTCTTGAAGGTGCAGTATGGTTTCATGTAGCTCTACGTCCCTTCCCAGAGAGTAAAACATCTCCCTTCACCCTTAACTTCCCATCTACTTTATCCAAAATCAGGAGGAACCAACAACGCACCATAGATTCTCTGCAGTCCACCCTCGATTCTGAAGCCCGGAGCAGAAATGAGGCCATCCGGCTGAAGAAGAAGATGGAAGGAGACCTCAACGAGATGGAAATCCAGCTCAGCCATGCTAACAGACACGCTGCAGAAGCAACCAAGTCAACACGTGGCCTGCAGACACAGATTAAGGTACTCTGAGAGCTGGGTTTCATACCAACACAGTAATGGTGATGGTGATCAAGAGAGAAGCTACTCTCAAGCACATGCAGTAAAGCCCTTACGATCACATTTGATATGAGAGAATATTGAGCAGTAGATTTCTTCCAAGACTTGCAGACAAAGGTGGGTGAGATACAGGCATGAAACCCTGCTGGCTACAGCCTCCTGCAGGGGCAGAGAGCTACAGTACGAGGTACTGAAGATCTGTGATTTCCTTGAAAGCCTGCAAATCTTTTAAAATTGGAGAGCAAACCAGTTGGCTGGAGTACAGAGTGTGTGTGTGTATGTTCAGTTTTCTCACCTGCTTCAACATTGGTAAATATTTTTGTTTTAAAAAGGTTTGAAAAGATAAGAGATATCTTAAGTCATTACCTGCCTCTTGTCCTTCCTGTGCCCACGCTGCCAGTTCTGCCTCAGGCACAAGTGCCAGCTCTTGACAGATCTCAGTTCGGGTTTTTCCCCTGTTGCACCACCTACCAGAAAAGCTCTTGAGATAACAGTCTAGAGGAAGCTTTTCTCCAATAAAGAAACACGGAACCTTTGGAGTGGGCCCCAAGTGATCTCTATAACCAATAAGTCCTTATATACACAGGGACTCAAAATGGAGTTGGCCTGCTAAAACCTGGCTTCTTTGTTCTAGGAGCTTCAGGTGCAGCTGGATGACTTGGGACACCTGAATGAAGACTTCAAGGAGCAGCTGGCAGTCTCTGACAGGAGGAACAACCTCCTCCAGTCAGAGCTGGATGAGCTGAGGGCTTTGCTGGACCAGACTGAACGAGCGAGGAAGCTGGCAGAGCATGAGCTGCTGGAAGCCACTGAACGTGTGAACCTGCTGCATACTCAGGTTGGCTTTTCCTGGGTTAAACTGAGCTTCGCCTGTTAAGCATTGACACTGTTCATCCATGGGCATCACGAGACAGACGCTCCCTGCATGCCTTCTGGTTAGAAAATGAAGGAGAGGAAATAAACCACTCTGCATATGTGCTCTCTCCTTCCTGCCAGGGCAACTGGAACTGATGGCTCAGCCAACTGCTTTAAGCAGTTCCCAGAAAATATGGATGGGTGATTACAAGCGCAAGATGTAGTTCTTTCCTTCTCTAGGTGCTATAAAACCGTAACTTTGTGCTTTCACTGGGCTGCAGCTGGGATGGAGAAGCAGACATGGTGTTTTTGCTGCTGTTACTCAGCAAATCAAACTGCAGAGCCTGGGTGTAGGCCTACTGTGCAGTGTAGCAAAAAGTACTCGACTACACCACAGGGCTTCGTTAAGAGAGGCCTTTGGACTTGAAGAGTCATGTAGGAACAGCCCTTGACTCACCAGCATTTTTGCTGCAAAATCCAAGCTTCTCGTCACCAAATACTGAATACTCAGAAGGGAGAATGAGCTTTTTCTGCTTTGATGACATGAGGCTTTTGTTCTAACCACCTCATTAACTAACAGATTATGGATCATTAGTTTTCTGAGTTGAACTGCCTTATCCATTCTTCTATTTCAGTCTCTAGCTTATTATGTTATCTGAATAAAAATCTGAATGTTTACAGCTTTGTGAGTACCCTTAACACCTCCCAGGCCTGAAGCTAGCTGGGTAGCAAAAGCCCTTACCACACTGCTGGGTCTCCCGAAATCCTGCAAAAATAATTAAACCTTGGTGTGCTGTGGTATTTAAAGAAGTCAGGTCTCCAATAATCACTTCTCCTCCTTTTCTGCTTTTCTTTTGTGGAAAATGTAATCAAAGAACACAAGCCTGATCAATCAGAAGAAGAAGCTGGAGGGTGACATCTCCCAGATGCAGAATGAAGTGGAGGAATCAATCCAAGAGTGCCGGAACGCAGAGGAAAAAGCCAAGAAAGCCATCACAGATGTAAGTAGCTTAGTTCCTTGCTCATATTGTTTCAGCTCCAAAGTGTCCAAGGACAGCACAGCATTCCTGACATACCCAAGTGCTCCACAGTGATCTGGAGGCAGCTGATGTAACTACAACATTACACAGGCTGGAGGTAAAAAGAGAGGAAAGAATTCTGTTTGATCAACTTCATCTTATTTTTTCAAGAATGCAGATTCCACTGATCCTCAAAGTCTCAAGTCACAACTGTATATTTCTGTAGGCTAAACCACTTCAGATTGATCTAGCACTAACTGGTTGACTGGTCTACATAGAATCTGATACAAGAAACAAGATTACTGAGTCCAAAATGAGGTACCCCGTAAATAGGTGTCTATTAGGAAAACATGAGGACAAAGATTCAAGAAGACAGAGTGCATTCTCCCTATCAGGAGGAGGACATCATTTGGATGTCTTTCATTAGAGTATACTTAATTTCCCACAGACCTGGAGAGATGCAGAGTTGGGCTGACATATCACATCATGGTGTGCATGAATGAAGCTATTCTTGTACCACAGTCTTTGCTTCTCAGGAGGCAGTGCTATTACTGCCTGCCAGGGAGAAGACGCTGATTGTCCTTGATTCAACTCCAGCCTGGACTGCAGCAATTGCTGGCTTCCAGTGTCTGCTCAGTGATGGATACAAAATCTGTAAATGGCTCTTGGTAGCAGGGAAACATGTCAAATCAGAAAAGAGCTAATAGGCGTGCTTGTTACCAGCCTTGCAGAATGGCCAGGGACGATGACATAAGATGCTGAAACTGAGCTTCCTATTGCAGCATGCTACAGAAACTGCTGTGATGTTACAGCCACTCAGGAAGCTCTCATCTATGGCTGTTCAGGGAAATTTGCTTTCCAGTTGTTTTAATTTACTACCAAGACCCCCTAACTCCAATATTAGATTTTTAAAATAAACTCTAGTTGAAATGTCTGTAGTGAGTTGTACAGATTACAGGTATTGTAAATGAGGACATTTAAACATCATAGCAAGGATTCTAAATCCAAACAAATAAACAAGTAAAACAAACAACAACAACAAAAAACCCACCTTAAATCACAGCATTAGAATAGAAAGGGGAAAAAAAAAGTCATATTCTCTCTGCCCAGGGGATGTGTGTGGACATAAAATATTCTTTGGGGTTCTGGGTACAGTGAATGATCCAAGTAGTGGATGATTCAAGACAGATCTTTCATCAGGTTTTTAATGAGGCACAATTCTGTGGCATAATAGAGGTGCTGTAAAGTTTGGTTGTTTTTCAGGCAGCAATGATGGCTGAGGAGCTTAAAAAGGAGCAAGACACTAGTGCTCACTTGGAGAGAATGAAGAAGAACATGGAGCAAACCATTAAAGACCTGCAGAAACGACTGGATGAAGCAGAACAAATTGCCCTGAAAGGTGGCAAGAAACAGATCCAGAAACTGGAATCCAGGGTAAGTTTGCAATCAAACTATAGTTCACTATCCCTTGTCTTATAGAACTGGGACTGGGTAGATGGCCTAGGGCTGCCTGGTAAGTTTATAGAGGCTGATAACAGATGCTGTGAATGCTTTCCTCTGTTTCACAGAAAGCAGGTGAACAGTTCTTGGACACACATTTCCCTTTTATCATTCAGTTACAATAAACTGTTGTAGCACAGCAGTTGGCCAACTTCCTCATTAACAAAATAGTAAAAATTTTAAAAAGGAATGGCACAACATCTAAAACTGGGAAAGGCCTCTGCTTGCTTCATTTGAACATTTTTTTCTCTTGCCAAAATTTCTATCGAGCATCTGGGTTTGAGTGGGATCTTTGACTGCTGGTTCACCTTAAATACACGTAAGAAAAAGTAGAATGGGAAGTAGAATGATCCATTTTTGAAATTCAGCTCTATTAAGATGTTGAGAAAATGAACAATTCTTGAACTGCGAAGTACATTATCCACTGCATTATACATATAAGGGCAAGAGCTTTTTCTTTTTTGCAGGTTCGTGAGCTGGAGAATGAACTTGAGAACGAACTCCGCCGCAACTCTGATGCCCAAAAGGGAGCCCGCAAGTTTGAGAGGCGCATAAAGGAGCTGACTTATCAGGTGACCGTGGACTGCATAGCCACTAGGTCCCAGTGAAGCATAAAGGAGAGCATCACCCAGAGCTTTCTGATTGCAAGAAGCTTTATGGATGGGACGAATATCTTGTTAGGGCTACTGTCATCTTGCCTGATTCACTGTAACTAATGGTACAAAGAATGCTATTGCTGGGATTTGGATGGTTTTAGCATGGTTATAAAATGGAGCAGGCTTAGATGATGATTCACACTGCCCAGAAGAATGCCCAGCTGTCTCTCAGCTGTGCTGATGTTGCTAAAAAGAGGATTCTGATGCATCACCAGGTGTAGGGCTGCCCAGTCCCAGAGCTCTGACACCACAGGTTTACTAACAGCTGCTCATGCTGCTTGCCTTTCAAAAAAACAAAAACAAAAAAACTTCAGTACAGAGCACTGCTTCCCTGGCTTTTGACAGTACTCTTAAGATAATCCTATCCACCTGTTTACTCTATTATTTAATATCATACATGTTGTTTTACTCTGACTTCTGTATGCAGAGCCTGAAGGTTGCTGAGAAGGCACAGGCAGATAGAATTAACTGATCTGCTTGCTTATGGCCTGCAAAAGCTTAAAATTGGCGCATTTTACCTGAAATGCCTTCAAAACAGATTTTACAAAAATCAAATTACATCTATTTTAGGCATGCCCATAGGCCTGTTTCACTCAATAATGACACGCTCTATAACAACAAGTGCTTCTCACCCCCAAGCAAGGAATTTTCTGTGCATGTATAGGTATACATAATATAAATATATAAATACAGAGGCTACTCTCTTTTAGTCCCCAGCCTCCAAGATCTCACACATCTTCAATCAGCCTACAGAATCTATGTGCAGGTTGACCACAATATGACTTGTTCATACTTCAGACAACATGTTTGCAAAATACTTACCAACTGTAATGACTGAACTGTGGGAAATGCTTTCGGCCTTTTTACACTATTAACTCAATTATTGGTGTTTTGGTACAGTCAGAAGAAGATAAGAAGAATCTGGCCCGAATGCAGGATCTGATAGATAAGCTACAACTGAAAGTGAAAAGCTACAAACACCAAGCAGAGGAAGCTGTAAGTGACTATTTAGGCCTTTTTTTCCCTAATTGTGTTATCCAATTACTATTTGCATTTATATGAAGGCTGGACTTATAAATGTATTTACATATAAAATATATAGCATTTGCACTGATTACTTTGGAAGAAATTACTCCATTTTATCTCAGGATTGGAGAGTAATTTGCAGGATGCAAAGGGAAGGGAAGAACAAGAAAGACTTTCTTTTCCTGATACTCCCTCAGGAGGTATGCTTCATGCCTTCCAGTTCACTTAAAATGAAGAGTGCTGCTGGAAACATCAAATCCTTTCTTTGTGGAGGAACAAAAACCCTAACCACAAAAAAAAAAAAAATAAAATAAAATAAAATAAACCACCAACTCTCGGCCCTTCAAGAGCCAAGCGGGTCCCATAGGGCTGTTACTTAGCCATGCTGAGCCCTTTTGTTATATTTGAAGTGGAAAGCTTTGTTTCTTAGGGATTGGAGGTAATGGCTCTGCTGTTTTCTCTCACTAGGAAGCACAAGCCAATCTGTACCTTTCGAAGTACAGAAAACAGCAACACGATCTGGATGATGCTGAAGAGAGGGCAGAAATAGCTGAATCTCAAGTTAACAAGCTGAGGAGCAAGTCAAGAGATATTGGCATGAAAAAGGTATGGTTTTACTCTATGGGGCAAATGTGACTGGTCAGTACACAGTAGCCAGAAGTTTCCAGATCGTTTTACAAATGTGATATTAAAAAGCTCAGTTTCTCCCTCCCTTTAATGATGTAGATATCTATGCATGTATCTATGTATGGAGCTGGGGGATTATTGCATTAGCAGAATGCCAGTTATTCTAACAATGCTCTTTCAAAAAAACCTGCGCTGATTTCAAGAGCTGGATGAAAATGTTAGGTGTTAGTCATGCGGTGTGATTAGTAATGAGAAATACATCTGTGATATTTTGCACCTGAGCAAAATGGTACAAAAGTAAGATTGATGAAACTGAAAGGTGCTACGAAATCAAATCTCTGCCTGACTTTACCTGCCTGATAGCAACCAGGAAAAGGAAGGGCAGTGTTGCTATTTGTAGGAATGTTAGAAGAGGGGCAGGGTCGCTGCTTTATTATTTCATTTGCAAAGATAACATAAACTCCCATACTTATCACCATATAAATGTAGTGGAGGTTAAGCTCCTAAGTCAAGTAAGAGAAAATAAATCCTTCTGTATTATTTAGCTGTTTTTATCCCATTCCGTCCCATCACTTCCTTCATTCTTCTGTATCCACAATTCTATGGAAAGGAAATACTCCAATTTCTGCTTTTATAATAGACTATTACAGTCATCTTTAGCTGAAATAAACTACTGTAGATTCCCTGTCTATAGCAGGTCTACATTAATACTAGATGAACATCTGGTCTTTTACACATTTGCACACTTCCTTTAGGGAGAGAATGCCATAGGAAAGGCTTTATTTATAAGCATTTTTAGATTAGCATTAAAATTAGCTTCCTAATACTGCTACCCCTGTTCCTGGAAACTCTAGGAAGTATGTGTGATTCAGAGCAAACAACACTGTATTGTGACATGTCTGCACAGAAATCATCTGCTCTCAAAGGACACAAACAGTAGCATTAGGAGAAAAAGCCTACTCTCTGAAGTAAGAGAAAAGATTCAATATCTGTAGCATTTAGTGCTAGTCTATTTCAGCTATAAGCTGGTAATGCAAATAAGCACAAGCATTAGTGAATAGAAGTTTTTGTCATTTACTCGTGAACTTACCCTAAATCCCCTGCAGTGCTTTGTTTTTCAACAGCTATATACTTTCTCAATTGCATTTCAGGTTCATGAAGAGGAGTAAGCGCAGTCCTGGCTCACAGATACAAGATGATGTTTCATACAATCAGGCATAACCAAAAGCAGATGTGTTAAATCAAAACTAAAACAAGCACTTACAAAAATAAATATCAAGTGAAAACCAAAGCACAATGTGTAGTGTATTCCATTCATTTCTATAAATTTCATTTTGTTGAGCCCCAGGCATCCAATAAAGGATTACATACTTCCACTAGCCCATTTCATTATACAGGAACAAATCCTAATTGGCAGGTCTCTTGTGAAATCAAACTGAAGGGCAAATCCAGTCATGTTTTCCAGTCTCAGGGCACAACCCTTAAAGTCACAATAGCTCAGCTTCTAGCTGTCTTGTCTGCTGGTCAGGGGCTGTACCGGTTTTTTTAGGACAGCAGAAGCTAAACTTCAGACAAACAACCAGTTTAGAAGCTTCTCCTACAATTGGTCAAAGGATTTCTGGTCTCTAGCTGCAGGACAGAATTGCCTGCATTAGAAATAGTGTGGCCAGCAGGAGCAGAGAGGTAATCATCCCCCTGTACTTAGCCTGCTGCGGCTGCACGTCGCATACTGTGTTTTGAGCCCCTCACTACAAGGAAGATATTGAGGCCCTGGAGTGTGTCCAGAGAAGGGCAACGAAACTGGCGATGGGTCTGGAGCAGAAGTCTTATGAGGAGCAGCTGAGGGAGCTGGGATTGTTGAGTCTGGAGAAGAGGAGGCTCAGGGGAGACATCACTGCACTCTTCAACTTCCCGAAGGGAGGTTGTGATGAAGAGGGATTTGGCCTCTTCTCCCAGGCAACGAGCAGGACCCAAGGAAACAGCTACAAGTTGTGCCAGAGGAGATTTAGGTTAGACATAAGAACTTTTTCTCTCAGGGAGTGGTCAGGCACTGGAATGGCTGCCCAGTGAGGTGGTGGAATCGCCATCCCTGGCAGTGTTCAAGAGGCATCTGGATGAGGAGCTATAAAATATGGTCTAGTGCTTGTGCTAGCAATGGTAATGGGAGGAGGGTTGGACTAGATGATCTTGCAGGTCCTTTCCAACCTTGTGATTCCATGATTGGCATCAGAAATGCTATGGAGGGACTTGTTACAAAAAAACTGCCCATGGCTCATATGTAGTGTTCTTTTAGATTTATTCCACTTTATATTTGGAATTACAACATTCAGTAAAGTGCAAAACAGTAAGTCCTCTCTTCCCCTTACAGTTAAAAACCTCAAAAAAAAAAAAAAAAAAAACCCTCAAAAATTGATTTTCTGTGAAACCTTTCTGCTGTCCTTTTAATACACCCAAATTTCAGTTTTTCATGCAGACTGCTCACATACAAATTTCAGTTGACTTGCATATGTTTTTTTCTGTCTGCTTACTTGCTTGTTTCTGCTGCTCAGGTAATTAGCCATGTATTTTTCTCCAAGCGTGACTCAGTAGGAAAGAAGTCCTATGTTCTCCAAGCTTACTTTCAGCAACAATCACAGGAGCCTCTGTTTGCAGTGAAGGGGTTTCTTTTAGTATGTCCGGTCATTTCTTCTGCATCTCTGGTTAAAACAAAAACTTCTGTAAGAACTACTAATGAATCTAATTAATCCCAACAAGACTTTCTTGTGATAGAGGTAAGTATTTTCCATTTTAAGACTAGGGTGAGCAAAATAAATACCTACGTGACAATGTAGAAGCATTCCTGTCTCTTCCCTCTAGTCCTCAATCACTGTCACCAGTGCTGCATTAACCCATATATTGTTCTGCTCCCTCTAAGTTAAAGGTCTCAACAAGTCCCAAGATAAATGGATAATGCTTAAGCTCTTTGAACAAAACAGCTTCATCTGCAAAATATGCTGACTGTATATTTATCTGCAGAGCTGACTACCACTGGGGAAGGATCTCTTTTGGAGATTCCTCCTCTTGGAGTCTTCTCAGTGAGCCCAGGACAAGGGTAAGCTTTCTAATCATCCTTCTTTAGCGTGATAACCTGTTTAGCCTAACTTTCCTGTATATTTCTTAATTATAACACCTGTACATTCATTGATTACACAGCATCCAACAGAATCTCCACATGAGAGCAAAATGAAAAAAAAATATAGAAATTCAATCATTTTGTAAGGGCACATAGCAAAAGGATGAGGGGAAATGGCTCTAGGCTGGAAGGAGGTGGACTTGAACTGGATGTCAGGAAGATGTCCTTTGCTGTGAGGGTGGTGAGACACTACAGTGAGTTGCTCAGGGAGGTTATGGATGCCTCCTCCCTCAAGGCGTTCAGGACGGGGCTGGATGGGGCTCTGAGAGGCTTCATCTGGTGGAGGGTGGCCCTGCCCATAGCAGAGGGATTGGAACTGGATGATCGTGGAAGTCTATTTCACCTCATTCTATGACTTTAGATTTGGCTTTCTGGTGTGCTCTTGTCACCTCACAGTTTCTGTTGTATAACGAAGTTTGAGGCTGTGACAAAAACCATAATGCCCAGTGAGTTCGAAGATGCACCTCTCCACAGATGGGGCCATACTGTCACACAGGACAAGATTTACCATAAGAAATAAGGGCTATAGCTGTTCTGGTGTTTTTTTTGTTTGGTTTGTTTGTTTTGTTTTGTTTTTTCAACTGTGACCACAAATGGAAGAAGACAAAATACTGTAAGACAGAGCCAGCCTTTTACAGATACGTAAGAATAAAAGGCATTACAGAATCACAGAATTCTTTGAGTTGGAAGGGACGCTTCAAGGTGATCTAATTCAACCTCTCTGCAATGAACAGGGGGGCAATGAACACCTAAAGGATAGATGAGGTGCTCAGAACCCCGCCCAGCCTGACCTTCAATGTCTCCAAGGCCAGGGCACCCATCACCCCTCCGAGCCTTCAGTTGCCTAACCCACCTTATCATATCTAAAAAACCAAAAAACAAACAAAAACAAAAACAAAAAGCAACACTTCTTCCTTATATCCAATCAAAATCTCCCCTCTTTTAGTTTGAAACCATTTCCCCTTGTCCTATCACAACAGACTCTGCTAAAGTTATCAGGAAGTATTTGTGAAGGATAATCTACTTTTTCATCTTTTCACAGAGCAGGAGAGAGCAATCTGGTTAAAGGAAGGGCATTTTAACATAATTACAACCAAAATACTGTAACCTAGAGAGCTTTCAGGACACAGAAAAGAAATGAAGACAATTCTCCCATGAAGAGATTTACCATTCTATATTTTCAGTCTTTTTTTTCATGACTTAACCCATGAAAAACAAATTTATGTTTTGGTCAAACACTCAAGATCTAGATTTCAGTTTAATGTTTTCAAAAATAAATCCACTTGTGATTGTACATACCTTCTTATAGCAACAGTATATTGTTATACTGATGGTGAGAATGGTAATGATCACAATCACTGTCACGATCACTGTTGAGGTGTTACCTGCATGTTCTTTAAAAATACACATTCCAAAATGTTAAACAAAATATTTTTATATTGCACATTAATGTTCACTATTTTTCAGTAAGTATACCTGAACTATGATTTTTCTCCTATTTATAATGCAAAACCCTTCAATTTAGAGGGAACATCTCAATTTCTTTTTAATGTCACTGATACAGTGGTCAAGTTACTTGACCCGTGCAATAAGTGAAGACTGTAAAGTGATACTTTAATGACTTGAGCATGAATAGCTGAGAGCATATTACTTTTCCTTAACTGCGCTGATAGAAAATCCAATGTTCTTGTAAGTTACAACCTGATAACTTATCAACTTCCTGGTGGTTGAATTTTGATGACCCTTGAAGTCCCTTCCAACCCAAGCCATTCTATGATTCAAATCAGCCTGATAAACGCTGCTTCCAGGTACAGTGCTCAGTGCCATTAGCAGCACTACTGATTTCCAGTATGACTCTGTATTTTCCAGTCCAAACCACAAATCTAATCATTTCTCATACAGAATCTTCACAACTTCAATCTAAAATGCAATCCAGATGCATACCAAAAACAATAGATCCCCAAATGGGTGGTAACAACAGATTCCACAGGAGACAAAAGCCCATCTATGCATAATTGTTCT
The DNA here is from genome assembly GCF_019238085.1 of Lagopus leucura. Lineage (NCBI taxonomy): Eukaryota > Metazoa > Chordata > Aves > Galliformes > Phasianidae > Lagopus > Lagopus leucura. The sequence continues at coordinate 91,478,278 of NW_024962262.1, forward strand.
AAATTGTTCAATGCAGCACTGAGCATTTCCTTACTTCAGCTCCTTCCAACAATAAGAGAACACTCACGTTTGGAGGACTCTTATCTTTTACATGTGGTTCTATTTTAGGCTTCACTTCTTCTGCTCTGTCTTGTCCAGGAAAAAAAAAAAACAAAAACCCTGAGAAGTTCCTACACTTAGCTCTAAACTGTGGGCATTCAGCTTACGGTTTAAGTGAGAATATCCATAGCAGAGCACTCACAGCTATGCTGAGACCACTATCTATCATATTAAGCTAGATCATTCCCTTATCTGCTTACTCTGTTTTCAGCCTGGGCTGACACGAAAATGCTCATCAACTTGGTAAATGTTTTTTTTTTCTTCTGTATTATGTATTCCTGGCCCAGAATTAGTAAAACATGAGCAGCACAGTAATTTAGTCTCTAAATGAGGAGATTGGTGTCTCTGTGGCTACTGTGAGATCCATCTGCAGCGTAGCCAGATAAAAAGCAGCTGAAGAGGATAATCAAGGTCATATCTGCATTGGAAATGCGTGTGTATCTCCTGTAAATGTACAGGGAGACTAACATAGTTGTGCGTGTATGTTAGGAGCATCAGTCACATGTGTAACACCTTGGACGTGTCCTATACTCCCCACTTCAGAAGCACACTATCAGATCTACAGGATAAGGAAAATAATGCTGGAATTAGAGTTTCAAAGAGTTTGCCTGACTCTAAATTTTTACTTAAACTAAGCAATCTCCTTCATATCATTTATAGTCAATGTCATTTAAAGCATAATTTTTCAGTTGTAAATTAAGCTACCACGGGGGAAGACAAATGTATGCAGTTACTATAACTTAGTCAGTTCCCTTTTATGCTGTGCTGCCTCTTTTTCACACCCCATCTATTTGTGTCAAGTTCTTTTCTTAAAAAGCTATATGAGGTATCTCTATGAGCTTTCTCAGTCTTTCAGGTGATTGCATTTAATTGACTGTTGCCTATGTGCTACTCTTTGAATGTGCTGGGTTTTTTTCCCCTTTTTTTGAATTGAAATTTAAGGAGGCACCATCCCAAACAGCACACCGCTTTTGAAACACATCTGTAATTTGTTTGCACTACAATATTGGAAAGCTGGAGTTAACTTTTAACCTCAAGAGTTCTCAGTGGACAGAAGAGTTAATCAGTAAGTTTACTTGAAGCCAGAGACAAAATAACTGTAACTAAGACTTCACAGCTGGAAGTTTACTACAGTTAATAAAAACAAAGGCATGCAGAAATGCATATATATTTCCAAGTCTTAGAAAGGCCTACTGTGTAGAATTAAACCTTTGACAATAACAACCACGTTGTTCTTCTCAATGAGGTTTCTTCCGCAGAAAAAATACATACCACATCTCTAGGCTTGCCTTAATCTCCTTCCTACTGCTAAAAGGCTTTATTTGCTATTGACACAGCACTTAGCATACAATTGTCAGTTTCTTTATGCTCTTGACTGCACAACCCTCTGTGCATAGAATGAGAGGAAAAAAAAACCACAAACCCTTAAACAAATATATCAGTGTTTTTCACCTGGGACAGTAATAATGCATTGGCTCTTCCTCTAACCAGTACTTATTATAAAACATTATTTTACAGATTTCTGATTGATGGTTTTGTTCTGAGCTCCCATCATTTGTCTCCCTCCCTCTGGTATGGAAGGAGCAATAACTTACCAACTTGTAATGTTGTCACTCTAAGTCTTGTGTAGTGAGGTGCTGAAATATTGCACACGTAATCTCCGCTGTCATCCACATTAAGATTACTAATGCTGAGTGAAAAGTTTTTTTGGTCAATTTGAAATCTAGTCTGGGAAGTGTTAGGTGTTCCATTGAAGGAGGCCAGGTCTGAGATAGCTGCATTTTTGTTTAGTTTCCAGACAACAGTGAAATCTTCAACACGTAAAGTGTTATTGCTGTATTCACAAGAAATGGTAGTGCTACTTCCTTCAGCTTTTGAAAGTTGGTCTGAAATAGATAATTACAAAAAGCCCTCTATAATTACTTTAGAAAATATTATGAAGGTTAGTTAGAGGAAGGTAATTAGAGGAGAAAAAAAATCCACAATGGACAAAACTGAAAACTTGCTTCAGTACCTTGATACCATAGTATGTTTCTGAAAGATTTACTTTAAAACCTTCAGATGCTATCATATAATTATTTAAAAAACCACCCAAATTACGTATTTCTCCCCTGTGGTTCAGGACCCTGAAGGACTCATTAATAGAAGCGATTTGATCCAGTCTAGATGCAGTCTAAAGCAATATGAAATTCTAGACTTTGGGAGAAACTGAACAAACAGGTGTGGAGCTGAAAGTACTAAGAGAGAGAAAAAAAAACCCCAACCACCTATAGCCATATATACAATACAATGCTATTCTATAAAGAACAGGAAAGAAATATATTCCCAAAATGCTCCAGTAAGATGGCAGACATGCAATGAAAGTCAAACAAAGGTGTAATTAAATGCAACCTTTTCACTTGTGGGTTGGAAAGACAGATTAACAAAACAGATGCTTAAGATGCACTTGTTATTTGCTGTGGTATCATACTTGAAACCTTCAATAGTCATACACTACTGTAGGTAAATTAAAAACCATCACTGTTCCTCTGAAGCAAATGCAGTGGATGAGGAGCTGAGAGTGCTCTGGGTGTGCTTTAGGAAGCAATCAGGGCAACAGAGGCAGTCATGAATGTATCTGGCAAGGAGCTCTTACAGTGCTCTTGATCCAATTAAAAACAGTTCCTAACAAACACAAGAGGTTGCAAAGTACCAGTTACTGAAAAATCTAGAGAACGCTTAGGACTGCAGGAGTAGGACAAAATGGAGACTTTTTCTTATCCCTATTTTTTCTTCAGTAGTAATTTGTCTGAATGTAAACAATGCTTGTGGCTCTTCACACCCATGCACATCCAACACTGCACCTTAAGAGCATACTTAAGTATACACTTTAAGTGGAAAGAGGAGATCAAACAGTACTGAAAGTATTCTGGCAAAACGTGGAGAATGAAGTAAGAAACAAGCATAAAGAGCAGCAAACTTTCCCTCATGTAACCCTTGGGCTCACTAAGGCTTGCAAATATTTTGTCCGAGTTCTTTTTTTGACAAAGCATAAAGTTTGATTATGATGCACCCCCTTGAAATGTGAAAATGATAAAGAAAACGTGTTGAGAGTAAGGTTACCTTATAGAAGTGCAAGCCACCCACTCTTGTTCCTACTTGTAATTTTAACTGATGAGCTTCAAAGAGGCTGATGCAGCTTCTTTCACTACTCCGTATCTCTGCTGCCCCAAAGCAGACTGGATGTAATTTGGCTCAGCACCCAGCTTTATAGAATCATAGAATGGTTTGGGTTGCACAGGACCTTTAAGATAGTTCCAACTCTCCCTCTAGAGAGGGACACCTCTCTAGAACAGTTGCTCAAAGCCATATCCAGCCTGGCCTTGAATGCTGCAAGCAAAGGGGCATCCACAGTCTTGCTGGGCAACCAGTTCCAGTGTCTCATCACCCTACACTAAAGAGTTTCTTTCTAATGTCTAGTATAAATCTATCCTCTTCTAGTTTAAAACCATTTACCCTTGTCCTACCCACCATTAAAAAAGTCCCTTCCCAGTTTGTCTGTAGGTCTCCTAAAGTTACTCCAGACTGCTGTAAGGTCTCCTCAGAGAATTCTCTTCTTCAGGCTGAAGAACCCCAGCAATGTGACAACCAATAATTACAATAATGATGTAGGAAGAGGCTTTATCCCTTTATCTTTACCTTGCATCCTCCACTCAGCAGTCCAGTTTTCATGGGAGAGATTAATATGACAGTAGTAGGTATCAGATGTGTTTATAACATTCTGGTCACTTCTAACAGAAAAGAGAACTCCATTCCTGATTTCCTCCCAACCTGTTTCTGGGATATATGTATTGCCTCGTACCCAAGTTACATTTGGTGTCAAATAAGTATGAAAGGCATAGCACTTCAGCATCCTTGCTGTGTCTGTCTTTTGGTAATCCAGTGCATAAATAGAGCGAACTGTAGATCAAAAAAAAGAAAAAAAGTAGACCTGTTAATTTCAAAATCCTTTTTAACTTGAAGTAGTTGGTCCTTTTAAATAACATTGAGAAGAATGATTGGAATAAAGAACAAAATTCAGTATACGTGATTTCAAAGGAAAGCTTAGCTTTATTATTGCCATTACCATTCGAAGAAGACACGATAAGTTTTAAGACTCAAGAGTACTAATTACTCTTTTGAAATCACTGTGCAGTAGATTCTGAGAACCAATGCCACACTGTAATGTTACATTTTACCAGCGGAAAAGAAAACACCAGAAGGCCCAAAATGTGCTCTGTTATTGTTAGAGGATTTCAATTCCACATGGGAAATAATGCCAGTGAAATCTGTAAGAGACAGCCAATTTCCACTGGCACAGTCCAAGCACTTTTGTTTTTTTTACCAACCTCGCACCTGCAGCATGACATCCACTTCCGTTTTAGCTTTCTCTGTTCCCACATAGCAATGATAAAGGCCCTCATCAGTCAAGGCCACATTACTAAGTTTCAAGGAGGCATTTCCATGACCAATGTTCTGATGAAAAAGGTGTGTTCTGTTCCTGTAATCTGGGTCTTGGCCTTCTAGCTGGTCCTTCTGCTCGTAGTAGCTGTGCACATTTTTGTTCTCTTTCTTCCAGTAAATTACTTCATCGTTCCCAGGTGAAAAAGGACAAGGAAGGATGACATCCTTAGAAAACAGCCCTGTTACAGTTTCCTGTTCTCTAGAAACTAAAGCATGTAAGAACAAATGAGTAAGTTACGTTAAATCTAGCTCATAAGTAATGTAAGTATTTTCTGCACCTCCTTATCCCTGACAGAAAACTTCTCAGGTTCCAGTAGGTAGAACACTCCTATCATGCTTTTTAATAGCATGCTCTTTCAAAGATTTTCTGTAGCGTAGATCCCTGGGACAGTAACTGAGAAACAGCCACACTGTTTCCTTTCATTCATTGTAATTGATATTATAATATAGGGATGTGGTCTTCGAACTTGTCATCAGTTTAGTCAGATTGCCCACTTTAAACACCTGTGTATTCACATTACACACCCCCACCCTAGCAATGCAGTTTCCAGTACATCTCCAAAAATGCCACCTTTGACATCAAATTCCTCTAAGGGAGTTCCCAGCCTCAAGCTGCAACTTGTTACTCAAATTTCAAACAGGGAGGTTACAGTGACTTGGGTTACTGGTGATGCTCACAGTGCCAAGCAATTCTACTGACAAAAGAACACAATTGTGTGACTGTCAGGAAGGACAGAACTTTTTGAAAAGGATTTGTCACCCCAAAATGGTGTCAGGGGATGCTGTCACAGCTCCTGGAGGTAATTAAGGTGCATTGCTCTAAATTAACTGACACAAAGAATATCTTCTTGCTATTCATGTTTAATTAATGATGCCCTCTCCACAGACATAGCAACCCTGGCAGAGCAATCTGTATGGCCTTTCCTCAGCCACCTCAGTACAAAGTTTAATCTACGTGGAACCATTTTCAGTACTAACTGACAACCATTGCCTGCTGAAAGGTCACCAACCATAATACGGCAGAAATGCAGGAAGGTAATTGTGTGCTCAAAGGCCAAGGCCACAATCTTCCATTCTTCTTCAGCTTAGGAGTACTTTACTCCACCTTAACCATTAACAGTGTTTGAATTAATTCCTCACTTGAAAAATTAGTAACAGCTGTCATTCTTATTTTTCACAAACAAAAGAACTACAACCTACCCCCAAATGTAGCACAAATAGAAAGTAAATGGAGAAGAGATGGTATTTTTTGTCCCTTCATGTCTTCTTCAGTTCATAGTAGATTCATTTCAAACTGATAACAAGAAAGGAGGGGGAAAAAAAAAACAAAGCTGTTTCAATGCAGGTAAAATTCTTCAGCTGTATTGTTTTCTTTGTACAGTTTATCAACTAATCAAATCTGTCTGCAATAGGTTTTGACATGTTTCTTGGCATTAATGTTACAAAGTATGCTATACATTTTATAAACGTCTAGGCCCTCTTATTACCATGCAATCTATTTTCAGTCTGTTTTTAAAGTGTTAACACTTGGTGCTGATCTTCAAAATTAATGAATAGGACACACAGAAAAAAACAGCCAAGTGCATTTTTCAAAAAGATGCCTTGTCAAACCAGTTTTTCCATTTCCAATCAGACTCCTGATTACTGCAGAATTTGTTTTTCTGAAGTGGGGAGTTTGCCTGAGTGTCCAAATACTGCAGTTATAAAGAATCTTCAGCTGATGCCTTTTTGATCAAGTGAACTACAATGTGCATATGGAAGTCTATGGTAGGAGCAAAGAAGATGAAGCTCTCCCATCAGCTTTTCAGGTTCGTTGGTCAAATTACAATGAATGAGGAAACTCACCTGCAGAACAATGCAAGAAGAACTTTCCTGTAACTGACAGACCATGCTCTTCCTTCATCCAGGTGTATTACTTCAAAATATAGCAAAACATGGAAAAGAAATTACCTCATGACTCATACAGCTTGCAAAGAGCCTAAAGGGCTTCCCCTACTTCTTTGTCCCTCCTGAAAGGAGACCTACACGCACTCTTCCTAACTTAGACAGGGCACAGGTTTGGCTGGGCTTGCTAGTCAGTTCTTCTATCCTACACCAACACTGACAAATAGTTTTGACTGGTGTGTGCAATTGTATTTGCAATGCATGTGAATCTTCATCCCAAGGATTTTTGTGTGTTGCTTCTTCCACAAAGCTAGAGTGATTTTATGTATTATCGTGTTTTGTGGAGGGAGCCAGAAGGACACCAAATTCTTAAACCTGAAGTAGAGATTATGCAAGAGTAAAACAACCTCAATATATTAATTTTTTGTACCATTAGCTACAGTGAGTAGCAGCAGTTGCCAATGAAGGAGAAAACAAGTTAGGCAATAGAAAACTGTATGCATCATATTTTCCTGGATGACGTTTCTATCTGCCCAACACTTCCAAAGTAGTAACACAATAGATTGTCTTTGAATTTCAGAAACTGCAATCAGTGCTAAATTTCTCTTAAGCTGCAGAGAGAGCTCATGAGTTTGGCAGAGAATTCTGGAAGCAGGTCTGAGGTGGCTCTGTGGCCTGAGTCAGGGTCTGAAGACAGAAGGCAGACTGTCATGCCCACTCTAGCTGTATTCCATGATGTTGTATCGAGGTACAGCTGGAAATAACTAGAAGATCTCCCTGCTCATTACAATTCTTACAATACATTAAGAAAAAACTTCTGTTGGTCTGTATGATCGTGGTAATTTTCGTTCTAAGGAATTCAGGATTTTAATTGACCAATTCTGAATCTAGAATCTCATTATCTGAGCACTTTCCAAGTTCTTTCTTTGCACCAAAATATCAAGGCCATTTCATTTCCCATGCTTCTGCAGAAAAAGAAAATTCCTGTGGAACAACCCCTGCCTCAGCTTGATGTGAGAAACTTGGCTAGGATTTCTGAGAGCCCAGTGAGGTATTAAAATGCTTCTTCCAAGAAAACACATATGAGTCACGAAGCAGCTGAGACAGTGGCAGGGGCAACACTACGTTTGCTTGGTCCACTATATGAAACAAATGGCAAAAGGCACATGCTTTATCATCTTGTTGGAATTTTCCATTTTTTTTTTTTCCAATTTATCCACATCCTGGCCAATACTTACCTCTTACCCACTTGTGGAGCAGCCACACATATTGCAACATTCTCTTGCCTCCTAAAGCAAAAGTTATTAGTCCTTAGTAAAAGGACTGTTTTTTGGCCTTTTAAGGTAACTTCATAACGGCACATTCCAAGCATGTGCAAGCTCAAGAAAGTGAAAAAACATGGCTTTTTACTGAAGAGGAATCACGTGCACAAAGAAATCTGTATCAGCAGTAACCACAGAACGGCTTGGAGCAAGAGGGAATATAAAGGTAACCTACCATGCATGCCCAACCTTTTGACTCTCAAAAACAAGTTCCTGTAGGGGAAAATAAGATTACTATAACAATATATTAAACAGTATTAATGCTCTACTGTCCTCCAATGGAGCACACCTTAAACGCCAGCTCTGTGCTAACTCCACACTAACCAAATGCAGACTGCAAATACAACTTCAGTCAGTGAGAAACACTCCTGAAGGAAGAAGGTACCTTCATACCACACACAACATATCACAGAATGGCCAGGGTTGGAAGGGACCTCAAGGATCATGAATCTCCCCCCCACCACCACCACATGCAGGGCCACAAACCTCCCCATTTAATACTAATACTAATTTCCTTAGGAAGCAGACCTGAAATGCTTCATTTTACCTCACATAATCAACTGCCCCTATGCCCCAATTCATACCCTTTAGTGCAACAAAGTTTTGGGGTTTTTTGGGGGAAGGGTTTTTTTTTTTTTTTTTTTTACCTGTTCTAAGTTCACGAACAGCCAGAGCTCCCAGAACACAGCTCACCGTTGCGGTTCTGGGCAGTGTTTCTTAGCGGCAGGGCACATACAGCTTAAAGGAGTGCAACTTAAAGGAGTTACACGGCGGGGCGGGGCGGGGCGGTGCACGCTCCCTTTCCCAATCGCTCCCATGGCCACACTTCAACTACTCCGCCCCGTTGTCCAGCTCGGATCAGTGCATACCACCGTCCCTCGGCCTCCCTTTTCAGCTGACCTTTGCTCAGCTGAAAAACATCTGACAGGGAACCGCAGATCCCGCTGTTTTCTCACTGCACGGTCACAGAGCAGCAACAACCCCGCCTTCCGCCGGCCCTGGGAGCTGATTCGATGGTGGCCTCATGCCGCCGCGCCTCCATTGAGGCGGTCGGTGATTGGCAGAGCCGGTTGCTTCGGCTACGGGCGGTGGCGTGGGGCTCCAAGATGGCGGAGCGGGATGACGATGGGACGGTGGTGGAGCGGGGCCCGGGTGCGGCTTACGCCGCTTTCGTGCTGATGGAGGAGCTGCTAGACAAGCTGAAGCTGCTGAGTTACGAGGAAGAGGCGCTGCGGCGCCACAACATGAGACCGCTCTCCAGGTGCCCCTCGAGCGCTCCCAGCGGGGCGGGACGGGCCGGCTGTGGGGACGTGCGGGCGCGTTTACGGGGACCAACTGCTGTCTGACTTAAGGGGCTGAATTCTCTTTAGGGCACGTCAGGTGTGGCAGCAGGCTACCTTACTCAACTCGGTTTGATCCCAAATAGGTGCAGTTTGTGTAGCTCGCGCAGTAGGTGGGAGTAAGTGGAAGAATTACTTCAGAAGCTCCTGGTCTGAGCTGTGCCAAGTGTAGGTACACCAACCTCTTGGTAGCTGGGGAATGTGGGGAAAGTCTGTTTAAGAGTGTTTTCCTAGCCTGTGCTGGCTTATAACGCTATAATTGCTTCAGGAGCTCAAAATACCACTGTTTACCATTTTTTTCCACGTCTTAAACAGGCACTATTTTGCACTGCCCACTAATCCTGGTGAGCAGTTCTTCGTGTTCTGCACTCTTGCGGCTTGGCTGATCGCTAAAGCAGGACATCACTTTGAACAGCCTCAAGAATATGATGACCCCAATGCAATAATATCAAAGATACTCTCGGAACTGCGATCATTTGTAAGTGCTGAATGTGCTGTTTTTTCAAGTGCATTTCAGACATAGATGTGACCTTCATAAATATCAGTAATAGCACATTTCCTGCCCTATTTGATTATCTTCTTAAGGGCTGGACAGATTTTTCCTATCTGCGTGTTTGTACAATGTTAATGAAGCCAAGTTATTAGAGATTTATACTGTCTGTACCTACTTGTTAGTTTTTTGACACTACAAAAATGGTCTTACGTTATTATATTTAGTTCTAATTAGTTTTGTTCCACAGTCTGTAAAATGGATTTAATCAAGATTACTTCTTATAGTGCTACAAATGCAGTTCATTTATAGTGGTGTAATTTACAAAGTTTGTTTTGGAAGTTTACACAATATGCACTTACTGTTCTGCTCCTGCCAAAGTCGAAAGTGGAACTAAGTGCAAAGGAAGTATTTTTAAATTGTGTTTATGTTTTGAGATTCTCTGGAGAGACATCTGTAATAAATAAGGCAGTGTTTGTTTTTTGTTTTTTGTTTTTTTTAAAGCATAGGTTTAATCTCAGTACCTGGGTTCCTCTGTAGCTCATCTTACCTTGCCAGGATCTCACTTCTGTTCTTAACCATATTTTAGCTTCTCATTCTTCTGTTTTCTTCTTTTTACCATGTTCTTTAGGATTTCTACACTGCATCTATTCCTTGAGTTGTTTTGTTTTCCATTCCTGTTTCCTGACTGGAGCTCTGTTAGAGAATAATTTGAATTAACATTGGTAAAATCTTTTGGCACCATGAACACTTGGGTTTTAGTTCAAAAAATCTGGTTACTGCCTTGAAATAAAATTGACTGAATGAGTAGCCATTAGTAAATCTTTTTGTTTTAGGGAAAGCCTGTGGATTTTCCTCCCTCAAAATTGAAGTCGGGTTACGGAGAGCAAGCCTGTTATGTTCTTGATTGTTTAGCTGAAGAAGCCTTGAAATACAGTGGCTTTAGCTGGAAAAGGTATAGTACACTTGGAAGAATCCTCACATATTTTTCAACAAATATAAATGGTAGTTATAAAGGGAGGTACACAAAATATCATATTGTTCAGAAAGGTTTTACTTAGTGTTTCATGACGTGCAAAATTCAGCTAGGCTTGAAGCAATGGAATAAGGTGATTCCTAATGTCATTTCATGCAGCTTAGTCTTTTACCAGCAAGAGTGAGTTTGGGCTATCGGTAGATTAAGTTAATTGATAAAGATTTGACTGACTGATAGCCTCTTTTTGGTCCCTTTCTTGTGAGTAACTGCTTGTTAACCTAACAGTTGATTTGAAATGTTCTTGTATGTCTGTTTAGGTCCCATCAATCAGTAGCTAAATCCAGCTCTTTGGCTGGAAGTACACACCATGTGTGATCCTGTTGCAAATAGAGTACTATAACTTGTGTCCTGAATCCAAAGGAAAACTTCACAGAAATCAGATGGCAAACAATTTCAAGTATATGACAATTTGTTGAAAAGTGCTTTTGATTTCATCCCCTCCTCTGTTGTGTTTTTAAATTGTATGGCAAGGTAATTTCTACCTTTGAAGTATGTTACTGATACCACTATTTAGTACACAAATTCCAAAATAAGCTAAAAATGAGTTTGTGGAGACTTGAAGTTTTAGAAGTTAGACCAAAGGAGAAAATGAATGAAAGCTTAATCCCCAGATGTCTTAGTGGTGTGAATACACCTTATTGCTTGGCCTGACTACTCTTCCTCACTTTTAAGACAGTCTAAGGTAACCAAAGACTTTCAAGGCTGAGCATAAGTTCATTTGTTTAAGTGTGTGAGACAACCACTGTCTGTTCGTATTCCACATTATTCATACTTCTTCTGTAATCTTCTGCTTACTTGGGAGCAGCTCACTGAAGTATTTCCTATTTATTTTTGTCAGTACTTCTTTTGAACTTATTTCAGGCCAGTGTACCCAACAGATGAGCTGGAAGAAGAAGAAATAACAGAAGATGATATGGAATTAACACTTAATAAACTGGAAGAGGATGTTGCAGTAGGTTTGGCTATCTGTTTTATATTATATTAGTATTAATCAGCAGTGAAGTAATTTTCACTTGCTGTCCATTTTCTTTGGTTTTAAGAATCTACCAGCAGTTCCATTACCCTTCTTTCCTGTGTCCCTTGTTTTTGCTGCATTGTTAGCTTCTCTGTGGGATAATTTCAGATAGAGTGGTTAACTCTTCAAGACAGAGCATTTGTTATTGTGTGGATTTATAACTAATATAAAGCGAAGCTGACTCAAACCATCTGTTAAAATTATGTGGAATTGTTTGTTTTCTACTGAAACAAGCTGTTGATGCTAAATGAAACCTGAAATAGCCCTTATTTACAGTATTGGCTAAAATTTGACCAGCTCTTTATTAATTGCTCACTATTGTTACTTACATCTCACTGCAAATAGGAAACAGTAACTTTGGCCTTAATCTTAAAATTAGTAAACAAAATAGATGGAGAAGAACTGAGTATTTATTTAAGACACTTCTGAAGATCTAAGTAAAAGTCACAGTGTTTCTTCTTTAGAGGCAGCTCATGGCTGTTCATCACTATGTATTGCTTGAATGGAATGTTAATCATCATCTGTTCTGACTGCAGAATAAGTCTCTTTATACTTTTTTTTTCAAAAAGATGGCAGTGCTTCAGGATCAACTCTTTTAACTATAATAATTACAATAATGCTGTCATGTCTATGAAACAGTCATTGAAATACTCCTGTAAATTCCAATATGCTTCTTGGACTTACTGGTGCATGGCAGAAATTGTTTCTTGCTGATTGACTTTCCCAGAGAATTATTTTTGTGAGAGTTGGAGTCTCCCTGTCTGTAAACTGTTGTTGTAATGTGATCACGAGTTCTTCATTTTCAGTCTTCTCAAAGCAAGTCTTTTTACTGCTGACTTAAAACTTTTCTGGAGAAGGAAGTTAGCTGAAGATGATCAAAGTGAAAATTACAAAAAGAAATTGGTTTTGCATCTGATTACTTCAAAATCTGACAGTTTTTTACAAAGTAAATGTAAACCAAAACCTGAGTATTGAAAAGTGTAAGTCTGGAAGTGCTTGTTTTCTTGGTCAGAAAGTTCATAGAATCATAGAATTGCAGGGGTTGGAAGGAACCTCTAGAGATCATTGAATCCAACCCCCTGCTAAAGCAGTTTCCTTGCAGCAGATTGCACATGTGGGCATCCATAAAGGTGTTGAATATCTCTGGAGGGGAGGACTCCATAACCTCTTTGGGCAGCCCCTGCCAGTGCTGTGTCACTGTTGGCAGTAAAGAACTTCCTTGTCTTAGTATGAAACTTCCTGTGCTCCAGTTTCTGCCTCTTGCCCATTGTTCTACTGCTCATCACAACTGAAAAGAGAGTCCACCACCATCAACCTGACTCTTGTGCTTTCTATATTTATAAATAAGGATGAGATCCCATCTCATTCTTCTGCAAGTTGAACGGTCCCAGAATCCTCAGCCTTTTCTCATAAGGAAGATCACCAGGTCCTTAATCATCTTTGTCACCCTCCGCTGGACCCTTCCTAGGATCTTCCTGTCTATTTTGAACTGGGGAGCCCAGTACTGGATGCAGTATTCCAGATGTGGCCTCACCAGGGCAGAGTAGAGGGAGAAGGATCATCTCCCTCGCCCTGCTGGGGATGCTCTTCTTAATATCAGGATACCATTGGCCTTCTTGGCCACAAGAGTGCACTGCTGGCTCATGACCAGCTTGTTGTGCACCTGGATGCCCAGGTCCTTTACTGCAGTCATCATCAAGTTCTTCTCCGCCCAGCTCTCTAGTCTGTCCAGGTCTTGTTGAATGGCAGCACAACCTTCTAGTGTCAGTCACTCTTCCCAGCTTTGTATCATCAGCAAACTTGCTGATTCTATCTTTTCATACAGGTCACTGATGAAGATGTTGAACAAGACCAGACTTGGCACTTTCCCTTAGGGATCACCACTAGTTACAGGCCTCCACTGTGCCACTGAACACAACCACGTGAGCTCTATTAATCAGCCAGTTCTCAGTCTACCCCACTGTCCACTCAGTTATCCTATGTTTTCTAAGCTTTGTTACAAAGCTGTTGTGGAATTCTATGTCACATGCCCTGCTGAGATCAACGTATACAGTATCCACAGCTCACCTCCTGTATACCCAGCTCGTCATGACATGGAAGGGTAACAGGTTGGTCAAGCATGATTTCTCCTTGGTGAATCCGCATTGACTGCTCCTGATTGCCTTCTCTGCCAATAGCTTGGAGGTAGCATGCAAAACAAGTTGTTCTGTCACCTTCACAGAGGCAGAGGTGAGGCTGACTAGCCTGTAGTTGCCAAGATCCTCCTTCTTGCCCTTTTTGAAGACTGGAGTGATTCAGTGTTCCACTGTTCAGGGACCTCTTGTGTTCTCCAAGACCTTTCAAAGTTTTGTGTGGGGAAAGCAATTTTGTGCAGTCTTAAGAACTAGAAATACTAGACAGAAATGCCACAACTTCCCCATGTTTGTGTCCACATTTTTTAAGTCCTTGTGAAAAATCAAAGGTCAGTTAGAATCAGAGTGCCAGTGTTGTTATAACAGGGCTCTGATTGTAGTCTCAATTTATATATGACAATATGAGACTGTAAGAGTTGAAGAGTTTGCTTCTCTTGTCATAGTTTTCTTAATTATTGTACTCTTTCCCCCATATTTTTATTAGCCAAGAAAAATTCCATCCTTTTATTCTTAATTTTTGTACGGTATGGAAGTACTGGGATGTGAGTATTAATGGTCTGGCTGCATTTTGAAGTCCAGCCAGAAAAATTCTTGATGAATTCTGAGAACAATTGGAGACATTCTGTGTTACATATTTGACAAGCCTAAGAAATGTCAGCTGTTGGCTGAGAGCTATAAATGTGAAAACAGTCAACTGTCTGCTCTTTTCTGTGTCTTACTGACTGTTTACATGGAGAAGTGGAGAGGAAACAGTTAACTAAAGCACAGTTTGTGCCCTTCAAAGAACTTCTGGATTGGGTCTTGGGTACTCCAGCCATTATTTTTACATCTAATGTGCTCTATTAGCTTTTCTACATTTCTTTGTTAGTAAAACCACCGAGCTAGGTTTATGCCAAGCAGATAACAACTCCTTGAAGCCTCTAATAGTTATACAAGGATTAATCGTATGTATACATGTTCCCAATCTTGTTGCAGACTATATGTTGATATATCCCAGATGTATTATCCATAATTGAATTTAGTAGTATTTCCAGTAATTAAGTACTATTGATGAGTTGGATTGTTCTTCTAAATTAGATTATTCTGAATAAAATTGATGAGGATGACTAAGAAAGCCTGGTTCTGTAAAACTTGAGGAATTTGGTGAACAAACTGTAGCCAGCCCAAGGAAGTCTTCTCTGTTTAGTGCCTTAGTTCTAATCATTAGTCTTTTTGTTGTTGTTAACAATGGTGTTGTGGTCAAACATAGTCAAAACCTGTCTAAGGTACAAGAATAAGCTTACAGGTTTTTACTAGGTGGATCTTGAAAGGTTCTACATTAAGGTGAGCATTATAGCAGCATTCATGATTTGTTTAGAAGGAATATGAATGCTGAAATTTGTCTTTGGTGGAAAAGATGAGGGCAGACTGAGAAGCCAACTACAGAACTGCATAAGCATGAAGTGCATGGATGATAAAATGATGGATGAAGTAAATGCAAGCTCTGTTATCCAAAATTTTTCATGTCTTGTTTTGTTCCATAATTTGGAACGTAGTGCATATTTGCTCCTGTGAAGAAAAGTTTTGAAGAAAGATTGTGTGAAATAAATATTCACTGATGTCTCTTTGCAACATTGCTTAAGGAAGAAGAGTCAGATAATGAAGAAAACTTCATTGACCTGAATGTTTTGAAGGCACAAACATACAGATCAGTAAGTTGAAGTTGCTACCTGTCATTCCTTGCTACCTGTCATTCCTGTCTTTAGAGATTTTTACTTCTTCAGCAGAAATTTATTTCTGTTGAAGTCCAAAAATACATATACAGTCTGTGCTTGAGAAAAACATGCCAGCTGGAACACATCAGCTTATTTTAAAAGAACACTGTATTTCTGGTTTCTAAATGGATATTGCTGCAAGATTGATATATTATAGTTCATCTTGATATACATTTCATTTTTTTGAATTCTAAATGTGCTGAAAAGATGTATTTCATTCCTAATATTTAAGAATTCAAAGAAAGACATTTAAAGATTCAGTTGTATCTGTAGTTCTAGTGGATATATGCATACTTCTGAATATGAATGCTGTGAGCCATTGTAACTTGACAGTTGTTGCTGAGTATAAAAATTATGTTTTGTATTAAAATTCGTGGGTTTCATGCAGGATGTGAAAGACTCCACAAAACAAGAAGAAATCTTGTTGTCCACAACAGATGCAGCAGAGTGGAATCTGGAAGTGGAACGTGTGCTTCCACAGCTGAAAGTTACAGTCAGGACTGACAATAAGGTTTGTGAGAGTGGATTTTCACATGCATGCATGGTGATTAAAGTGCACTTTGAATCAGCAGTGTTATTTTTCTATTTCCATTTTTTTCTTCTTTTGTTGTGCCAGGAATTAAACCATGTAAATCACAGGCTTTCCAATGCTATCTTCTCCGAACCTTTGTCACTTACTTTGAAGCTAGAAGCAATAATTTTCAATAGGGTGTTTTCCAGTGTTATGTAAGAACAGTGACTGCTTCTAGCTTTATTTCTGTGGAAACTTCTTAAATCATTAAACATTTCTGAAAAATTATGCCTTCAGTTTAGCAGCTATTAAAGCATTTCCTAGAAGAAAAGAAGCTTCTTACCTTGTAACTGTTTGATTTTTTTTTTCAACCACTTAAAAGGTTGATTTCAGAGAATTCATCTTGCTGAACTTTAGATTATGTAAAGTAGGTCTGTACCTCTGATCTAGTCATTACATTTCCTTGTGTTTAATGAAAATAAGTGCATTTTCAGTTTAATTTTATTAACCTATCCAGATAGCTACCTCAAGATGAAATTTATCATTTCTTAGAAATGTGTTTTTCTTACCGTAATCTATTCCAAGGAATCTAGAATGAGCAGCTCAGAAACACATGTCTGTTTTTGACACATCAGAGTCCAATACTAGAATGTATTCTTCACATTGCCACAAGCATTCTTTTTGCATAGCCCGCATAGATGAGTGCAGTATTGAACCTGTGTGTTGGTAGTGGCCCAGCTGGTTGAGGTGGTGGAGCAACCTACAGTGATGCAGAATTCAGTGGAGGATAATTATCTTGCCCAAAATAGACTAAACTCTCAACTCTGTGAAAATGCCCTGCCTGTCTGTACTGCATTCTTCTAAGTGAAGAATCTCCTGGTTTGAGTCACTGTGCTCTGGCTTGCTAAGGCAAGCTTGTTACAGATAACGTGGTGGTTGATTCTCAAAGGAAGAAATTAAAGCTTAATGAAGACATACATAGAAAATGAAAGCCACTGAGATTTGCTATCTTCCAAATTAACACACTGTTCCTTGATTTTAAGCAATGTGTCAAAATGAATATGAAAAGAGGATTCTTCTTTTTCTAGCTTGTGTACTTTAATGCTTTTAGAAATAACTTAAAAGAAGTTGGTGGAGGGTTTGGAGCACAAGTCTCATAGGAAATGGCTGAGGGAACTGGGATTGTTTTGTCTGGAGAAGAAGAGGCTCGGGGGAGATCGTATCGCTTTCTACAATTCTCTGAAAGGAGGTTATAGAGAGGTGGGGATCAGCCATTTCTCCCAGTTAGCTAGTGATGGGATGAGAGGTGATGGCCTTAAGTTGCAGCAGGGGAAGTTCAGATTGGATATTACGAGAAAATATTTCTCAAAAAGAGTAGTGGTGCATTGGAACAGGCTGGCCAGGGAAGCGGTGGAGTCACCTTCCCTGGAGTTGTTCAAGAAAAGGGTAAACATGGCATGTGGTTTGGTGGGCACGGTGGTGATGGGTTGATAGTTGGACTAGATGACATTCTGTAAGAAAAGCCTCGTATTGGTTATGTGAACTGTGCATGTATATTTGATACCAGGAGAGGTTAATGGTTTAATTGGCAACGTAGAAATGGAAACTTATTTTTAAGGTCCTAGGCAGGGGTGGGAGGTGTGTGTGTGGGGGGGGTATATATGTTGTAAGTCTGCAAAATTTGGCAAATTAATAGCAGTTGTCACCAGACCAGCAAAAAGATCTTGAGTTGCTGCAAACTTAAAACTCAACATGTAGTGTAAGCACATTTCTCTACTAGCTTTTGTTTTAATTCTGAAGAGAATAGTGGGCAGCAGCACAGTTCTAGACAGCAAGTGAAATCTCATAGGCTGAACAGCTGTTGGAGATGCTCAGCTGTGCTCATATGTGATAGAGACAGAGGCACCACTAGTGCTGTGGTAGTTATATGCATTTAAAGCCAGTGGAACTGCTTTTGATTGACTGATGGCATGTGTTTAAGCGTGCAGCTCTGCCAAGTCAGGATCCTTTTTGTTCCTGTCAAAAATGGTCACATCCTTCAGGAGCACGGAACCTGGAAATTTGTCTTGCTCAGGTGCTCTCCCTTGGACAAGCATACCGACCTGCACTGGCTTATATGTGGCCAGCCTCTCTATTCCCCAGGGAACCTCTTCCAGGGCCCCACCGCCCTCTGAGCAGACCCTGTCCCTAACCCCCAGCTGCCCCTCCCCTGACACAGCTCCGTATCATTCCCTCTGGCCCTGTTGCTGTCACACAGAGCAGACCTCAGCGCTGCTCCTTTATTCCCCTTGTGAGGGACTGCAGGTGCCATGAGGCTTCCTCTTCTGCTCTACACTGAACTAACTAAGAAATCTTAGCCTCTCATTTGCCTTGCCCCTCAGACCCTTCCCTTCTCTGATAGTTTGTTCTTATATTGTGGTGCTCAAAACTGTACATACTGCTTGAGATGAGGCTTAGGAGAGCTGTGCCTGATGCACCTCAGGATATAGTTGGCTCTTTGGGTTGCCATGGCACACAGTTGACTCAGATTCCACTTGCTGTAAGCCAGAACTTCCAGGCCCCATTCTGCGAACTGTTCTCCAGCCTCTCACCCCCCAGTCTGTACATATATATACCCAGGGCTGCCCTGTCCCAGGTCCAGAATCTGGCTCTTGCTCTTGTTAAACTTCATGTGGTTGGTGATTGCCCAGATCTCTGTGAGTATCTCTCTGCTAGGTCTCTGTGCCCTTGAGAAGTTCCCTCCCAATCTCCTTGTTTTGCACACTGCTTTAGCAGCTTGCAGAGTTGCACCAGCCTTGCTGCTAATGCCTGGGATTTACAGGTTTGCATTCTTATCAGTTGGAAGGTGAAGTTGTGTCCTCTTTGAAGTGTTGTCTGAAGTTTCTTGATAGCAGACTGGTTAGTGTGATTGATCATGTTTGCTTCTTTTCAGTATCTCTTACTGTTTTTCTGACAAGTTTGTGTCTCTGTGTTGTTTATTCCCTCCCCTTTTTCTTTTTCATCCCCTTTAGACGAGGTCCTCAATTGAATGATATTACTGAAGTAAATTTTCATGTGTTCTGCAAATCCATTAGTGTAACTGGCAAGATGTTTGTTACCTCTTTGTTACTAAAGAGGCTTGTGCCTCTTTGTTTTGCTTCCCCCTTTTCTTTATTGTCCTATTTGACAAGGTCCTTGATCAGGTAATCTTACTGAAGCAAACATTGTAGTCTTCCATACCTATACCTATACCCTTACAGTACCTACTTTACAAGGAAGTATCCTAGGGTTTGATTTCAGGTGATGGAGTTTTGTTAACATCAGTTTTCTTATCATGTAGACCAGAACAGTGCCAAGTGTTTAAAAACCTTGACAGTCTTTTTTTTCTTTTTTTCTTTTTTTTAAACATTTTCAGAAACACAATGCTGAAATAGAGATAATTCTGCAGTGCTTCTGCTTTGTTTTGAACTCACAGTTTGCAGCTGTGCTCTGGGTATGAGAGGCATAGAATGTCTGCATTGATAAGCATAAATTGTGATAAATGTTGAGAAATGGGAATTGATTTCTAAGTAACAGGTGCCTATCTGTCAAGTTGAAATAGCAGCTTTTTCTCATTCTCCATACCTAAATCCATGTGTGTTTCCTATGACAGAGCAGGTGCAAATAATTATGCCCATTCCAGTCTTGTCCCATTGTTGAAAACAAGCTCAGTTATTTCTGCCTATTTAATTTCTTTCTGTTTTTATGGTAACAGTTGGGGTTAAGTAGGAAGAAAAGATCTGATAGTCTGGAAGTGGTAGTTGTTAGGTAGTTGAAGCATGCTTGTTCTCTAAGAACAAGTGGAACTAGTGCATCTGTAGTCAATATTTTCAACATTTGTGCCTGTAGTAGTTTCTAGGAGAAACAGTCTCATGAAGATCAATCAGACTGTAAAAAATATAGCTACTGTGGTGTTAGTGAGGAGGTCAATGTTTGTTTATGGGTCTGAGTGTCACATCGGGACATTTAGGAGATCAATGAACTATGTCACGCTGTGCCAATGCATCTAGATATCAGGATGTCAGTGAAAGAATCATATATGCTAGTAGTAGTATGTATGAGAACTCACCCTGTTTTGCATACCAGTATTTGTTTAGTAACGAGAGAAACATAAAAGCTGTATTTACTTATCTTTTACTTCATGGCATCCTGTTTTTAGGATTGGAGGATCCATGTAGATCAAATGCATCAACATAAGGATGGAATTGAATCTTCTTTGAAAGAAACTAGGGTATGTATTATGTGCAGAATATTTCACTGGTCTGCTAGTACCTCTATTTTGTTTTTCATTTTATATGCCTCCGTTTTATTTCTTCATTTTAATTATAATAATGTAAAACTCAAAAGGGAGATGTGATAATGATGATTACAGGTAATGGCACTGGCAAAAGATCTTGCTCACAACAGAGTCGTATATGTTAACAAGGATGTAAATGTTCATTAATGTGTCATATCACTTTGCCCTCTGTTTTCAATATGTTATAAATACAGAGAGCAAAATGATATGACACAAACTGAAAATAACAGCTAATTAAAAAAAAAAAAAAAAAAAAAAGTTCTCAAATACTCTTGCTAGAATAATTTACCAGCATTGACATTTGTAATTATTTGGGGAAGGATACTGAGAGAGTGGTGAAGTGCTGGAAAAGGCTGCTGAGAGGTTGTGGATGCCCTGTCCCTGGAGATGTGTAAGGCCAGGTGAGGTGGAGTACTGGGTAGTCTGATCTAATATTTGATGTAGTGGTTGGCAACCCTGCCTGTGGCAGAGGGCTGCAGCTTTATGATCCTTGGGGTTCCTTCCAACCCAAGCCATTCTGTGATTGAAGGAATTGGTAGAATTTGAAATACGTGTTGTGGCGCTGGGAAAAAAGACATTAAGACCATTTATTCACTGGTCAGACACAACATTTCTGTACTATTTTTCGCTATTACTTGTAGCATTCCGTATCCTTTCTTAATTACAGGACCATTTTAATACTCTTTGGGTAATGTCTGTATGCTGTCAACCCACACAATATGATTTTTTAGGGCTACCTTGACAAATTCCATAATGAAATCAGCCGAACGTTGGAAAAGATCAATAGCAGGGAAAAGTACATCAACAATCAGTTGGAGCATTTGATTCAAGAATACCGTTCAGCACAAGCCTTGCTGAGTGAGGTAATGCACTGATCTGTTGCTTCCTTGTCTAATATTAACGTGAGGGTAAAGACAAAGAATCAGAGGAGTTGTCTGTGAATTCTTCTTTTGGATATAAAGCATGGGAAATGCTGATTGGCTGTCAAATTATATAGTTTTTAAGCTAAATTAGCAATTTTTATTCAAGTATTCTACAAGGGAAATTAAATGTTTTCTTGCCTGAATATTATGTAAATCGGCTGCCACAATCTTGAGCAGCTAGTAAATTGCTGGTTCTGCTTTCCCTATGAAGTTCACACATCTGTGATGAGTGAAAAAGCTACAGCTTCAGTTCAGCATTCATCTCTTACGTTGATTACTCATGCTAACTTGCACAAAGCTCTCTGATTACTTGTTTACTTCATTTATTTTTTATGCCAATAGGCTAATGCTTGAGAATCTTTTTGATTCTTTAGTTAGCGGGCCTGTGTAAGCTACCAGTTGGTTAGCTCTCCTATTTGAGGGCTTGACTATAAAATCAGACTAGCAGGGTTTGACCTCTGTGCTTTCTGCTTGTCTTGCTGTTAAACGTCAAGACAGTAACTTACTAAATAGAAAGAAGCCTTCTGGGTTTCGGGATTCAATTCAGTCTGCATTCTGGCAAACTTTCTCTATGCAAGTTTTCTCATGTAAGTCTACCAGGAAACCTGCTTCTTACTCTTACGCATTAGGGCTGCCACTTACAACTTCTAAAACTGCTTTCCTGTTTTGAATGACGGTCACTGCATAGGCTGATGTCTTCAAGTCTTTCCTTGTATTTGTAGTGCTGTAAATGTCATTGTGATTTCATGGGAGAGTTTCTAGAACTGGGACATGTAAAAGCAAATTTTGGTGTTCTCTCTGAAAAATTCACATTATTAATTATTAAAGATTAATTGTTGTTAATGATTCTGCTGTTCGAATTTTAGAAACCCACTTTATTAAGTAGATACTGAAGAGTCTGGGATACAAGCATCTCTTCAGTGAAAAATGTGTTTCTTTGCAGGCTAAGGAGAAGTATCAGGAGGGAAGTGGAGGAGTAACTGAAAGGATTAGAGTCCTTTCTGAGGTAAAACACATCTTCACATTATTTTTTGCCTTCCTTGAATAAATCATTGGAGAATTGACATCTAGCATTCCCAGATTTATGAACTGAGCTCTTCCTGATATGTTGTGTTAAAATTTATTATGTTCTTTCAGTGAGAGCAGATTAACCTGGCCCCTAAATTTTAAACTGAGGTTGCTATTGCTTTTTAATTTCTGAATTTGGACAAACTATTATGAGCTCTAAATTTCACCAGTTTGTGAAGCAGTGAAAATATTCTGCATTTCATAACTTTTCTCCTAGAATTATTGAAGATTAATGTACTCATGTCCATAAATTCTTCGGAATTCTAATACCAATCAAATTATATTAATACCTAAAACTGTTTAATCAATGGTTTGACAAATTTAAGAAAAAACTCCTAATTGCCTTAACAGGTGGACTGTTTCAATCTGTTTTCACTTAGATTTACTGCTAGATTTCCAAATATTTCTACACTTTGTGCAGTTCAGATTTTTTTTTTAAATGATTCTCTTATTTGACTCTTTAGTCAAATATTGCATTTACTGTGCACTTACTGCACTTTATTAGATGCTAAAGGATCTGGAATGGTAACGTAAAATAGATCACACCATAAGAATATGATGGAAAATGTACAGTAGACTTGAGATTTTTTTTTAATGTAATAATAGTCACAGAAGTTTAACAAGGGTTTTTTAGCAAGGAATTCTTAGTATGGCATTTGTACTATTAGCCCTTCTTTCTGTTTGATTCTCAAGGAAGTTGACTTCAGATTTACTTGCATGATCTTTTTTACCTTAATTAAAAAAAAAAAAGTTGATTATTAAAGAAATATGTTACGAGTTGGTGGCCTTTGAAGTATATTGATGCAGCAGTACATATCTGACCTAAACTAGGCTCATTGGATATCACTCCTGACCTGCTTTCTAATCTAGAAAGGATTAAAATTTAATTTCATGGAATCAAATCTCAGCCTTCTTGGCAATATAAGTACCACTGCAGGTATGCAATAAAAGTGCAGCCATGTTTTTTTGTTGTTGCTGTTTAATGGAAGGGCTTACTGAAGCCTTAATGAAAGGCCATTTTTATAATGGCCTTTTTTATACAGACAAAAAACAATAAGTTGTTATCTACATTCTGCCTTGGAATATAGTTGCTTTGTCATCAACAAAGGCGGACTGGTCGATAGTCAGTGTTGAAATGTATTTTTATTCTTCACACATGGATTCACACGTGCCAGTGCCAGTAGGCTTGCCTGCTGCACCATCATTTGCTGCAGTGCTATTTCTCTTTTTTATTTTTTTGTCACCTGCCAAAGTCCTGCCACTTTTAGAAGGGGATTTTTAATGGTCATTTGGTAAATCTTGGTCTGTGAGGATAATGGTTCTTTTCTCCCATCCACTCTGCAGCAATGTTTGCACTTTGTTTTTATTGGTTATGGATCCTCAGTAACGTTTCTGTTTGGCTGATGTTCTGCCATAGGATTTATAACATCTATGTTTCAAAAGGCTAATGAAAATTTTCCTAATGTTTTTATTTTTATTTTTTTTTCCCCAAACAATCAGAAAAATTCCTCTTTTTACAACAAGACAGACGCTTTTTTTCAACTGACATGTTTATTCAGGAGGGAGTTTTAGATTTCTTTTTAACTTTTTATTCATCCGGTTTAATGAATAAAAAATTCTCTAATTAAAGATTACAGAAGTTTTAGAGAAAGTGAAGCAGGAAACAGAAGAGAAAGGAAGCAGTATGACTGATGGCAGTAAGTATGGTTTTGCCTCAAACTATCCACCCAATTTCTCAGTGACAGATGCATCATTGGTACTGTGTGGAAAATATAACCAGAAATGAGTGACAAGTCTAAAATATCCATATTAAGATTTTAAAAGATGTCTAAGAAAATTAGGCATCTTACCCTCTTCAAAAATGTTATGCAAGTCTGTAGAAGGTTCAAATTATTTTACTCTCAAATCACTACTGAGAGTAAGTGTTGGAGTTCCCTCACTAATGCTAGTGGAAATGGGTGAGAAAATTAATTTTGGTGCTGAAGTCTGAATTTTTTAATATCTAAAACTATGTACTGAGAATTTGGTGTAATTTTTCCTGATAAAGTCATTCTTTGGCAGACGTTAGAAGTACTAATGCAGAAGTGAGTAGAAGTGAATAACAAGGCGAAATGTGCAAGCTGTATCTGTATTTTATTGTAACCACTATGGCTAACTGACTTAAGTGATTGTGTTACTGTGTGTAAAGAAATTTTGTTCAGTGTTCTTGAGTGAAGGAGCTACTCAACTACCTCTCAGCACCTTAACTGTACTATGACATGGTCAAGGATCAGGATAAGCTCTAGAGCCCAGAATTATAAGGAGCTGTGTGATGTGTCAGCAGCATCTATAAAGTGATATTAGTGGGAAGTGATGGGTTACAAATAAAGTATGGAGCACAAAACCTTTCAGTAGATTTTCACAGGTAAAATAGCCTCCTGCTGAGGGTGTCTTCAGTTCCCTACAAAACCCCAAGTCAGATGTGAGGGTGAGGCTTTTAGCTGAGCAAAACACGTCACTGGTAAACCAAGCTTAATGATTATGCACATCTTTATGCAGATCTCAGCTGTTGAGAAGACCGTAAAATTGTGTCTGCCATTTCTATCTTTAAAGCATAATGTATCAGTTCAATCATGACTTTAAAGTAGAACATGCTTTTGTTCAATCACTTTTTCGATTTTAAGGAGTGAATTGTAGAATGTAATGCTTCTGTGTTAAATCACCTGACACCAAGTTGCACTATTTATCTTTTCTCGGACAGCTCCTTTGGTGAGGATTAAACAGGCCTTAACAAAACTGAAGCAAGAAACCATTCAGATGGACATCCAAATTGGTGTAATGGAACACACGTTGCTCCAGTCAAAGCTTAAAGAGAAATCCAATATGACCAGAGATATGAATGCAGCAATGATACCAGAAGATACAATAGGTGCCTACTGAAATTGTTTGGAGCTGACTTGGTTTGCCCAAAATAAAGTTTTCTACTGTTTGCTTTTTTGGTAGTGTGGTGGTTTTCTTTTTGTTTGGAGAGAGTGATGGCTTTTGTGGGGTTTTTTTTGTTTTTTGGGTTTTTTTTTGCTTTTTTTTTTTTTTTGCTTTGGTGCTAACAGGATGCTTGTCATTCACTTTTAAAAAGAGTAGCATGCACTCTTTGGACTCAGAATGGAGCCATGTTTAGATTTGGGCTATAAGGATTTGCTGCAGATCCCTTCAAAATATATTAATGAGTTATTATTACTGCACGTGTCTCTCTGTTTCACTGGAGAATGAAAAGCTATAAAACATAATTGACAGCCTGTAATCTTTGATATTCTACAGTGCTGAAAGAGAAATGCTTGCGAAGGACTTAAAAAGAATTACTGCCATTTACTTGCTTTTAGTAGAAAGCATTTAATTTTTGACATTGAAGTGAAGATCAGCGTCAAGTAGTGTCTACTGTATCTGACATTCACACGGAGCGTGGATTGTGTTCCCAGCCCTGCACGACTTTGGTCTAGTAGCTTTTTTCTTTAGCTCTTTGGTGGGTGGATACATAGTATTTCATTCAAGAGCTGCTCTGGTGTTATTCCTCTGAAATTCTGACTATAATTAATCACAATTAGAACAAAGCAGGATGTGTTCTGCATAGGTGAGTAGCTGGATGTGTGTTTCTAGGTTGTTTTGAAACAAATGAACCAAGATTATTTTTTTCCTATATTTTCAGTAAGGATTACAATTTATTCTGTGACCTTGATGTTCAGATGACGCAGTAACTTCACTCCTCTCTTTCTGTAAACTTGCTGATAAAACCGTGATTAACAGAACTGCAAAGAAATATTTAGTCAGTAAAGGTGGGAAGGAGGGCAGCAGCAGTGAGTTAACATTGCCATAATTTCAGCATGCTCCTAGATCAGCCTACACAACTTTGTCAATAAACAACTATAGAAAACAGCCCCTTTTTTTTTGTTTTGTTTTGTTTTTGTTTTTTTTTGTTTTTGTTTTGTGGGGTGGGTGTAAGGAAGTCCTCTAGGCAGACTGTTATGGGTGGTTTTTGTAGTTATTTTTATGTTTACATTTCTTTTAAACAAAACAAAACAAGTGGTGATGCACTTTGAAAACAGGTTGCCCAAGGAGGCTGTGGATGCCCCATCCCTGGAGGCATTCAAGGCCAGGCTGGATGTGGCTCTGGGCAGCCTGGTCTGCTGGTTGGCGACCCTGCACACAGCAGGGGGGTTGAAACCAGATGATCACTGTGGTCCTTTTCAACCCAAGCCATTCTGTGGTTCTATGATATGTATATCCTTTTGATTGCCATCGTTCATAAGCCATGGACAAAATTGGTACGATTCCTGTAATGTTAAATTATTCTCCTAACTTCTTTAGGTGATTCCATTCATTTTACAATCCAGTTCTCTCACTTAGAGGAAGCTCATCAGGTGAGCAGTATTTAACAAAACAGATAAGCTGTTTTGTATGTGAAAGTTGAGATACTAGATACAGTCAATAAGATAACCCAGTTTCATGACTTCATTGTGCTTCAGCACTTCGTTTGTCAAAAAGAATAAGATTTAAAACCATCAGGTTTTAATAGGTGAAAAGCTGCATCGTAAATGCTGAATATTATAATTTACCTGCACAAGCAACTGTTGAAAATCCCTATGAATCACACTGGAAATCAGTTTCCAACTTCTTTTGCTGCCTACCTATATCCTCCCACACTCAGTTTAAATTAGGAAAGTATTATTCATGTTCACGTTGTTAGGTGGTGTTGTTACTGTGTATCTACTTCAGCAGTGGGTTTACTTAAGATAAAACAACCCTCTTCTGTATTGCCTGCAAAGTACGTTGATGTTTTTGAATTGAAAATATTGTGCTGTTTATGTAAATACTTTCCCCCAAAAAACCTCCTGCTTCATGCTAACACAACAAAATTAATAAAAGAGCACTTCCCTTACCCTTATGTGAATGAACCTCTTTCAGTATTGGAAGTGAATCTATTGAGGGATGAGTCAGACAAGCACAGCCAGAAAAACTGATGTGGTATAAAAATCTGCAGAAGCTATCCTTCTTTATGCCTAAGTAATTCTAAAATAATGTGCTAATTGTGTGCAGTTAGTCTACGTTATTTTAAATGGTCCTCCTTGAAATAGCATTAATCTAAGCAGGACAGCTACGTTGTCTCAAAGGTCATATGTTGCCCTTAATTGTCATCTGACAGAATGCTGTTTGCTCATTTAAATTGCTAAAAAGCAATTTGCTAATCCAGGAAGTAGCCACACCACCTTCCTTAAAAGCAGAAAGCAAAAGTCTCTGTCACAGGCAGCTGTTCTACAAAGGCATTTGTCTGTGTGATTATTCATCTGCTGGATCAGTTCAAGAAGCAGAAATCTTACTAAATCACTTGAGTCATGCTATTTCATACATTGCTCGTATCTAATGCTGTGTCAGAACTGAAGGCCAATAAAATGAATGTGTCCTTGAGACAGCAGGATACACATGAATCTGCACTGTGCTTCGTCTGAAGAATTCTGGGGGCAGAAGCACTACTCATAGGAATGAACTTTTATATAGAGCTCTCCTTTTCTAAGGCCATGTACTGTTTTCAATCCTCTGAAATGCAACCAGCATGGAAGCACCATGTCACTGTTACATGACATCTAGAAGTCAGACAGATTGTAAGTAGTGCAGATGGAGGAGGAACAAGGAGTTTGATTTGATGCATCTGGTGAGAGGAACTGTGGTTTTTGTCCTTGCCATGAGGACTGCAGTAGTTCAGTCTTACATATGGCTCATGCAAGAGCTGAGACTTGGCTCTTAGAAGTGTGTGACTGAGGAGAGCTCATCTGGATCCAGCTTACTCTCCTGCACTTACTCCCCAAAGCTCCAGGAGAATTAGCAGTGTTTTACTTCTTAGGCTCTCTGTGGTATGAAATCCTGCTGAACTCACCATAGGGCGAGTTATATCCTGTGCTGTCTTATTGCTAGGCTAGAATGCAAGGCATGTAAGAGCCCTTCTAGGAACTAGAGTAGCCTTGGTGATTGTTACCATATTAAATGTGTTGTTTATGGTGCATTGGGTATGTTTAAAAGTTGTGCCTTACTTACTGAAGCAAGAAGGTAATGCATGTATTTTTCCAGTTCCCTTACCTTCTGATGTGATTTGCTGAGAAGTATGTGCTGTGCTGGTGAAAGAATTCAAAGGAAGGGCTGGAATTTTTGTCTAACCCCATTCTCACATAGAGAACGAACCTCCTGTGGAGTTAGTGACTTAACATTGACATTGCAAGAGTTTAATAGCGGCTATTCAATCCTATGCCAAGAATTCAGTAATGAGACATGAGGTAGTTCTTCGAACTTGTATCAATGCGAGCTGTGCAGGAAAGGTGTCGTTCACATGAATTTGAGAAACAACTTCCTTTTACAAACATCTCCCTGATCTGATTAAAGTATCACCACTTCCTTCTGCTGACGTTAAAAGTCTTCGCTCTACATGAGATAGAGGGGCCTCTGGGAAAAATCCTTGAACAGGGAAGAAAATGTCCACCTACTATTAAACATTGCCACACATTTTCAGTGTAGCTCTGCTGCACGCTGACATACAATGAAGAACTGTCACTAATTGTGTTACAGTAAGAGCAATTAAGTAGTCTCTGCATGACCTATAAACAGGACGAGGCATAAATAAGGAGCCTGTGTGCGAACATTTCCAGTTTCAGAGCTCTTTGAATTATGCATCCAAATTTTGCAGCCTGGGCTTCTCTCCAAACTTGACAAATGTTAATTAAAAGAAAAGAAATTAGTATGGTGCTGTTTCTTTTCATGCTGACTCTCCTCCCTCTCGCTGAATGTCAGTGCTGCAGTGTGCCTCCACAGTGCAGCTGCACGTGTGTGTGCGCATGCGGTGTGCATCCTCCCACTTGTCGTTCCCCAAAACGAGCAGTAGACTTTGACAGCATGAAAACAAGACTGTGGATACCCTGCCCATACCTGCTGACTCATTAAAGTTTTTCCAAATGGATGAGTGTTCTCTGGCACTGGCTTGAATTAAAATGTGAAATAAAAAAAAAAAAAAAATCCTGCCCTATGACATCAGTGCCTGTGAGACTGAGTAAACGGGCAACGAGTGCCAGCTTTTCAATATGAATGCTCCTCATAGGTGGGGGATTTCCACAAGAGGCTGTGAGGTTGCAAAAGATATTTTTTTTGTCTGCTGCTTCCTCGCCTCAGTGCATTTCTCTCCTCTCTTATGCAAACACCATTACTATGGTTACTTTGTTAATACTAGTTAATGCCAGATCCTGGTGTTGCTGGAAATGTCTGACTTTCACATACCTAGTAACAGCGCTGCCCTTCCGGAGACAATTCTTGGGGAACACAGAGCTGAGCAGGTTTGAAGCTTCTCACTGAGATCAATTGAGAACAGTGTGAGTAATGCTAGCCTTTCACTGCCTGGCTATAGTTTTACTCCATTCTTTTCCACTCCTGGTCTGAGGTAAATAGGAGTGAGTGGTTGTACTTCCATACTCCTTTCAAGACATGAGATATGCTTGTTATTCATGCATCTTGTCTGTCTGCTGCAAAAATTGAGAAAGGTGGTCGGAAGTGCAAAAGAAGTTTTAACACTATTTCTCTTATGACTCAGTAACTGTAGTCATTCATTTAAAATGTTTTTCTGCTTTCATGGCTTTCAAAAGATGACAATAGTTCAAACTGCACTTTAGCGTTATTCAGTAGTTACAGGAAGAATTGTAGATTGTAGGCCTCCTGTGGACCAACACTTTCCTATTTCTGCTCTAATTTTGGCCTGAAGTTGGTCAACCCGTCCTGGGAAGGGGTTTCTGGCAAGGTTTCTGAGAGTTCCATCAGCCCATTAGCCTTTTACCTCCTTTGAAAGAAACCATTTGCAAAGAACAAAAAGC
This sequence comes from Lagopus leucura, assembly GCF_019238085.1. NCBI lineage: Eukaryota > Metazoa > Chordata > Aves > Galliformes > Phasianidae > Lagopus > Lagopus leucura. Next base: position 91,508,526 of record NW_024962262.1, read on the forward strand.
ATTAGTCAGAGGAAAGGATAGGCTGATTGGGACATTTTGCAGGAAACTAGTTCCAAAAAAAAACAATGCAGAAGGTCTGGAGAGGTTTTATAGCATCTGTTGGTCATCATTTCCTTTGTTAGGTACACAAGTATGATCACAAGGGTAATTTCTGTCGAGTTTAGCAAATGCTATCAAGCAACAGGAAAAACAGTGCTAACTGCTGTGTCATTCACTAATTCTATACTAGTTTGCCCATTAGCTATTTCATTTCAGCTTTCTGTGGAATGTCCGTTATACGTGCTCAAGTAAAACATGCCTGCAGTTTATCATTATCTTAAGCTGTACCACATTGGCAGTAAAAAACAAAAACTATTGATTTGAAATGACTTTGTACTTAGGGCAGGAAGATGGGCCATAGGTTTATTAGGTCTGGGGAGTTTTATTGTTAGAAGTACTCCACTACTCTACATTTCTGCTTTACTGAGAATGTACTTAACGCTAAGTATGGGCTTATAAAATTTTGACTGAACAACAGCATTGCAGATAACTGTGCTAGAAAAGACACACAATTGAAAATCAATTAGATTTCCTCTCAGTTGATATACAGATAACAAGTTCAAACTAATAGAATGAACAAATTTTACTTGAGAAGCTCTTCTGTATTATTGCAGCTTATGTATAGAAAATATACTTTGACTTAGTACACTCCCTTTATTTCTTGTAGTTGATCCTTGATCTCTCATGCCCCTTAGCACATAGCTTTCTTGTCTAGATAATGATTCCCTTCAAATACTTAAATATTTAGCACTTTATAGTGAGAAAATCTTCTGCCAGCCTTTAGAGTCTTCCCTCATAATAGGCATGAACCAAACACATGGTGGACATAAAACAATTTCCCATTAACCTCAGTGTAAGACAGCAGGGCAGGACCAGGTTCTACCCTGTACTTAGCAACCAAGAACTTTCTTACTTAAGTTACACTTTTCCAGTTCCACTGAAGTTGTGTAGTTCTAGTGTTTGTTCTGCATTTAAATAGTGCTATGGAAGGGAGTGGCTTTAAACACTCTTTTGCATAGTTTTGCTGAGAAATCTTTGCTGAGAAATGTTTCCAATGTAACTGAAACTTTTGCAACCTTAGCGGTTTGTCCCAAGTTTTGACAGCCACGCCTTATGTGGTTGCAAAGGGAAGTCTGACATGACCTAAAAGTAACTGAGGCCGTTAACCTGTCTGAGCTTCTGATAACCTGGAGGGAAACTAACTGATATATCTCTTTAAGGGTGTCATGTATAAGCAGCTACTGCTGGGAGACCTGCTGACATCATTTCAGTGTGGGTGTTGAGATTGGAAGCAGGACCCATCTTTCCTGTCATATCTACCTTTGCTTCTCCACAAAGACAGCTACACACAGAAGGAAGGTGAGCACCACAGTGCTTGATGTCCTTTGACTAAAAGCAGCTCATCAGTTTTCAGTGCCTCATGAATTGCTCTAACAAGCGGATGATGAAGCCAGGTAGTAACTTCTGTGCCCAGAATGAATAAAACAAAAAGGAGAGAATAAAAAAAACCACAGGCTACTGAAATTCAAATCATCTAGCAGACTTATCTCTTGACTTGTTCTTGGGGCCAGGCTACTAAATCTTCTGAGTCAGGATTACTTATCCTTTGTCACCTGCTTTATTTTCGGGTCTTTACTGCCTCTCTCTTTGTACTCTGTGACCTTTGTATTAAAAGAAATCAAAACTCTGGATGGATCTGCTTGTTTCTTTGTCTGGAGGACAACACACTAAGCTGTGTTGTGGCTTGAACAACCTGCAGAGAAGCTTGATTCTTACCTGCATCTTAAAATGCTGTAAGAATATGTAGTGCCTCAGAGCAGCTTAACTAGACCTGTAACAAGCATAAGTTTTGGCTAGGAGGAGGGAACATTTTGTTTGTGAAAAACAATGTTTTGTCCAGACATGCAAGAAGAAATGGGAGGAGATAAGGCCCTATAGTGAAGCCTTTAGAAAGATTTGATAACCCCAGGCTTTTATCCTATGGCCCTACAGCTGAAGGAGTCTCTCTGAACATCTGAACTTGCTATCTGTGATTTTAGCAGTGACCCCAGTGCGAAACTTGAAGAACGTAGCAATGAAGAGAACCTGTAGCATACAGAAAGGTCACTTGGGGCACATCAACAGAATGAGTCTGAAAAGAAACATGGCATATGTGTTTTAGTTATTTGAAATTCTGAATACCAGTGTAACAGAGTGACTTATGAGGGACCTTCTGACAAGCAGAAGGTAGAACTTTGCTATAACAGTAAAAGCACAACATAAGGTCATAATAAAGGTCTATGCAGTTATTTTACTATACTCTATTTTATATTTCATTCCATGATACCTCCTTTTCACTGTCTTAAGCATGCTCGCTCCATTATATAGATTTTGATCTTTAAGCCACACATTGGTAAAGTATCCTATCTTGTACTTCTGTGATCGATTATGCTTTACTCTGTGCAATAATTGTTTACAACACACCAGTCTTCTACTGGTTGAAAACACATTTATTACAGACAATGGTGCCAGTGCTTATCAGTTCTTATTGGCTATTTGAGAACAAAAGCCAGACAAGAAGGCTTCTGTTTTCAGTGGCTGGTCAGGATAGTACTGGAAGTCACTTCTTGGTGCTTTTCACCCTTTGCTGGAATACAGCTGTCAGTGCTCAGGGTCCCCTTTCATTCAGGACCATCTTCTCAGAAGTAGTGTAGCAGAGGACTCAATTTAGGGCCAATTCTAGAGCTGACCTCCCCTTAATAAGCTGGACAGTGATGGTGTTCCAGGCCCTAGGAATATGGTTAAAACAACCAAGAGTGTTAAAATGTGTCATGTTTTTCAAGTCACGAATGCTATTTTGAGTGACTATTTGGAAGTATACTTACCAGGACACCCAGGATCCAAGTGTTGAAGCTTCTCTCTGATCTCCATTCCCAACATGTGATCAGGCAGGGTCATTGTACCATCCATATTACTGAACTGCACCTTCCTCTTTCCCAGTTCCTGAAATCATGTTACTTAGATGTGCACATCACTGTGTCATGAAGTAACCATGAGTGCCTATGAAAAGCTGCTTCAGGAAAAGGTCGTTGCTCTCAGTGGCAAGCCCTAAAAAACATACTGCACATCTGGAGCTGGAAGCATAAAACAGGATGGGCACGTGAAACTGTGCCAAATATGTGAAGAAAGACAGTGTTAAGGACATACTGGTCATGTTCACTCTCATGGAGGATGGAATTGGAGAACAGGAGGTGGTCAGCAGCGGGAATACTTGGACACACAGACAGAGAGAAAGCAGCCTCACAAAAGAAACAGGGAAGGTGCAGCGTGGGAAAAGTCATCAGATGTGAACAAGTCTGTTTCTGTGATGTAAACATATGGAAGGCAGCAAACATTGCAGAAGAAGTTAGCAAGGAAGCAAACACATTGGAGCAAGTATATTTGCTATGGGACTAAAAAGCAAGAGAGAAACACAATTCACTGGGGAAAAAAAGGAGCAACTTGCATAAAGGAAGAAGGATAAAGAGGCAACGAGGGTGGGGAGAGTGGATTGCTATGAAATTAGTTTGCTACAGCTTTAACATAAATCACTGTTCATCCCCCGCCCTCCCTTCTCCCTTCCCTTCCCTCCCCCATCCCTCCACACACACTAGACAAAGCCTAGTTTACCAGAACTACCTTTGGTATCTAGAAGCCACAAAAAGAAATCAAAGGAAATAATGAGAAGAGAAAAAAGTGGAGGGAGTGAACACAAGTCAAGGGGAATTAGAAAAAGTGGAAGGGGGAGGATGGTAAAGTTTGCTAAATTTGTTGAAATAATGCTGTTTTTGAGATAAACGTCATTTGTTGGTCGCACTTTCAGTTTTGGACTCTGAATAACTATAGCTGTTCTAGCTGTTATGCAGGGAGATATTACAGTATCTGCTGCAGCCACAAAGAGACAGTTAAGAGCAGTGTAAACTTGGAAAAGCGCAAGCAAGACCTGATTGTAACAGCTACAAAGGGATCAAATTGACATTGTTTGCCTACTAATTGAGGGGAAAAGGGAAATAATCATTCTGTAACCCTTTCCAGGGAACTATTTTTTTCCCTTTTGCCTTTTTTTCCTAAATTCCTCTTTGGACATGAGCTGTCTTTATCTGCTATTAATTAGTAGGTAAAGAGGATTTCGTTCTTCAGTGTTACACGTCCAGCATTTTTACAGGCAATAGTGATTGAAAATAAAACAAAAGCTGTCTCACAGGTTTATTGTTGTGGCAGTGAGAATTGTAGTGGAGTTTCTGTTGGATACTTTCTTTTTTCAGGTTGCAAATTCAGTTTTCATTTCAAAGGGAAAAACTCACAATTACCACTTCAGGTAGGACAAGTTTAAAAGCAGTCATCTTTAAATCAGATTTAGCTAGAAAAGCATCCATTGGAGGCCTGCTCCTTGAGGAGAGGCATAACCTATATTTAAAGTGGCCACATATAACCCAGGAAAGAGCTTTGTATTCTTATTATCCTCACTCCAAACCAAAGATTAATGACAAGGATCTGCTTGGAAATACTCCTGTGTAACCAGATGCAATTTGAGAAACGCCCACATGATGAGACTAAAGTGCTTTATTTGAAGCTTTAAGCCAGTGTTCAGCTGGAGTCCTGCCTGCATCCCTGGCATCAGGCCCCAGGCCTGGGTCAGCGTGCCTGCAGAGCTTCTGACTCGCAGACAGATCCTGCAGACCGCAGGTGGCAATCCTGGGACTTCAGCTTTGCTGCTGGCTTAAACTGATCAACACATACACATGTGGTTGGCCCCTCCGTCCCTTGGGAATAAAGAGAAAGCAAAAGCTAGGATGCTTATTCTGGCAGTCTGCAGTTAAAGCAGCTTCAGCTGGTGGCCCAGTTGGATCCTATAAGGCCGATGTCTATGACTGCCCATTAGCCACTCGTGACTCCTACCAGTACTAAAGAGTTACACCAAGCAGGCAAGTCAACGGTACGTAACAACTGAAAAGAGAATAGCCTGCTAATTGCTCTCATGTTTGGTGATACTTACATTTGAATTTGATTTTGAGATGTTCAGTCACAGAAGCCTCACAAAAGCTTATAATTTCAAGAGAGAATAGATTTCCTCTGCTCCCATACATGGATACGATATCTCATACTTGGATATGATTTTTAAAAAGGCCTTGGCTGAATAAAACATTGGGCAAGAAATTGGCAGAATGCCAGCTCTCTTCATATCAGTATTTATAATCATGCTCTGATATTATATCATTACCCTGTTTTTACTCGTTTTGGCCTTTTCCCTTTTATCTCTGAGCATTTTTGTCATTCATTGATTTTATAATAGCATTAGCCCAAAGCACAGGCTAGACTGAGGCTGATGCATGTAAAACCACATAAGAAGACAGAGCAATTCACCCATGATGCTGTGCAGTGTAATACCTTGTCTTCACTGAAAGCTGCACCTCCTCTGTCTTCCTCTCCATTGTGGGCTCTAAAATACACAAAAATCACGAGCTTAAGGAATCTGAGATGAAGGGGACTGGAGGTTGAGTAAGCAAGGAAATAGGAGCTACCATGTACATTTAATCTCTTCCCCACACATCCGCATCTGGGCACTGTCATTAGAGGATACCAGGCTGAGTTGCTCTTTGAGCACATGCAGTCTGGCCAGTTTCATGCAGCGCTGTAATTTGGCTCCAGGAAATGGTAAGAATTAAAACCTGAATCTCATGAATGTTTGCCATCTACTGAAGCCTTAAGATTAGCAGAAACCAGACCATCAGTAATCACACTAAGCATTCATAGCAGAAACGTTCCTCAATCAGTTCCATTCCCCTGTTCAAGTGACTTTACTTGCTATTCATAATGCTGTACAGAAATGGCATGCATGACACGTAAAAATTCTTCCCCCCAAATGAACACTTGCTAATCGTGTGTGAACATTGTGCTAAAAGTGGTATATCCGTCAAAAGAAACCAAAACCCATTTCATGGAAGCTCATCAAGAAAGCATATACAATATGCAGCCATTTCACAGCTGCCAAAAGACATCAGTCTAGTTCCCTTTTATAGCTAGAAGGGGAAATCTAACCAGGAAAAGCTTTTGGGAGCCAAGAACACTATCAAAAATAATTAAAAGAAAAATAGAAACAAAGCAGAACTTTATCCGGAGACTAAAGAATTTGTCAGAGCAGTGCATGTGATGGAAATAGTTTTGCCACATGACTGTGGTGCAGTGCATGTCAGCCAGTGAATGTGCTGGAGTATTATTTGTAATCCTGGGAATTAGAACTACAGAAAACATTTCATGCTCTTCCGTTCTTGGTATTTCTCTGTCCTTATCTCTTCCATCCTTTCCCTGGCTCTGTCTCTTTCTCAGCTCTCCTCCGTACTACAACTGATTGCCTTCTGGCAGTATTTCTCTTTGTGTCTATGCAATACCATTAGATCCAGGCATATCTCTGTCAATTTGAGGTTATCATCTGCTTGTATGTTCTGAGTAATAAGTAAGTACCATTGGACAGCCATTCTCCTCACTCAATTTCCATTTTCTTAAAAGCATCTCAGGAGTGTCATGAATTGTTTAAACGTTTTAAATTAGTACGGAGTGAAGCTCTCCCACTCACCCCCAATCCACATGCTGTTAAAAACCCATTCAGCAAAAGGAGAGGCCAGATGTTGAAGTCCTTTGGAAGAGGCACAAGTTCCTTCCAGGGTTGCATGTCAGCTGTCATGCAAAAGATGGCTCCAAGAGCCTCCTTGACTTGGAGATACACCTTGGAATCAATATTTTTCTGCTCTCTGGGAGAGTGCAATTAGTGGTTTACTACAGGAATAAGTTACTTCATCTAGCTTTGGATCCCAGTGCAAATAGCCCTAACAGACATGATTAAGATATGCTTACATTTTAAAATTATCTGTGATCCAGTCACTCTTCAGGCCCACATGGCTTCCAGCCACTTAATTAACCTCTTGAGACCTCTGTAGCTTCCTCTGAACAGAGTGATATGTCCCTCATTGGGTGTTCTTCAGATGAAAGAAGTGATATTATTGTAAGTACTGCAGTACGGTTCTGCTGCAAATGGATTCCTTGTGGTTGGTTACCTACTGCAAATTTAATCTGTGAGCGTAAAAGTCTTTTCTCCATATTTTCACAGCCTGGCTCTTCAAAGTAAAGTCCTTTGTTCCCAGCTAGGAGGATAAATGGGTTTTAGCTTTATTTTCTCAGAGGGAAGCTTATGTGATTGTGCTGTCTGTCATCTGTCTACTCCGATAAGTTTTTAGCTGTCACGGCCAATTATAATTATTTCCAAAGAAAAACATCACTACAGGCAGACAACTCCATGATAATTACATTTCTATGGATTTTGCGAAAGACGGCAGCAGATCGGGTAGGGATAGGGAGGAGGGAGAGGATGGAGCACAAGACTCAGCTGGCAGCATGTCCTATGATGGGGGCCTGCACTACAGACAGGAGCCTGCAGGCATTGCAGAGCCAGGCATCGTGAGTGCCTCTCCCTACAGCCTACAAGGTGTGCTGCCTCTCACCTGCTGGGTGCAGCTTTCAGGGGACATGGCTGTGGCTACAATTGATGGGGTGCAGAGGAAGAGCAAGAGCGGGCATAGGCCTTCTTCCTGCTGGCTGTGGTGGAGAGGAAGGATGTGGGTGTTTTGAAGCAGGCACTGGCGCTATTTTTGCCCCAGGCCTGTACTTGCAGGTTGCAAAACTTGCATGGCAGACAGGCTGGGTTGGCAGGTGCCTCCAGGGAGGACTGATATTGTCATGTAGAAGACAATGTATTTTCCATGCTCGGAATCCTGCCAATATACTAATGACAGTTGCTGAAGCTGGGTCTGTACAAGCATTTAGGTGGCTGAACCATCACAACTGAAGATACATAGAGCCTAATTCTCTCTGAAATCAGAAGGGATAATGATTTACACTGCAATGGAAGTCAGGTCTAAACAGATGTAATTTTCTAACTGACCTTCTCTCTGAGCAAATCTTGACTGAAAGGAAGGGTATCTAGAACTGTCCTTGAAGACATAGTAGAAAACTGTGGTTTGGGCTCAATTGAACCATTTCCTGAAATCCAGCGTTACAGAACTTTCTTGGATGGATCACAATGCCTATGCTGAAAGAGGATCCATGTTCACCACCTAAATATCACAACATATGGTTTCCATAAGCTCACTGATAATCCGGACCTCACCCCCAAGAGTCTCATTTAAGTGCAGGGCAGCTGCAGATAACATTGCAGACAGTTGCTCAGTTGCCATCAGTCCACCACAGGTGAAGCAGCTGCTCTACCAAGTGAACCGCACATAGTTTGTGCATGCTGTAAGAGCTATATGTAAGAGCAAGGGAAGGGGGAAGTGTGAAAGAAGCACTATTTCCCTAAAAACAGTTTTGAAATTGATGAAAAATGACTGCAAAAAGTTTATACATTTTCACAGCATTGCTTTATTTTTGACTTAGGTCTCCAGTAACAATTTCTCAAAGTTAATTCAGGCTTCAGTCTTTTGGATTATTTTTTTTAATGTGCTCACGCTTAGAAGTCCATCAATATTTATAAATTCCATTTTTACCAAGCAGAATCTCTCATAAGAAGAAAACACTGATGCTTTTTAATTTTTTTAGTATCTGTAGTAAGTTCAGGGTTGAGCCTGTTCTAAAAATGTCATTTTCTGTAGAGCTGTGATGTATAGCTCTGGTAGCCCGTCTTTGCCCCCAGGATGGATCTGAGAGTTAGATCTTAGGCCTGGAGAAAAGGACACAGAGCCTATTCTCAGCTTTGCCACTGGCTGATTGTATGACCACAGTCAGTTCATTGAACCTCAGTATACTTTGGTTTCCAGATCAAAACAGGAAGTAGCAATGTGCTCCTTTGTGTTACTAAGAGAAGAACAGTGTTACCTACAGTGTTACTATTGTATTGGGACTTCTGGACAGGGATGATACAGAGCAATCTCTTACCAGAGATGGAGGTCAGCTCACTGCATCTCTTGCTGAAGGAGACAGCACTCACAGCCAGTTTGACAAATCTATCTACAGATACTCTTTGCTTTAGGCATGCAGGCATCTATGTCACTTTTGAAAATTTTCCTGCCAGCTACAGCAGTCACTGTTTCCTGTACATTGGCTTGTGCATGAGCTGCATGCCTGTAGCAGCTTCACTTGCTGAACGCAGATAACGAATAATCAATAGCACTCCAAAGAGCTGTAAACCAGTATAAAATGGCAGATCGGTGCCTCGTAGTTATACTAAAATATCTGCCTGAGTTAAAGAGGAAAACCATGCCTTGGAAGAGAGGCACTCATGCAGTTTTCAAAAGACATAAACTACTTCTGTGTGAGCACTGAGGCCCACTGTGCAAGTCAGAGACAGGGCTGCCTTTTACAGGTTTGAGAAGTGTTCCTGTGCAAGCTTTTAGAGCACTGTGTGAGGACGGGACACACAGCACTGCAGGGTAAACAGAGAGGGAGATGGTCATACAGATGTTAGAAGTGGTTAAAAGCAGGCAGGTGTTCTGTCATAGCAAAGTCTGTATATCTAGCTTGGAAAGGGCAGCAGAACTGCTTGACACTTCTATCAGTAGGAATCCAAAGCATCAGAACTGCCTTGTGCTGCATAATCCATTGAAATTCTCATCAAGGAGAGGCACTGTAGAAGACAGAACATAAGAGAGAGCATTGCAGATGCATATCTAGCGAGATGGCACAGCTTTCTCTAGAGAATCAGAGAAATTACATGCACAGGGAGCTATTGTTGGGACATTTGTGAAACCCAGTTTAGTAGTGTAGGAGACAGCACTTTATACAAAGCCATACTCTCACGCAAGGCTTCTGGCTCCACAAAATTTCCTATGAGCTCTGTTTTGCTTCGAGGCCAGCGTGGGTGTGCTGCGTGCTACCTTAGCAACGGGCGCATGCTGCATGCAGCTGTAGTCTTCTCCCTGCAGCAGAAGGAGAGCATCCCCCTGGTTCTCTCACAGACAACATGCTGTGCAGCTCTGTACAGCACTGCTGCTGTTCCCAGTGCACAACTGTGGCTCTCAGCATCCTGGCACTTGGTCTGGGGACAGATGCATGAGCTATATCTGAAGCAGACATGCCTTCCCTACTAGCTCTGCTCGAGCCTGCTTCTCCAGGCCTCCAGAGAACATCAGCTGAGGCAGTTTGGCAGGAGCAGGACCGGTTGCTTCATGCTGCTAGACTCAGATGGCTCCCATTGCTGACGGCTATTTACTAAACCGGAATGCTGGGGGACTTCTGAGTGCTTTATGATTATCTGGATGAAACAAACACAGCAGGCGAGGCAGAGACGTCTGTCCACTAATCATATGGAGAGGACTGGGGGAAGACATGAGGAGAATGCAGGAAGTCTCTAAAAAGGGATAACGAAAGCATCTTCCAAACCAACATTCATGTCACAGCTAAAAAAATACCCAAAGATGAGACATTAATGGGAATTCACAGAGTTTCCCACAGCATTTTGATTCTGCCCTGGCTTCCACTAACTCATCCTCCACTGAACTTTGGGGCTTCTTAGAACATTCACACACACACACACACACACACACACATATATATATATGTGCTTACGCATGTGTTCCCCAAATATATCCAACAGCCGGTTTATTTTTTGTTTTCACACTTCCCCAACACACAGGGCTGAAAACAGAGTTATATATTAATAGCTCCAAACCTCTCAGGACAACTCTCCCATTACATGAGGCTGGTTACAGTGAGCAGTACGTGTCCAACGCAGGAAGGACTGACAGAGAGCCTGCGTCCTTTCGGCTTTTGACCGAGCGGTATTGCCAAACGGGCTGCTACGAGAACGGCTCGTAAATCTCTTCGTCTTTTAACTCGGCCCCTCACTGCTCGTCCTCACAGCGCCTAGTTGACAACGGGCGGGGCGCTGGCAGCCCGCCGCTGGTCAGCACGGCCGGCACCTCCGCCAAGTCGGCCCGCCCACGCCGCCTCCGGCTCCCCGCGGTGCGAAGGGGGATGGCGAGCCGCCACCGCAGAGCTGGAGGGACGGGACGATGAAACTAGGAGATGACGCTCGTGTGAAAAACACACCTACGGAGCTCTAAGCTTCAGCCGCTCCCGCGGGCAACTCCCAGTTTCCTAGGAAGGGCGGGAGGGGAAAAATTGCGCCCGGGTCACAGCCTGGCAAATAGCGAGACTTGACTACTCCCCTAAGCAGAGCCGCCGTTAGCGAGCATCAGTGGCCAGTGGGCGGCTTGCCACGCCCCTCAACACAGAGGCCGCCCCGGCCAATCAGTCCCGCCCCTCTCTCAGCGCGGCTGCGCCTTTCCCGCCCGTCCGCTTTCCCGCTGCGGCGGCGGCGGCTCTGGAGGTCGGTCGGTAATCGGCCGTGCTGCCCGCTGGCGCTCCGCCATGTGGCTACTGACCGCAGGAGCGTTCTTTGCCGTCCTGGGCGCAGGTAGGTGGGGACGGAGACCCCCCCGCTCGGCCTTTTACGCGGGGCTCTGCTGTGAGGAAGGGGGGTTGGCGCGGCCGCTACCCAGGGGAGACGGTGGGGAGGAGGGGCCGGGAGCTTCGGCGGGGAGCTGCTGGGAGCCGGGATGCGCCGAACTGGGGCGGAACCGGGTGTCGGCTGCTGCCCGCCGCCCCGTGCAGAAATCGCGGTTGGTTTCTTACGGCTCCTTCAAAAGGATTGGAGTGTATCGGCTGTGGTGAACGCTGAGATGGTTGAGTTGTTTCCTTCAGTTGAAAATCGCTTTTCTCGCTGAAATGGAGCCGGTGCGGGGTGTCGATTCGTCCTGCGAACGTGTGAGCTCTAAAGGGGAGTAAAACAAAAAAAAATTAATAAGAAATTTACTACGGAGTTAAATTATTGTAGGCTTAAAGTCCATTCCTAGAAGGACAGTGGAAGCTCGAGAGCTTCTGTGTGTACTTATCCTTTCTGGTAGAAATCCTTGTCCCAGTCCATCGTATTCGATTTGGGTACAGTTTTGGGGTTGATTTTTTTTTTTTTTTTTTTCTGCTTTTGTTAGTTTTTTTGTTTGTTTGTTTGTTTTTTGAGTTACATGGCTAAACATGCAGCATAACGTGTAGATGGAGGAATATTAATTCGTTGTAAAGTGCTGTTATGTACGGTGCGTGTTTAATCATGGAATTGCTCAGGTTGGAAAAGACCTTAAGGATCATCAAGTCCAACCGCAACCTGACCATACTACCCTAATCTGTTAATTACAAGCTCTGTTAAGTCAGTAGTAACCTGTGACTGGTTTGAGAAAACGAAGACTGTGTCTGAGTCAGGTGTGTGAATATCGGGACTTGATGATCCTCGTGGGTCCCTTCCAACCTGGGGTATTCTGTGATTCTAAGTCACTGATCTGACTCACTGCAGGTGCACATGAGCGTGCTTACAGTTAGGGGTGGTGTTGCCTTACAATAAGCAGCAGTCTTTTCTCACCTTTGGGCTTTATCAGGCAAATATAGTCAGACTTCTGAATGATTACTGCTGCTGGGAATTCCAGGAGCGACTACTGTTGAACTGAGCTGTGGTTTTGTATGAATGATTGAAAATATTGGGAAGGAAGAATTGAAAGCCTTTGTACTTGGCAATCAGGCTAATTCATTTAACCTTTCTTTGGATCCCTGGTGTAATGCTGGCCTTATACTTCTTGTTAATCTCAAGAACTGATGAATGGATCTTCAGATCGAATCTCAGCATTGATTTTGAGTCCTTCTTGAAACAGTGGTTAGTAATACCCTTTTAGAATTGTGGGGGGAGAAAAAGGTTAGAAATGGGAGCGATAAAATGATAACACTGATATATATATATTTTTTTTCCACTAGATGATATTGCTAGATGCATTAGTTACAGTGGTTTATAAAACAGGAAACCTATTGTTATAAATTCTACTTTCAGTTTTGTTTGCTGTATGCTCAAATGCTAAGAATCGTGTCTTGCATGTTACTTCATGTACACTCCTCCAATGGGCAGAAAGGGGAAATGAAAGAAATGTGTTCAATCTGCAGGCTTTTGGCTCCACCTGGAGAGAGAAACAAATGGCAACTTTTTTTTTTTTTTTCCATTAAGCTGCCTTGCCTTCCTTTTCTGAGAAGTATAGAGGTAGAAACGTTTCCCAGTGTCCTTAATGAGCTGTAAGGGATGCTTTGTGGAGTGGATGGCGCTGCACTTCCATTTCTAGATAGCTGTGTGCTCAGCAGCAAGAATTGGAACATCGTTGGAACTGCTTGTGGTCAGTGTTACGTGCTTGCAGTGCAGAAACCAAGCCTCAGTGCAGTGTTTCTCTGCATGGCATTTTTGAGGAAGTGTCCAAGGTGGCAGCCTGAAGTCTTACTACTATTATTAATTCATGATCGACTTTGATATCTGCATGTTACATGGATGTTTTTCTTTTGTTACTTCCTTAAAACAGGGTTTTTCTTCTTATTTCAATGGAAGAGTTTCTATTTTCCCAAGTCTCACGTTGCTATGCTTTTTCATCTGTTTCTTTCATCTCTTGTGTATTAAGAACTAATGCTGAATGTGTCCATCTTCATTTTTCTTTCCAGGTTCCACCCAGCTGGTGTTTAATGCAGTAGATTTTGTTGAAAAATATGCCTGTAATGATACAGTGGTTTTACCTTGCATTGTGATTAACCTAAAGGAGAACAATGACAGCAGCATGCATGTTTCATGGAAGAGACAAGGACAAGTAATTTTTTCTTTTAGTGGACCAGAACAGCAAACTTACAGGCATGAGTCAGTTCCATCAGCTAACTTCCTTTCAAAGATGGATTTATCTAAGGGTGTTGCCTCACTACAACTTAAAAATGCAGAAGCAACGGATGGAAATTACAGTTGTGAAGTAACAGAACTAAACAGAGAAGGAGAAACAAAGATGGAACTTAGAACTCGTATGGGTGAGTTGTCTGTCGTTTTTTACGTGATCTGCTGGGAGTGAAAGACAAGATTTTATGGGAAAGGGAAATTAATGACTGTGTAGTACTGGCTGAAGATTATCTGTCAGATCTGACGAAATTTGTTTTCCCACATCTTTTATGCTATATAGTTGGTGACGTTTCTAGCACCCTTCAGTTATTATGTTACATATTGAAACATATTCTTAATATCTTTGTAATACTGGGATGGATACATTCATCAGAGTGGCAGCAGAGATCGTATGTTTGATGCATTACATTTTGCAGTCTTTAGCTGCGTTGGAAAAAAAAATATGAGTAGAACTAATAGAAACTTTTCGTAAGAACTCTAAAACTTGATCTAAAGGCACACTTTTTTGGTGAGGTTGGAAATGGTACTGCTAGCTGCTAAATCGTTAGGATTATCTAGCATTAAACGTTTTCTTTGGACAATGTTAGATTAAAAACAGTGGTGACCAAACAATGGCTTTCTTGTTTGTGAGCCATTTTACCTTCTGCCTGATGCTGCCCATGTGCTGTAGTGTCTTAGCTGATGAATAACAGTATCTACTATACGCATTCAGTCTGTCAAGTGTTCTGGTAGAGGTGGTTTGCACTGGATGTGTGTACTGTTTATCTGCCCTGTGCAGCACACTTTTTTCTTGCTGCTGGAAGGTTTTTCAGAATTGAATGCATTGCACGTGCATAGCATGTACATACATAGCATGTACATGTGGAGTCTTACTTGTCCACTGTGGAATTGTCTTAGGAGATATATATATATATATATATATATTTTTTTTATATATATATATATATATGTGTGTGTGTATATATATATATATGTATATATGTGTATATATGTATATATATGTATATAAAATATATATATATATTTTTTTTGCTCTTAACTGAGTGACAAATGCTGAAACTATCTGTGAATATCAAGCAGATGCTACTTATGTCCTGCTGCAGACATCTGTGTAGTTTACAGCTGGGCCTAATTATAGAGTTAATCGTATGCATTGCAAAACAGATGTAATCCTGAAATAAACTGAGAGGAGTACAGCCACCTTTTTTTTTTTTTACTTGTAAGAGAGGTCAGTGATTATTTTCATAAAATATTGCATATAATACAGGATGCGATTTCATTATTGTTTGTTTGGGGTTTTTTAGGACTTTTTTTTAGCTTTTATGCTTAGAACTTAAAAGAGGTATAAAGTCTACAAAGCAGGAAACTGATGTAACTTTTCTAATTTCATTTTCTAGTTGACAGTTGCGACGAGGAAAAACCTCCAACACCAGTGGATAAGTGTGGTTAGTGAAGAACTTCTAGTTGCAAGCTTATGATAGCTTTTAGAGAATATACTAGAAAATATTTTGAATTTACTCTTTGTATCTGAGGGCTTAATGGAAGGTAAAACAGCTCCTTGCTCCATTGTTTAATATCTTCTGCATAATCTTCTGGAATTTGTTTTAGAGAGACTTCTGAGGAGGAGGTACAGTACAGGAGGGGAGCTTAGAAGTGGGCTGGTGAGCAACAGCCATTTTGAGTTAGTCTCCACTCTGTTGTTTCTGAGCAGTCAGCTCACACTGTTATTACCAATGCTTTGCAATGGTTTTTATAGAGGCGATGTTATTAGAGCCAGCTATTGTCCACTTTGCAGAAAGCATGCTCGTAGGAACTGGGTGGCAAAGTGAGCAAGGTTTTCATGCCACACTTTTTTCTGAGCAAGTATCTTCATAGGATATTAACCACAAAAGAATGTGGTTTCTACTGCATGAGTTCCCGCTCCCTGCTGAGTCTGGAAGTCTTATTAATTTGGAGCTGGCTTCCTTATGTGGGCTTTCAAAAAAAATATATATATGTTTTTAGCCAGAAGTTTGAGTTCTGTGAAGCACTGGATTAAGTGAAATGTGTTAGCAAGAAAATGTGTTGAGCTGTTCTATTTGCATGTTGCTTGTCCCAGCAATGTTATGAGCATCTCCATACCCAGAGTGCTTTTGGACTCCAAGACTTGCCCACACTTGGTGCTCCTGTGTTGCAGCCTGAAATCCTAGCATGTACCAGCAGGCTTTGTGGCTGCCTCTCTGTGTGTTTAAAGTAGGTGGTAATGCCACCTGCAAGTGGTGCTACTTCTCAGCCTGCAGATCTGTTTGCTTTCAATTCATGAGTAATTCCTTTGCATTGAGCTCTGTCACCAAGACTTGCCTGTAGGGTTTGGTTTATCCAAAGGATGGCAACGCTGCAGTCAAGTTGCTATTCAATATCGATGTCTTTTCTTTGAAAATGCACATAAAGCAAAAAGCTGTAATGTAATGAGTTAGGTGAGGTTTTTTTCACCATAAGAAAGTTGACAGATGTTCCTCCATTTCTCTGCCTGTAGTATCTTTTGTTAATTTTCTTGTGTTTATGTTGTAACTGTGGTATATCTTATATGTTTCCTATGGAAGCAAAAACTGTAATAATTGTCATAGCATCCATGTTTCCATCTGCTGCCTTGACTATGGTACCGCAGAGCTCCATTCTTGGGATCCTGTACCAACGTCAGTTTCTTTGGCTTGTTTAACCAGAGATTGAACTCCTGGGTTTTATAAGCCCATGCTGGCTACAGAGCCTGTTTCTTAAGGTGGTCTGTAGTCCCAGTGAATTAGTAGCACTAGATATTCTCAAAGAGACATTCCTGTAGTGTCTTAGCACAAAAAAGTACAGCTTAAGACCAATACTAAGAGGTGTTTATTGGCACCACAGGGCTGCAGACTTGCTTTCCTGGTGTTTGATCAGTTTGAGGACTGATCTCTGTGTCAGTGCCACAGTTGCACTGAGTTTCTGCTGAAGCCCGTTGCCTCAGTTATGTTATTACTAATAGGAGGTCATTACTGCAAGGCAAATTCTAATTTGTTGGAAAATATGCTGCCTGGTACTAGAGTTATATATTCCCTGTGGCAATAGCATAATGCGGTGGCGTGAGTCCAGATAACACGTGCCACGTCTTGGTATTATGGTAACTTGCACTGGATTGCAACAGCTGCTGTTGTAAGAATCATTTCCTTATGCTGGGTGTGAGTGTTAACATGGGGTGAGAAATGTGAATGGCAGGATGTGAGCCAGAAGGCTGTCTTAGCCAAAAATTTGGGAGAAGTCAAATGCAGAAGTAAGACTTGCTAATAAGGATAAAGTATCCCTGAAATGCATACCTTTCACGTGCTGATTTTTACTATCCTGTTTCAAATAATCTGCAAAAATTCATATACCTTTGCATGCAGGTATTCATTTTGGGAGGGAGGAGGGGAAGGGCTGGAAGCAGGGATTTCATGTGGAAAAGTGTTGTCTTACCATGAAATAATGCTTTCCTTCCTTTTAGGTATTACTGTTGCTTTAGAAATGTGAATCTTGTCTTTAACAGAACAGTCGAGCCAAAAAAATTATACATAATTAAGTCTTCAATTTTTACTTAAACTTGCTCTCTATGGGATTTACGAATTTCAGTCTGTCCTCAAGGTATTACTTGCCATTGGGAGTTGTGAGGTATTGCTACTTTAATTCCCGTGTTTCTGGAGCTGCAGGTAGAGTTTTGAAATGAATGTGGAGAGTAAGTGCAAGGAGTATGCACCTAAATGAAGATTAGCCATTTCTTTGCAAGTGAGTGTGGAGGCAGAGGAGCAGTGACAAGTATAATGTAAGAGAAGACAACTTTGGCTTTCGCCGTGTAAGTTTAAATGACGTTATCTGCAGAGACGCTGGAATCAACTGCATTTTCCAGTTCAATGGAGATGTTTTCAAAATTGCATGTTGGATGGTGGCCTGCACGATCTTGCAGCACGAGTGACTGAACAACCCGAAGGCTTCCAAAATGCACGGGGCGAGCAAAGCTAAAAGGATGATGATTGGAAGACTTGAAGGAAAATGAGTGATTTCTAAAATTAACGAAGCAGTGTTTCCCTCTAACGTAGGCTGGTTCCTCATCACGTCTGGACGTTTTTCAGGAATTGTAGCAGTTGGGAATAGAGTAGAGCAGCTGGGGAGGCATCATATTGGATGTTATTCTTGCCTAACTTCCACAGTTAGCCAAACACACAATTTTTCTGTGTTATTTGGCAGTTCCAAAGCAAGCTAGCTTGTGCTGCCACACAATATTACAAACATAATTTCCGTTGCACTGGAGTTTAGGACCTCCAGTTTGCAAATGTTACAGTGAGTAGAGATACTGGAAAAAAAATAGGTTGTCACACAAGACTGGAGTGAAAATTATGTAGGTAAAAGTCACAGCTTTCATAGCATTAAGACTTATAACAGGCTAACTATTAAATACCGTATTAAACAGCCTAGAGGATAGCCAAAAAAGGTGCAATACGTGCAAAGCTAGCAATTTTTGTGTGTTTGTTTTCCTCCTACCATTTTTCTTTGTTTATTCTTTAGAACGACAGTTCGACCTAATCCAAAGTATTGTCATCTCAGCGTTGCTGGTCTTCATTATTGCTCTTTGCTGGGCTCAGTTAGGTGTTATTGGTGAGTACTGACTCTTTAATTCTTTGCAGCTATTGATTTGTCTTCCGACTGCTTATGTGAAGGCATCTGCAGGTTGAAAGGTGGTGCCTAATGTGTAGTAGAATTGATCCAGATAATACACAGTGGAGTACTATCTAAGCTTTGTCAAATAATTGTTTGGTTTCTTCTGGAATCTCCTGATCACTCGAACTGTTATTTACATTTATTTGTTGAAGGTAAGATATTACAGCCTAAAAGGTCTGGTTCTAACAGAGCTAGTCTACTGTATGGTAATGTTTTTGCTGCCAGTGTTGTTTCAAACTAGAACCTTTGTTTTGCACATATGGAAGTTGATAATCTACTGTCCTAGATTAAAACAAGGAAGCATTATTTCACTGTTGGTTCACCTTGACAATACTGGATGATTGGAAGCAAAAATATCTTCATTTTATGGTTGTAAAATCAATGTTAGGGGAAGTTCATTCTCTCTTCATATGAAATTATACATTAATTTCTTGGCACTGGCAGAGTTATAATTTTAACACTAACATCAATGATTTTGTTAGAAGCTTTCAGAGGCAGTGCATCTGTCTGTGTCAGAAATCCTTGGCATTCTTCACACAACAGTGTCCAACATGTAGAGTTCCTTGAGGTGTAATTTGTTACATCAGTCTTTGAGCTTTTTCAGCCTCTTTCAGTTTGCAGGCTTCTGCTTAGAGACAAGTCTATAGGAAATGATAGAAAATCACGTTCAGAATGATTTATAGTTATCACATTCAGTTATCTAGATATACTTTGCTTTGGTAACTTCTCACGAACCTCTGAAAGTGATAAGAGAACCTTCAAAGGTCCATCTGTGGTCAAAGGTTAAAAATTAATACATAGAGATCTTAATGACTTTATTTCCAGAATGTTAGATTCCTGATTTATTTATTTATTTTTCTCATTATTATTTATAGTGATTTAAGACTCTGATCTGTTGTGATATGTTCTGGAACTGTCATTTGTACCAGAACTAGCACATTTTTAGCATTTTGAGAGCAAAGTGATAATTGTCCTAGGATAACTGTGGATATGTATCCATGGAGAAGCAGTCGTTTTACAGGAGTTAAGTTGAGCCTGCTTGGTTTTATTGCAAGCTCTGACTTCTCTGGGGAAAAGCAAACCTACAACCTACAACTAATTAACTGTGGGTGTGCTTACTCTTTATTTTTTTCCCTTATACTTTGCAGTATTTTAATTAACCTGTGAATCCAGTGATGCTGTGCTGTAACTTTAACTGTATTTAGAACAAATGTATTTATTAAACTGCGTGTTTCTTTCTGTGTGTTACCATGAATTACATGTTTTGGGGGGGATGGTAGAAAGTGTTCTTCTTGTTTGTTTGGGGTTTTTCTGTTTGTTTGGTTTTCCTCCAGGATTAACTTTGAGGAATTGAGTGTAGTGTACCCATTACTTAGTTCTGCATTTGAGTTTAACTTTCCTTGTCAAGTGTATCTGTAATATGAAAGAATAGTTTCTAGCACATGTATGCAGGATTTTTTTTCCTACTGCTGCTACTCTTCAAATTAAGTTGCTGGTTTAAATGGTGGTCTTATTTAGGAGTGTGGCTGGGACCCTGTTCTGTTAGACAATGTGAATGTGTTGGATGAGTTTTAGTTACAAGAAACAACATTTGGTAACCCATCTGTAAATAAAATTTTGTCGTGTATACCCTCTAAACTATTTTATCCTAGTAGTCTGATGTTGTTTAACATGGTGAGGAGGATGTTAATTTTATACACGCTCCTTGTTATTTCTTCTGAAGTTATTTACTGTATTTGTTCCCTGCTAGAGATTACTGACTTTATCATATACCAAGACTGTTGGTAAATGAATTTTCAAGCTTGCAGCCTATTTTGTTACTTTTCCTGCTTAAGGCAGGGAAAAGCACAGATGTGGCTGGTTAGCATGGTATATATATATTTGTACTGTTCCTTCTTTTCTAAAGACTTCCCAAGTGCTACTGGTTTGAAAGCTTTCAGTGGAATCAACCATTGCTGAGGTGGCAGCTATATGTAGATCATTCTTACCTACTCATCCCCAAAACATTCTGGTGAGACAGGAATATCACCCTGTTGCTTGCACATCTGAGACTGCGTGGCGTCATTGGGAAGAGAATTTCTGAATCTGTGTTTGATGCTCACCAGAGTAATAAATCTGCTATAGTATTAATTAAATATCAATAATTCACCTTTTTGAATTAACCTGCACCATGGCCCAGAGTTATTTTGATAGCATTGCACCTGAAGGTGGAATTAAGAATTCTAACTAAAACAGTGGTCCCAGGTTTCACTTATCTTAGTAGGCCGTATTGACCATATCAAACAATGAAAGTAGATGAACTTTCAATGGTAATTACAGTTTTAAGTCTTAGGAGTTCTTGATGAAAACAGTCCTATAACAAAGTGTGTATTTTTGTGTGATAATCTGTATGTCTGATCAGTGTCCTCACACTTTTTCTTTTGGTTTTGTTTTTAAGCATTAAAATGTGAAACTGTACGTAAGAAGAAAAAGCACATCACTGTGGCATGTAGCATCTTCACAGTCATTGCTGTTGTAGCTGTTGTGCTTTTTATCCAAGGTAAGCGTAACAAATTTGCCTTCCTAGGTTAAGGGAATAAGAGCACAGATCTGTCTCTTCTGTACTGTTGTATGAAGTTAGTTGCCATCTCTTAACTGCCACCTACTAATTTTGCATTGAAGAAAACTCTAGAATACAATAGAAACAGCACTGGGAATGTCAGGCCTTCCTAAGTGTTCGTGGGGAGGGGATGCAGACTCCACATTGTTTTCTATTTTCTGTGCTGCTGACTTGGATAAATATTAGGGGAACTGGGATTCTTTGAGGACCCTGAAAATTTGATGTTCTCTATTTTTACTTCGTGCTTTATTTGAATGAAGGATTTCTGTTTTTCTAATTTCTGTACAACTGTTTGCAGATGGCAGTATTAGCATGAATCAAATTGGTCTTGCTTTTACCATACTACCTGCTGGGATGCTGATGGTGCTTCAGTACTCTATATTTAAAATGGGTAAGTGTTTTTTATTCACCAACTCCAGAACGTTCTGGTAAGATAACTGAGTATCCCCTCCATAATTCACATAATCTGCATACTATTTCACTTTCTTATAAGTAGATCGTAGGTGCTATGATAGCATGCTGGTTTATGGTATCTCAAAACAAAATGTTTAACTTACACACATAATGCAGGATCCCTGAGTGACTTGCACAGTTTTTTCCCTCCACCGACTGGCTGAGTTTGGGATCTAGGAGAACCTGGGTTTTCTTTGTGTGAATGACCTACCTTCTGTATCTCTGTAGCTGAAACTTAAAAATGACAAGTTTCTTTTTACCCCCCCCCTCTTTTCCAGTTCTGGATGATCTAACACACAAAGGATATGCTCTGATGGGCTTTCAAGTTGTGGGTTACATAGTTGCTGTGGTTGGCTTTGCACTGTCTGTCTCAGGTAAGCAAGTTATCTTCTGAAAGTGTCTTTTTACTTTTATTTGTACCTGATGTTTATTTCTAACACAAAATACTATGAAAATAGCTTAAGTACATTGGATGTTAGCAAGTAATTCATGTGAATAGGGCTACTTTGTTAATGCCCTTTTATGTGGTGAAAGAAGAATGGCCTAAAGGCACTATTGTGTTATAGTTTCAGTAGTATATCTGACATGACTGCATTTTATGAGCAATTACCTTAAAAATAGTTTTTTTGAATTGTTTTAGTTTTTGCAGTAGTTAGTTGAACCCTGAATCACCTGAAACAACCACTGACCTTTATCACTGAGACCTAAAGCACTTAAAAACAAAACAAATAAATCCCAAATGGAGCTATAACTGTTTCCTAATGTTTAACAAATAAATCAGAAATTTGTTGTTAATCTCTGCATGTATGGAAATTGTAACTGAATTGGGAGGTGGCGTTAAGCCACTTAAGGTAAATACAGGAACAGTAAACTTGAAAGCATTCTTGAACTATTTAAGCCTAGTAGTGGCTGACATCTTGTTTTACCTCTGAGAAAATCAACCACTAATGTAAAGCACCAACTGTCCCCTTTCCTTTGTTCTACCCCTTTTTTGTCCTCCCTACCCAAAAGACCACAGAAAACCCAGCTACTGAGGGGAGGGTGAATTTAGAATTAGCTATCCTTAGCTGTGTGTTTAGTTGTAGCATACATACTCAGGTTCATTCAAGGCACTGGTACATCTGATTTATCGCTTCATGAAGACATTTTTAATCATTTATCTGGTTGGAGATTTAAAGGAAAAATTTCTCTTTGCAATGGGTTCTAAAGATTTCTCCATTCTGAGTGAAATGATGGACCTTTCAATGGAGCTTTGATTTGAGTCTTTTGTTTAATGTTTATGGAAATATTTGTGAGGAGCACCTAAACGTTGTCTAGCAGTATGTAAAAGTGAAATAGAGCTGTAGGAGATTCCTGATAGGTGAAGTGTTATGTTCTAGGGGGATCAAAATGGGGGATGGTTTTATTGTGCTCAAAGAGAAATTGACACTCTTTTCAGGAGGATGCTTTCACAGGTCATAAAGAGTAGATGTTAGCTCTTTTGCTGTAAGTTCAGCTCAGTGACCTTTAGGTGTCATTAGATAGAGCCCATCCCAGGATCACTTCACAGGTAATAGCTGCGTCCCCCTTTAAGGCCTTAGAAAGATGCAGAAGTAG
The DNA here is from genome assembly GCF_019238085.1 of Lagopus leucura. Lineage (NCBI taxonomy): Eukaryota > Metazoa > Chordata > Aves > Galliformes > Phasianidae > Lagopus > Lagopus leucura. Next base: position 91,531,661 of record NW_024962262.1, read on the forward strand.
TTAGGGGAGGGGTTTGAAAGAAATTGATCACTTCTGTTTTTATCGAGCCTATTTATTTGAGTATTCATTTATTTCTCCAAAGTTTGTTATTTGTCAGTTGATACAATTCCTTCTTTTTTTTTTTTTTTTTTTTTTTAACAGCCTGTCCTTCAGTCCTCCTGTCCGTTGTAATTGCCGGCTTAGTTGTTATGGCTGTTGCGGATCTTCTTGCTCTGGTTTATGTCTATAGTTGTAAGTAGCATCCAATATTCTGCACTAATTTTATTTATTTATTTTAGATTTCACAATTATGTAGTTTAAATTAAAAAAAAAAAAAACTACACTGGAAAGTTGACTAAGTTGGCTTCTGTTTCACAGAGATGGTGGAGTATCTTGAGTAAAAAATAAAACTTCAGACATATTAGGGAAGCCAACACTTATAAACAAGTGTGTTTCAGTTTAAGCTCTGCATTTATGCAGCTGCCTAGCTGAAGGTTAGCTCTGAAAGAGCAAAAGACTTTCAAGAACTCTGTAGAAAGGGTTACAAAGTGGTGTAGATAGCAGCTTATTGTAGATATGTGCAGGATATGAATTTTGAAGAAGCAATATCTACCTAATGATTTCCACAGTTTAGATATAGGTTAAAATAAGAGCAGTTTGAACGAGGACCTCTTGTTTCAGTGAATCCTGGTTTTCTTGTGCTTATTGTCAAGAGGAAAAAATAGCAACGCTTTGTTTCAGAAACTGGTCTGGTCCCCAGATTTCAAAAAGAGGAAAGACCTGAAGGTATGAAATCCAGTCAGGCCTGCTAAGTAAGCATAAAGCATATCAACACTGTGTGATGGAATGTGGTACAGACATCTCCAAGCTGGTGCACCACACCGTAACACTATGTGGACTTTATAATTTGTGTGTGAGAGAGCAGAGAAGCTTTGTTTGCTTCAAGCTGTGAATGAAGGCTCTTCAAACAGCTTGTCAGTTTGGATTCAGAACTATACAATTGAAGATGCATTGCTTCCAGAGTTGAGCTGGTTTGTACAGTCACCTAATCTGCAGTGAATTATGTGATCTTCCCAGTTCAGTATGTACACGCCATGTTTGGCATGGTTAGAAATAATAGGCCATGAGACCAGGAGGAATTCTATTAAAGAAGAATATAAGGCAGAAGATGCAACATCTGTTAACTGAGATGAAGACAGAACATGAGGCAAAGCCTTTTAGCAGTGAAAGTCTTTTTTTTTTTTTTTTTTTTTATGTTGAGCCATTTACAAAGCTTGTATAAAATAAGCACGAAGAAAAATATGTAGTGTAACTCATTTTATAGCTGAATGTCTTCAGTGAAATAGTAGATTGCACATAAATATTTGGTTCCTAAACAGAGGAGCACTTAGAGGCTTTTGGAATTCAGAGGTAGTATTAAATAGATACGGACAGAGGAAGCTGCAGTTTTGTGTTGCTGCTCTTCCAAGTTAAACCGGTAGATAATTTTATTTGGTTGATCATTTGTTCTTCCTTTTAAAAAAATTTTTGTTGTTATAGGTTCCAGAATGAAAGATCATCAAACTCCAAGGGTAAGCTTAAAATTAATAAATTTGGGGTGACTAGATGGCTCAGGGGATTTTAGTGAGATACTGAGCCTTTCTTCACTAGTTCGAATTCAGACCAGGTTGGTAGCAAGCAAAAGTTCTGGCTGTGTAACAGATGTCTAATGTTGAGTGAGTTGGTGGTCTTCATTGTCCCTATTGAGTGCGTCTTCAGTACTGTAATTGCAACCCTTATGGAGTGTTGTGCTCAGAGTTTGAAGGGATGTCACAGAAAGGTGGTGAATGTGAATGGGAGTTTGGTGTCTTTACAATGCACTCTTAGGCATGAATTTATAAAGACCGTTGGTTAATGTTTGTTTTTTTTTTTCCGTTAAGGTGAGTGCATAACAATTTTGTTTGTTCGGTTTTTATATAGGTGGCTTATAAGAAAGGTTTAGGGTTTGGGTTTTTTTTTTCCTCGTGGCCTTTTAGTACAGAACCCTTGATGTTTTCTTGAATTCCCATCTACACGAATGCGATAGCCTTTCTCTTTTTTGGTTTTCCTTTAATGCCCCTTAATTTGATGAGAAAATCTGAAATCAGAGTGTCTGTCTTTAGGTCACACAGAACAAATGGGAAAACACTTTTTTCTACAACAACAGAAAAGATTATTTTCACACATCTTCACACATTTTCTCTGTTTTCTAGAATACACGTTTTCTAGAATAATAATTCCTGAAACAGTAACTTTCACAGAATGACATAGTATTTCCTAGAGGTCCAAGAATGTAAACTTTCTATTTCTGAAGTTTTGCAGAAGCAAGTGAAAAGGAACAAATATAAAGTATCGATAAAACTGTGTTGTAGTGGGGAGTGTGACACATACTGAGTGATTTCATTTTGTAGGTGCCAGCCATCATTCGAGATGCATTCTCAGGTCTCTATTTCAGACCAGACTGTAGAAGAAAGACATGTCTTATTAGTGAGGTAGAAGAGCTGATAACGGGGAGAAATTGATTTATTCTTTGATTTTTCTCCATTCCCATTTAAATAATAGTATTTTAGAGGATTTGTCACCTTACTTGGGGAAGTATGTGGAACTTGACATTTTTTCTTTAAGAAAATATATAAGAGAGAAAAAGAGGAGGTTCACAAAGCTCATGGCACTTCTCAGCTTGTTCTTAACAGTGTATTACAGATGCACTTCAGTCAGAATGCAATCCCACCTGCTTTTAACATGCTCCTGGTTACTTGTAAAATGAAGGCAAACAGAGCAAGAGGAGGATTTTTTTTTTTTTTTTTTTCCTTAGTTTTTCTCTGTAAACGAGCTTTGATATACAAATCAACATGTGAGATATCAGCATCCTTTGTGGCTGTTTCTCTTTGAGCTGTTTTCTTTGTGGGACAGTTTTACGCAAGGATTTGGCAACTAAAGAAATGGCCGTAATGTATTATGTGATGAACATCATTACTCTGAATTGGAGACAGGAATAAAATCTAAAGCTCTGCCCACTGAAAACACACTTCTTGTAGTTTAAATTAGTGGTGTGTCAGAGGAATTTGGGTGACAATTTGTACCCATCAACTTAGAGAAGTCACAGTGAAAATTGTGTGGATGCGTTGCTTGTTTCCACTGAGGGTTGTTCAGCGTTTTTGCTTTGAGGTAATGAACAGATGAGAAATAGTTTTGAACAAACACTTTTATTCTGTGTAATCTAAAGACTAACGAATACTTACCGTTGGTGGAGGGCTTCATTTTGATCGTGGGGCATGCTTACAAAATGATGCTTGATTCTTTCTTGAGGCTGAGGGGGAAAAGGTGCGTATTTTGATATCTGCCAATTTTAACCAATTGCTAATTTGCTTGCATTATTTCTGATGATTATTTACCAAACTAAATGCACAACTGTGGAGTGTTTCCTTCTGAGGAAGTGACACTCAGTTGCTTGGCTACTTTTTTTTTTTTTTTTTTTAGTCATGCTGTTTTATTCCTAACTATTGATCGAATTGCAGAAATAATCCGGTAGGTTTTAGGGGTCACAAGTAGTGTTGCCAATACCTTCTGCTGCCACCTTGAGGTGGCATCTGAGGAAAAAATTACAATGGGGAAAAGTAATCTGGAGAATGTAGTTATTGATTTTAAATTTCGGGGCAAAATTCTAGTCATTACTTGTGTTAACATCCAGCTTTCTTGATTTTTGTAGAATCACTACTTACTGTATATGTCAATTAGAGTAATTTAACTGTGGCGAGCCAAAAGTAAACATGAAGACATTTTATACATATATATATTTTTAAATGTTTTGCAGAAAGCTGTAGAAGAACCACTAAATGGTAGGTGATATTCAAGGCTTACCTTCTAATTAAGGGATTAATTATGGAAGTAGTTAAGAAAAATAATTGTAGCTCCCAGTGCAACAGCACTGAGCTGGCAGATAGAGCCATGTAAACTGACATACCTGAGTCAGTAAGTTTGATCTCTCACTGAAATAATGTCTGCAGCTCCAAACCCTCTGTTCTTCCAAACCCTGCTGTTCCTTCTAGCCAGTGCCATCACTTGGGGGGCTGTTTTGGAACATTTATGTATACATATACATGAAGCATTTATTTTAGTGGAAAACTTGTGATTGTAGCAAAATCTGTCATTCAGAACAATGTCAGAACTATGGTTCTGATATTTCCCTGAATTGGGAAACTCTGATAGCACTTAAGATTCAGGAAACTTACAGTGAGAAACAGATGACTAAAACATCATTTTGCTATTCTGTTCACTAACTGGCATGCTCAGTAGTAACAAATTCTAAAATTAATTTTAAAATTAATCTGAACATTAATTGTGAAGTATTTCTTTCTGTCTGGTCTGTTACTAATCCATTTGCTTGGCTTTTAAAGATACAAAAGGAGTGATGTTAGAATGAAGGTGAGTCAAATTTACATCTTCAGCTATTTATTGTAATGTTTACTTGGGGATTTTGATGTTTAGAATTAGTATAGTGCTTGGAGGGGAGGTGTAGTGCAGGTGCTGCTCTTAATTAAATCACATTTAGTTGACCAGAGAGAAAATACTTTCTGAATTTTTCTAAATGTGTATTTTCTGATGGGGGGGGAAAAAGAAGTATATTTTTAAACAGTGAAGGGGATGGGTTGGTGAGGGAACTGTTGACTAGTATGGTTATGATTAAATGTGAGAAGTCAAGTACTTTGCTGCTTTTCTGTTGATACAGTCTGATAAGATGCATGTACTCTTCTGTGGGTCATGGGTGATTGTATTTGTGTGGAAGTTGTTTAATATTTTAAATATTATTAAGCATCAGGTTGGTCTCACTTAGGAGTTTAAATTTTAGGTTAGATGCTTAGGTTTAAAATTAAAGCAGATGTTTACTCATGCTTTTCTGCCCTTCCCTTTGATGGGAGTAGGATAAAAGAGCCACTCATTGATGCTATAGGTAATTCTGCTTATTGCTGGAAACTGAGCAAGCCTGTCATGAAGCATCACTAAACCTTAAACCGAAAGCTTCTGCAACAAAAAAAAAAAACAATTTGGTAGTCAAGAAAAAGGGCAGGGCCACACCTGGAAGGCATGAATTGACAATATGATAGTAAATCATACACTAGGTGGTCATAGCTGGAGCAAGGTGCAGCAGCTGATTTCTTAAAAACAGGCTGCTTTATAAATACCACATACTGCTAGATGTTACCTGTGAGTACTCATGCCAAGTGTGTGATTCATCTCAATGCACAATAGGATTGCTTTCTAAATGAATACAAATAGAAATGATCTCACAGTTTGAAGGCCAGTCGCGTTGGTATCTGCTAAGTACGTTGTTGAAAATGTGTACCAGTCAGTATGAACTGGAGGAGACTGGCAGAGTGGAAAGTAGGTCATGGTTCAGATGTGACAATTCCATGGTTTGATATCAGGAAACAAACAGCTATTTACTGGTCCATTGCATTCTTTTTTTCAAAACTCTCAAGACGTGAGATAAGGATAAGATCAGTATAGATGCCACTCGCTGCAGAAGGCCAAGCCAGTGTTTTGCTTGGAGATCCAATTTTAGAATGACTGTTTCCACTTGGGTCTCCTTTAAGCTCATGAAGGCCTGCCTTTGCATTTAGCATTGAGATAGGTCTCACAAAAGCTCTCATACTGCAAATCATCAATTTCATTCTGAGGTTTGTTTTTAAGATGGGGCTAAATTCCTGACTGCCTTGTCTGCTTTGGAGCATGGATGTCTTCTTTTTTTTTTTTTAAAAAAAAAAAAAAGTAAAAATGTATTACAGATGGAAGTTAAGGGTTCTAACTTCCATGCTAGAGGCAGGCACATTTTGAGCTGTACCTACTTCAGGTTTTTACTGCCCCTTGAAAGTTCGCTCATATGCTGCAGGGAATAAATCAGGTGTTGAAACAGCACTAGTTCATAACATGGCACGTGGAAGTAAACCAGTGTTAGGAGTAAAAACAGAGTTGGAAGCCGCTGCAGCTTATTCCTATGCATAAGGTGGAACTCCAAGGCACAGCCTCCACTTTGCTGTTGTGGAGAGACTGAAACAGCAGTTGCCTGTTAGTTACCACTCTGCCTTAGCATTCAAACGAGAGAAAACTTTGAAAGAGGGAAACACAAAAAAGGCTTTTTTTCTTTTAAGTTGTAACTTGGGCAGTTCGAAGTGCTGCTGGTTAAAATATTTCTACAAATAATCATATATATATATATATATATATATATATATTTGTATCTTCTTTAATTTTCAGTATTAAAGACAGAGACCGAAGCTACTGCAGAAATGAGTGATGTGTGAGAAGTACACCGTTGTTTATACGCCGTGGCCTTGAAGATGCACTACTCAAAGAGAAGAAATTCAGGAAACTTGTTGTTTTGCATGTGTGGCAAAAGTGCTTTTGATATAAATGATGTAATTTTATATAGTCACAACAGTAGCGAGGGACGTGCGTGTTTGCCCAAGTGTGACCTTTATTTCTTTTGTTATGGTATATATGGTGTGGCTGAGGGTGAGAATATAAAAAGCACTGTTTGCCCACTACAGCATCTCCCTGCAGTATACTTAGTGGTATTACTTTCCAAAATTATCATCAGTCACTGCTTTGATAATGGGCCTGCTCAGCCCAAAGATTGCAGTACCATATATTGTTTTCTTTATTTGTGTGCATGGGCAAGGTATGGTAGTAATGTCTGTGATACAAGCAGGAAGCAGGAATTGTACAAATACTTTTTCCAACGTTCAGCAGAATTTTTATATAAAAATGCTTAGACACAAAGTTGTATAAATGCAGATTTTACTGCCAGCTCTCCTTAAGAGATTAACCAAGATATCTTAATTCCACAGAATGGTAACATTCCCGTCAATAGACAGCACTCATGTATGCTGTGGTGGCCAATACTTCAGTCTGGCGAGAGAGCTCTCAGTGCCTCTTATGTTTTCTTTGAGCAGCAGCTCAGCTTTTGGAGCCTAATTCAGCATGGGAATTACAGAGCATTTAGTAATTTTCACACTGAATGTGGTTCACGTGTTTGTTCACGTTGTGGAGTTTGTGTTACTGGAACCACACATCAGTTTCAGGCTCTCTTAATGAGTGTATTTGTAAAACACGTTGATGCTTCAGAAAAAATTGAGTTGTCCTATCAGTGTTTTTAAATCCCTTTTCTTGAATGGAGATGGGAGTTACTTCATTTCTGACCCAAATTTGTGTTTGTGTTATGTCGCAAATGCATAGAATAGAATTTGTGTAGGAGGAGTTGGTGAGAAGTGAGGAGGCTTAATTGCTGTTACACGTAAGTGGCACAGATAAAAATCCACATAGGATTGATTTTATAGAACCTGCACATTCCATGAGATTTTAGTGTTTTTCAGCTGTTTTGAGAGTTGTTCCAGTGTAGCTGGCTTCTCTTGGACTTCATTTAGAGTTTGCAGAAAACTTCTCCCCAGCTCCCATTTGTACTAGGCTCATTTCAAAGGCACACGTGGTTCTCTCCTAATGATTTAAAACTTTGTTTAGAAAGCTGTTGCTGAACAGCAGTGTAATAATAAAATCCATTTCTTAAAGGGTATTGACTATTATAACAAGTTTCAGGATTGGATGTTATGAAACAAGGGTTTGTAGCCATGCTGTGGCTGTGTGTTGCAGACATCCATGTGCAGGCTCCATCCAAGTCTCAGTGCAGACAGTTTGCATTCAACTAAATGAAATTGAAGTATCCCATCTTGGAATATTCACTCTAACAGTCCTCTTGCAAAGGCTGCAGTACTGAACCACCGAAACAGCCCTTGGTCCAGCCCTCCCTAAAGGAAGTTAAATTGGCCACAGTGTAGAGAGTTACTTGTGATAAAGTGTTTAAGAAGCAGATACAATTTACTTGTTTGTCAGTGGGAATATTCCTATCAGATTTCAGCTCCTAGTGTATGAATCTTCTCAATACAGGTCTTTCCATAGTCATAGCGACCCACCTAGAGATGGGAGACGTTTCTCTGTGTTAACAATTCAATATTGGAATTTAATCTGATTGAGATTTGCCCCTCATTTGTTAATGATTCTTTTTGGTTTGTTGCAAGTAGAACAGTTGAGGAATTAAACAAAACAAACGCACTGCAATTCTCTTGTGAGCTATCCTGCCTTACAGAAACAAAACAACAAGCACGTGTAATAGCTTTATGTTAACTACTGTAAAGGAAATTGCAGTCGAATCTGTTGTGTGTCTCTGTGGTGATGAGGCCAGGCTGTTACTAGGGTACTACTGAAACATTTAGAACTCAGTAGCTGTGTACAGCCTGCAGAATCAATTGCTCTAGAAATGAGAGAAACCCAGTGTGCTGTTGCTAAGGGCTCTCCTCTGGGTTTCTTGGAGGTGCAAATTTAACAGTGAGAGTTTCAAAAGTCATTGATCTGCCCAGCCCTTTCCCACCAGTGATTAAAACCAAAGTTCACAACTGTATGACACCATTCGTGTTTATATGTATGCGTGTATATATAAATGCATAGACATTTTAAATATCTATAGTCTTTATCAAGAATGTTTTTATTTATGAAACATGAAATGATTTTGTAAATATTGTGCTAATATACTGAAATAAAGTCATTTTAAGTTGTTTTTGTCAGAGATTTTTCTTGTTGCTGTCTCCCCAGGGAGGTGGTTGAGTCACCATCCCTGGATGTGTTTTAAAAACACATAAATGTGTTTGGATGTGCTGCTAGGGACATGATTTAGCAGAGGGTTGCTAGAGTCAGGGTTGTGTGGTGAAGTTGTGGTTGGACTCAATTATCTTTAAGGTCTTTTCCAACCTGAGCAATTCTATGATTTAACTTATGTAACTGCTTCTGTAAATTTGGACATAGCTCTTCTTCTCTGTACCTTTACACGATGTCTCTCCCCGGTGACTTCAGATATACAGGGATGTGTTTGATGTTATGCAAGTTGCTACAGCTACTTTTGTCTTAGAAATCTTATTTCTCTTCTCTAAGCTCGTCCATTTGGGGAAGGAAGTTCGTAGCTTGCCCTCTAGTAACTTGCATCTGGCTGACCATCTTTCAACATCAGCTGTCACCAGAATATGATTTGGGAGAAAATATGGGCAGAATATATATAGCAGAAGCTTCTAGTGTAATTTAAAAAATAAGCAGGACAGTCTCTACTTCTAGTCTTCATAATGTTGAACTAACTTTTCTGTGATAAAAGACTTGTGCTACTGCCCACGTACTGCTCCATACTTCCCAATTTTCTGATGTCTGGCAATCATCACAGTGGAGAAATGGGAGCTCAAAGTGTTCTGCAGAAGTGTTTACACTCTTATATCTACTTCAGTAGAGCAGAGCTGCTGTGAGAATTACTAGCCGTTCCCTGCTGCCCAGAGGGAATTTAAGCCACAGCTGTTACTTCAAGACCTCTTCTGAAATCTTTTGTGATTCCCCACCAGCACTTTCCTTTGAAAATGAGCCACAAAGCATAGTTTTGACCTGTTAAAAGTTTTAGAACTTTTCTGTGTGCGAAATTCTTACATGTGCTGCACGAACTTAAAGGGTGAACTGTAAGCTGAGAGCGATCCTTAGAAATCTCAGAAAAATTTTTGCTTCAATCTGCAAGGGAAGGGAAAGTAATGCTGTTCTAAGTGTAAGTAAGTGGTTGGAGAGTAGCTCCATGCAATCATTTCAAATGCATATACTCAAGATTCTTCCAGTCAGGTAAACCAGGAAACCAGTCTAAACCTGAACTGAATTGTCCAGACACCTTGGAAAGAGCTTGTGTACTATCAGAGCTTGATAATTGAATGTTTATTGCTGTAGTTATCTGCCTGATAGAAAAAGAAGTGAGAGGATGTCCTTGGGGGGAGTGGAGTTGGAATCTTGTCGTGGATGCAGCTGTTACTCTCTTTGAGTTGACAATTACATGGCTTCTACGTTCTCACAGATTCTTGCAATGTTTTCATGATCAGCGCAGAGCAGAGGGGCAGGATGTCCTCCCTTGGCCTGCTGCCCACACTGCTTTTGATGCAGCCTGGGATATGGTTGGCTTTCTGAGCCGTGAGGGCACACCGCTGGCTCATGTCCAGCTTGCCATCCACCATTACCCCCAAGTCCTTTCTTGTAGGGCTGTGCTCCATCTTTACATTCTCCAGGTTGTATTGGTAACGAGGTTTGCCGTGACCCAAATGCAAGACTTTGCACTTGGCCTCACTGAACCCCATGAGATTCACTGGGTCTGCTGCTTGGGCCTGTCTAAGTCCCTCTGGGTGGCATCCCATCCCTTGAGCGTGTTGACTGTTCCATGCAGCTTGGTGTCTTCTGCAAATTGGTGACGGTGCATTCGATCCCACTGTCAGTGTCACTGACAAAGATACCAAAGAGTGTCGGCCCCAGTACTGACCCCTGAGGGGCACCATCCTTCACTGAAAACACTGACAAAGTAATTAATACAAGAGTAAGGTGTGGATGGCCTTTGGTTTGAACTGGAAACTGTGTTTAAAGACCTACTAAGGCTTACCTGGCATTCTCACTTCATGTATTTGCAGATAATGGAAGGTTTTGGAACTGACTGCTTTCACTTGTTCTTTTTATCCTTTAAGACTGTGCAGTATAATAGGTAGATGCAGGTTAGAGTGATAACCAGGTGTGAGAAACCAACAACCAAGAAGAAATTCATTCTGCTGTTGCCCGCAAGGTTCATCCAAGCATTATATTGTCAACAAATGGTGAAGAGTTCGGAGACTACAGCAGCTTGAGTAGGAAAGCGTAAGGTCCATCAGTTTAATTTCATTGGACTTTGAGCATAGCCAGTCAGGATAGCTTCACTTAAAACAAAAGGTGACTTAGGATTCTCTGACGTGCTGCAGCCCAAGCTTTGAGGAGAAGAAACTTCATCATAACAAAAGTGAGGAGAAAGTAAATGTTCTACGTGGTGTGCAGCCCTTTGCACCAAGAACGTGCCTGAGAATCATAGAATGGCCTGGGTTCAAAAGGACCACAATGATCATCTAGTTTCAACCCCCTGCTATGTGCAGGGTCACCAACCAGCAGACCAGGCTGCCCAGAGCCACATCCAGCCTGGCCTTGAATGCCTCCAGGGATGGGGCATCCACAGCCTCCTTGGGCAACCTGTTCAGTGCATCACCACCTCTGTGTGAAAAACTTCCTCCAAATATCTAACCTAAATATCCCCTGTCCCAGTTTAAGACCGTTCCCCCTTGTCCTTTCACTCCCCTCCTTGTTAACAGCTGGTCCCTCTCTTGTTTTGTGCTCCCTTCAAGTACTGGAAGGCCACAATGAGGTCTCCCTAGAGCCTTCTCCTCTCCAAGCTAAACAAGCCCAAGTTCCCTCAACCTTTCTTCATAGGATAGGTGCTCCAGCCCTCTGATCATCTTAGTGGATCTCCTCTGGACCCATTCCAAGAGCTCTGTGTCCTTCTTATGTTGGGTGCCCCAGGCCTGCGTGCAAATCAGGCTGTGTAGAACTGGATATAAGACTCAGAAAGCCAAACAGAACCATGATTCTTCTAGTGATCATACCAATGTTAAGTAATTTGTATAAAACAGAAGATGAGAGAAGGAAGTGGGCAGAAAAGCTCTGAAGTCCAGGAAGAAAATTGCTTTATCCTTACGCTGCGCCTGGTCAGCCTTTTCCTCTGATACTGCCTCAGGATGGTGGGGAAAGGAGCCCCACTGTTGCCTTGGAGAGGAGATTGAGGATGACCATGAACTGGTGTGCAGCAAAGCGGCTGTTTTGGGTGGGGTGCAAGGTGTGCATTGTGCATCTAACACCTGACCACAGTTACAGCTGTCAAAGATTGCTGATATCTTGCTGCTACTGCAGCCCTCTTGCATTGCCCTTTATGCTGCCCTTTTTTCCTCATGTCAGGCAGTAATGGACAAGAAAGAAATAAAAAATAATTATAGGTCATTCTGGATTATGAGGCTGCTTTTGGCGTTTGTGGTGAAGAAACGTGAGAGCACCAAGGCCTAACCAGCTTTAAATATCATCCAGAGCTTGGTATGAAGCTGGTTACATCAGCGGAGAAGAGCAATCAAAGCATTAGTGCACCTCATGGCAGTGCCAGCCACTGCGATGGCTCAGAGGAAAAGGTGGATCCTGTCCCCTGGGGCTGGATGAACTAACAGCAAATCCTCAAGGAACTGCTTCATTGGAGGCTCTGGGAGCTCCTGACAGCCTCAGCGAGTGCGTTAGTGATATGTGCAAGAACGCCAGGAGGGAAAAGACACCAAAACAAAACAAGCTGCCCAATCAAAAAGCCCTGCTCTGAGATACCAACAGTGGGAAACACCCTCTGACAATGTGCACCTGCTCACCTGTATCAGAGTGTGAAAGAAAAAAGCACTGGCGACTGGCTCGCTCAGCCCTCATACAGGCTGGGAATGAGACCATTTGCTTTGTTAGAAATCTCTGAAACCACGGCACAAATGCACTCCACTGAAAAAGGCCCCTACCCAGCAAGTAAGGCCGCATGTGAAATGCAAGACTTGAGCGTCGCTTCGATCCCCAGAGCCATTAAGCCTACAGGAAGTAAAGGAGAGTGTCCGACCTGCAGGATAGAGCACTGCACAAGAAGGCTGTGCACACTGACTTGAAGACTTGGGAACCTTTTGCTGAAATATTTCCTTATGTCAAGAGGTCCGGTTCTGATCAAGAGCCAGTATGCACTGTGCTTCAACGGGAGCTTAGAGACGAAAAAAAGAAATGAACAGAAAGGGGGATATTTGGATATTTTCTGGATTTTTATGTAACTTTACTGGACCGGTCACTCTGTGGCTAGGTTTTGTTTTTCAAGAAAGCAAATGTATGTGAACGTGGTTGCAGGTGTGGATTTAACTTTTTGTTCCTGAACCTGTCTACTTTCTGCTCCATCTCACACGCCTGGAAAGGAACCCTTTTAAGGAGTACCTTTGCCAGTGGAAAGAGTAGGGGACAATCGCTTTATTCAGACTGTATTTTAAAAGCTGTACGTACATGGTGGGTTGACCTTAGCTGTTCACCCAGTGCACACCATGCTACTCTCTCTCTCCTCGTCCTCAGCAGGGAGAAAATATGATGAAAAGGCTTGTGGGTTGAGATATGGATGGGGAGATCTCTTGCCAGTTGCCATCACAGCGTTTGGAAGATGAATTCAATTTATTGCCAGTTAATGACAGGGTTGAACAGTGAAAACTAAAAGCAAAGCTAAAAACGCTTTTCTCCTACAACCTCTACTCTCAAGGCTCAACTTTACACTTGAAACTTCAACCTTCTCAAGATGAGCGGGACGGACTGGGAATGGGGCTGTGGTCAGTCAGTGCTTCATCTCTGCTGCTCCTCCATGGCCTCTATCTTGGGAATGGGATGGGAATCATCCTTTTGGGAATTCACCTCATGTACAGCAAGATGCACAAGCACGTTCAGCTGCACATGGAGCACCTGAGTTGGGACGTGGCTTAGCTATGGCACAGAACAGTGCAATGGAGCCACCTTCCATGTGGAGCTGGACGACGTGGAGGAGACAGCGACGAGCAAGTCCTGTCTGCGCGTGCAGCTGCAGTGCACCTGCACGAGGGAGCGGCTGCTGGGGGACATGCTCTGCTTTCTGCACCACGATCAGGAGGAGCTGAGAGGAAAACAGGAGCCCAGCTTGCTCGACACCCTCTGCACGGGCTCCTATCTGCACGTGGAGAAAAGCATGCTCTGGCTCCAGGACCAGGTGAAAGCAGCCTGGAGGCGTCTGCCTCAGTCGCATGACTGCCTCCTGGAGCTGCTGACCCCGCAGCCACTCATGCAAGATCCAGCTGACCGCCCCCTCCAACTCCACCTTCAACATCGAGATGACTCTTGGGGTGCAGCTTGATGAATCGGGCACATTCCTGAGCATTGGATAGGCTCAGGATACGTTTCTACGTTTTTCTCCATTTTGGTCTTTCAAAGTATGTCATCCTACTTAAATAAATTGGATTGTTAACACCAGCGTTCCTTTTGTAATGGTGTTCCCTGCAGAAAGGATTAGGCTGTCGGCATGTTGAACGCGTCCGGGCAGCCCAATGGGCCAACGGTACCGTGGGGTGCATCAGGCCCAGCACTGCCACCAGGCGGCGGGAGGGGTTGTCCTGCTCTGCTCTGTGCTGTGCGACCTCATCTCCTGCACTGAGTGCAACTGTGGGTGCCACAATGTAAGAAGGAAATAAAACTGTTAGTGTCCAAAGGAGGGCTGCAAAGACAGGGAAGGGTCTGGAGGGCAACGCTTATTAGGAGAGGCTGAGGTTCCTGGGTTTGCTCAGCCCAGAGCAGAGGAGCTGAGGGGAGGCCTGATGGCAGCTGCAGCTCCTCACAGGGAGCGGAGGGCAGCGCTGAGCTCTGCTCTGTGTGACAGAGACGGGGCCCGAGGGAATAGAGGGCTTGGATTTTGCATCATCTGAAGAATCAGCGCACAGTGCGTGTTTTCTTCCTGACCTGGAGGAGGAAGCAACAGGACACACATCAGAATTCAAGACATGCAGGGTGATGTTTTAATGCCCACTGAGTGGAAGAAAGTTTGTTTAAAGGCGGAGAGTAGAAGCAGAATGCAAGAGCTGGGTGTTAAGGGTGCAGAATGAGGCCACTGTATCCTGGTCAAAGCAAATCGATGTGGGAATACTTCTCCTGCTGTGCACCATCTGTAGCATGGAAAGCTCAAAAAAGCTTTAGGATTGAGATATTTTCATGGCACCAGTCCCTTTTTATCTCGCTAAGGAGAAATTACATAAGCAGGGAAGACAGGGCACTTTCTGCTGAAGGTTTTGTATTCATGAGCTCTGCTGCCACTTTGGATTCCTCACCATGCCACACAGTACCAGGCTTCCAATTAAAAGCTCAGGTCCTTTAGACAAGCAATTAAGTGCTAGCCCAAGTGTGCCCTCAGACCTGTCTACACAAATAATAGGAAGCTGAAGAGCTGCAGTGAGGAGGAGGAGGAGGATTTCTGCCCCAAATGGCTTGCAGCGCCTAGTTTTCATTTTTTAGTGCGTAATTTTTAAGTCAGAGGCTATCACTGCCACTAGGTGAGCCACAGCCAGAGCTCGCTTTGTTTTCAGCTTTGAAAACAACAGCAAACTGTTTGCCTTGCCCAAGACAAATCCAATGCAACACAGCTGTAATGCCTGCCCATGGTATGGGCTGACATCCTCATGGCATCTGCTTCCATAGGGCACCAAAGCGGCTGCAAACACGTTTTGCCAGTGAGAGAAGTTATCATTTATCATAAATAATAATGCCATAATATTTTCTTTTTTTAAAAAAGGAAATATAAAAGGCACATACTTATATCGTGTGCTTCGTAACTGAGGGCTAACTCCACCACTCCTTCCTGCTGGATGGAGTTACTGCGTGCTGCTGTAGTCCGTTCACAGCTGCTGCCTACATTTCCAGCAATGCTTTCCAGGTAGGATGTGCAAGCACCCGAAGACATAGGAACAGTGTGCAGGAGTTTATGTGCTGACAGAGTAACTGTGCAGAAGTGAAAAGCTGCTGTTATTCTTGTTTTCCATATCACCACGCAAGTGCAGCAAGACAAATATAGGCATCTCCAGCATGTGAGCATCTTGTTCATCTTCTCTGCTGGCATCAAAACAAATTGAATATATACTTCCATTACCAGGAAAAATCACTTTTCCCCAGCAGTAGGTGAGAACCTGGTAGAGCACCAGAATAGGGGTTCATGCTGCTCAAAGGCTCATGTTGTATTCCCTCTTCTCAACAAGGAAAGCTCAGCTTGAAAGCGAGCAGAAAATCACCTCTGCCTTTTTGAGCAGGGATGTCCAGTAGAGATGCAGCAGCACTTCTAATCTCAGCCTCATGTCTCCCTGTGGAGGCCCATAGGGCTCACTGCCAATGGGTGGGCTCATCTCTGTCCCCACTCTCAGCCCGTATCAACCCAAAGTGGCCATCGAAGGGGTGGCTGCAGTGGGACAGCTCTGTTCCCAGCTGGAGAGGAGGCTGTTCCACCTCGGGGTCCTCTGCTAACAATAATTTCCTGGAGGGATAATCAAGAAGCACACCGCTTGGCTTCAAAACATACAATATACTTTATTGCCTGCTAGATAATCAAAGTGAGGAGTAAACACCATAGCTGGAAAAAGCAGAAAAGGACCAGGAAAAGGAAAAGAATATCCAGTCACCAAACAAGTTATCAGGCAATAAACCATACACAATATAAATAATCTGTTTCCCAAACAACGAAATCTTTATTTTGCTAATGGCCTTTAGATGGTTAATTATCAGTAGTAAAATCTCTGGATTTCATTTTCTACACAGCATTAGTAGTAAGAAATATATAAGGGACTCTGCAGAAAGCAATACAAAGGAGTTATATACACAGGCACCTTCTGTGGAGCAAGAACAGAACTTCATCTAGGGAGGAGGGGCTATCTACAAAACAGAAGACCATGGTAATACAATAGTAGCTCAGACTTAGTTCGGCTGCCACCTTCCCACAAGGCAGGCCAGCCAACTTATGTATACATATATATTTTAATATAGATATATAGAGAGATTTATTATTTTAAAAATAATGTGAACTACCTGTAGTTCCTAGGCTAATTTTAAAGAGGCAGTGTACCTTTCTGAAGCTTCATTTTCAGGAAGTATATTAAAAATGGTATATAAAAGACTAGCAGACCCAAGCTCGTGTATCAGCAACCGGTATCTTCCCTCAGCATTTTCTTCTAATGCCACAGTTGCCATCCCCAGAGATGGCAATGCCTTCAGTCATCCAGATTGCTATTTACCTTGCTACCACTAAGTTTGCTCGATTATAATGTTGTTAGTAATCATCGATTATTAATAGCAATAATGCTGCAATACGCTGTCAGAGCCTGACTGCATTATGAAGACCTAGTCTGTATGTGCATGCAGAGTTTTGTTGCTTAATCTGAAAGAACATTTCCCATACAAGATCTTTCCCCTGCCAACCCCCTGATGTTCCTCCAAATGGGGCCAATTCCATCCACCCAAGGAAGACCACCAGCAGACCCTACACCCAAAGTGATTCTAGAGGCCTCTTCCCAACCCAGAGATGACATCTGGATTCCTCACTGCCTCACACATCACCCTAATTTCAAGGAGATGGCTTTGCATGGAGTACGCCAATAACAGTGTGGCAATACACAAACTGTTTTCCATAGTATGCATGACATTTTGCTGATGGAGCATAACCATGCCTGCTTTTAAAGATGGATGTCCAGACGGAGCAAGATGCATTTGCAGTATTACAAAATGAAGGGTTGTTTGTATTTAAAAACATACCTAACATTAAAATCAGCGTTGTGCCAGGCAACCACATCCTTGCTGAACTCAGTATTAGCCTTAGCATTGGGTTACAAAAGAACAGAGCTATAAAATCCCTGACTGCTATTGCACCATGCCTTTCAGAAGCAATCTCAGCTATGACAGCAGCAGCAGGTGCCCTCTGCATCCCGCCGAGCACCAAGGCTGAGCATGTAGGGATGTGCTGTGAGAAGACAGGAGTACCCAAAAGCGAGGCACTGACCATTACCATGCAGGACTTCAGCTCTTCTGCCTATGCAGGTAAACCCACTATGAAGGGGATCTGCTGAAAACTCAATTATCCCAGTTCCTGCATCATCACAGAGAGCATCGCCATGTCTTATTTAAGCGTCTGGACCTTCCTCTGTGCTTGGCATAAGGCAGATGGAGGTGTCAGCATCAGGGAAGGGAGATCTGGTACCTCAACAAGCAACTGCAAAGTCGGTGCTTGCTGTCAGTGCTGTAACTTCTATTCAGCTCCATGGGACTCACACTCAGCAGCAGGGAAAATGCAAGCAGCACCCTGCTGTGCTGGAAAGGGAAAAAACAGGCAGATTTTGAAAGAGAAGTTCTTGCATTGGGTTTAAAACCAACTGGAGCTTCACCTTCACTAGCTGTTGCTGGTTCTTTGACTGCTGAGGAGAAAGGTGAATAGCAGTGCCCAAGTTGATCTCCCGCAATCAACAGCCTTAGCTGCCACTTTTGACCTTCCTGCATCCCAGTTTGGCTTACCCTGGTGGAGCTGCAGAGCAGTATTAGGAATCCCATAGAAGGATGAGGGATTACAGGGCCATTGAAGCCAAACAGAAAGACTTCATGCATCGCTGAGGATTACGTTGATAGTGAAAGCCAAAGACTGCTGACATGGTGCACAATTTGCAACTATAACAAAGCTTGACAGGCACCCACCATATTTAATAGTTCATATGTGAAACTGGGAACCAAAGATTCTCGGCACACCACGATCCCTGCCAGGGCTGGGAAAATCAGCCAATTCCTTCTGCACACATAATTTCCTCCTATATAAAGCCATTTGTCTGACTCACAAGCTGTGAATCACATCTTATGAACTGCTCTGTCTGGTGTACTTTCTCTTCTTCAAGCCAACAGATTCTTTATCACTTAACGTGCTGATGCTGTCAGCTACTGCAGAAGGTGTCTGTGGAAATACTGTCCTTCAAACATCAGCCCATGGCCGGTGGGCACCCACACTGGATCTTTTCAAAGGCTTTTACTACAGTCAAATAGTCTTGGGTCCTGCACCCACACATACTCCTCACAACATGCATGCCTGTATCAGGGCCAGACACAACCTGGAGCAAGTGAACAAGGACTCAGTTTTTCTGGTCCTCCAGTCTGCACCCTACCACAGTTTCACTTAATGTAGAACTTGGATGCAGCACACAGCCTCTGATTTTCTTCCTTCTTGGCCTGGATGTCAGTGCCCGCGTCTGTCCCACTGTACACAGCGTGACCAGGGGGCAGCGACTGATGGTCACATCATGCCTCCAGCAGGACCTGCATCTTGCTGCCCTTTCTTCTTAAGCTAGTAGAACCAGTGATAGCATCATTGGCAGCACAGAGCAGACAAGATACTGTGGAAGGCTGTAGTGCTGTGATGGCTTTCCTGCCCCGCTGCTGTGTAGACGAAGAGTGGGGAAACTAGACCTGGGCAGATCAGAAAGCAGGCTGAATGCGGCCATGGCCTTCATCCAGCACTTGGGGCACTGTGTGGAAGAGGCATCCTATTGAGAGGCCAGGTAGGACCCAAGGCTGGACACGAGGCTGGTTGCTGGGACCCCGCTGAAGACCCAGCAAAATGCCCACTGCTCAGCCTGGTGGTGGCCATGAGAGGATGGCCCGAAGACGCTGGCATGTTCTGGCATTTACCAGTGTCACAGCACAGCTGAACGAGAGCACTGATGCGTGAGATGGGTGCTTTCCTTGTTTGGGTTCCACCTCACATAGTATGGCTTTAAGGACTGATTTGTAGCATCCGCACAAGGGTACTGAGGAAAAAGCTGACAGGTTTGCTTTTGTTTTGTCTTTACTGCCAGAACTCTATAAAAACGAATTGAAGGCAACTGCTAGATAGAAAACACAGCGCTGGGAGAAAGGTTGCTTTGAACCTCTCTGGTATGGCTATTAACGGACAACCTGACAAACCATTCAGGATAAGAGGTTTTTGAAGGCCTGTGGCAGTCCTGTGGCTAGTGATCATGCTGGGCTGGCACTCTGTGACAAATGTCATCTCAGATCTTATCCAGTCGTTACCTTTAATGTCACAAAAACCAACACACTTATCTAGCATCTTCTGAAGATGCAGTCTTTTTATACATCTCTATCTCCTAAAATTATGTACACGGGCACTGTGGAAGTAAAGGTGGATTCCACAACCATCTTTCAGGCAGGAGCAGCTTAACCTGTCCTGGGATAGAGAAGCAGCACTCCAGGTGACACCTCCAAGTCCCTGTGACTTCATGCTAGGTAAACACCACCAATATCTTGTCTTGTCCCAACAAAGGATGGCTTGAACATCTTGGCAGGATGCTCGGTTTTCTACTTTGGCTTCCTGTTTAGCCCACAGTGCACACAAGGATGTGTCCTGTCAAGAGTCAACTTGCATCTTCCTGACAAGCCATTACGAGCCTCTCTACTTTTCACATGAAACTGGGGAACAGCGCACAGACAAGAGCACAGTGCAATGGCCACCGTGCAATTTCAAAAGCTGCCATGGACAGCCTTCGCCCCACATTTTGGGATCTTGAAAAATGTTGGCCAAACTGCTATCAAGTTGATAACGAGCAAGAGAAAGAAAACACAACACTGATAGGCTAGTCAGGTTCTTGCCTAAAGCTTGCAGGGGTTGGCCACCCCAAGAGCAGCTGCTTTTAAACTTGCTACAAGCAGCATTAAAAATTAATTAATCTAGAAAAAATATGACTTTGCTTCAAAAGAAAAAAAAAGGAAAACTAGTACCCCAGGATATTGTAAACAGATACTCACAAACACTGAGGTGAGACATCATTAGGAAATGCCAGCATTACCGTGTAGATGATTTGTGGTATTTTTTTTCACATATTACAATTGCCCAGAGAGATGACCTCACATAAGTGAGTCGCTCTCAGCTGGTGATGGAAGGGAAGTATTACAGTGGCATCAAGAGCAACCAACTTCCAAAGATGAAGGAAACAAATAACAGCAGAGGCAGCACCAGGCTGCCGCTCACCTACGACCAGCTGTGGGAATCCATCTGTTTGCCACTTCTGGAGTGAACAGCTATTTTAACAGCTTGTGAACCTGCCTTCACCATAGAAACACAAGTGGCACAAGCAGAATATGATGTACGGAAATGCTGGCTTTTCCTATGGGCTTGTCTGCATGCCGGTTCTGTTTTTTTAAGGTTCACGTGGGTGAGAAAAGACCATCTATAGAGACACATTTAGCAATGCAAGTCAGTGCCATCCTTCCTGATGTAATGCTCCCTGGTTAAATCAATGCCCAGTAGCAATAATAAAAGAATAAAAAATGTCTTTGCATCAGCTGCACAACACGTGCCCAAGGGCTCCATATGCCACCACCGCCACCACCAGCACTTTTTCAAGCACATGGCTGAGGCTGCACCCCCAAGTGTCTGGCACCACTGCAGCCAGCCCGCACCCAAAGGAGGATCCCTTGTGCATTCATCAGCATTTGGTACTCACCGGGCTGGTGGTGTTCAGCCACGTCACTACTACACTCCCAGCTGCAGTTTTTAAAACATTTTCAACCTGAGACCCTAACAACCACAGAGAATCTGCTCAGCCGACACAAGCAAAGCCACCAGGTTAGACTTCAAACAGAAGGTGAAAGGCATAGAAATCAAAAAACATGTTACTGCCTGACAAGATCTGCAGACTAACAGAGCAGACTTCTATGGAAGGGCTTAGCTGTTACTGAGACATGACTTGTTGGTGCAGTTTCCTGCAATGGTGTTTATGGGGTCCGTTTGTCTTCTTTGTCTGGATGCCTGATTCAACACATTCTGAAGTTTGCCAGTGTAATTGCCATGGTGCTCTCATTCTCCTGTTGCCTTATTTGAGCTGAGGATTTCCTCAATAATTACAGAGAAATAAAATCTAAATGTTTGGGAACTTTCCTTTTTTTTTCCTCCAAGGAAGAAATTCAGAGATGTGCCAAGATTTATTTTCCAAGTTAAGGCTTTTTATGGATTAACACCAACAGCGTAGGTCTAATAGGCAGCACTGAAGTTCTGCTTTGTTTTTAAAGACAGTCAGCATGCTACTCCCACATTAGTTGCTGTTACAAGCCACACATTAAAAATAAGGCAGGCCAAATCCTCTTCAACTGTGAAGCTTTTTTCAATAACAAACTGCTGGGAGAAGGAATTAGTTGATTGTAGTTCAAAGAACTGCTGGGTTCCTGGAACTGGTGCTCTCTGGCTCTTCTACAGAAAGCCAGGCTGGAGGGAAAGCTCCGCTGCTTTGCTGGCATTGCTGGCAGATCCCACTGCCCTGTGCTTCTCTCTCTGCAAAAGCTGCATCTGCTGTCCAGCCACGGCCAGGAAACGTTGCTGTTAAAAGCATTATGAAGTAAAGAATGCTCTTTCCATATTTTTCAGAGCTGTGAAGTAGCTCAGGATGGTCCGGTACTGCTCCCATCCCACTGAAAATGAGTGGGAAGTTTGGAATTGATGTCAGTCAAAGTAGTAAGCCGTGCGAGGAAAGGGAGGAAACACTCGAGATGACTGAGAAGGAAGGTGAGAAATTCGTAAGTGAAGCTCAACATGTCCAACTTCCAGCGAGATAAACAAACCCACACATTACATGAGATTTTCTTCCAGCAAATATAAAATAGATTTCAGTTGGACAGTGGATTCGACAAAGCCAAGAGGTTTCCACTTGGATTCAAGGCAACGCGTGCTGTCTGAGCAAGGACATCCAGCACTACGCATTGGCATGAAGGTTGTTGACTTAATTGGTTTTCGGTGGTCTTTTTTTTTTTTAGTTTTATTTTATATTTTTAAGTAAAAAATAATAAAACATGACTGATCCTGCAAAGCACTTGGGAATATTTTCTGAATTCTCTGAATTGTTATTTAAGAATGCATTTCTGCCTCATTGTTAAAGATGCTTTTAAATCCCTGGTGGCCACTCTTAGCTGCCGACCACAGAATTGCTAGAATGCAGTAATTTTTTGCTTTCTTAAATTAGCTGCAGCTTATCAGTCTGTGACTATGCAACTAAGCTCTTCTATGACCAGGGCACGTGGTACCAGTGACAACATGCAAGACTTGAGGAATCAAACTGGCTTTAAATACAGCTGGCCCCATGCTTAAATAGTAGGCTCTGCTTCCCCCATGCTAGTCAGCACAATTAGATGGTGAACCTGTACTGATAAATGCCAACAGACAGCCTGGCTCAGAGATCTGTAATCACACTTCTTGTATAAATATATCTGAGCTATAGTGTTTCTATAAGGCATCCTCTAGCAGCCCTTCACTCCTAAGAAATTCCTTCACTGCTGTGCATTCCTGCATGAGAATTGCCCAAACCCAATACCATTACTTTCTTATTATTTCCTGGAAGCACAGCACGAACAATTTGCTTAAGTACAGATAAAACCAATGGCCGACACTTCATATTGTTACGAAGTACACGCACAGAAGCAGTTGTTATTAATGACACTTTTGCCACGTGCCGAATGCACCTGACATCTGATGGAATGCTTCCAAACTGCAGCTCACACACTACTGACAGAGAAATTACTGCTGCGGTGACTGAAACAAAACATGGTATCCATTCCCAACCAAGGACTTGAACTTCAATTTCTCATCTTTTTCTTTCTTAAATTTTTCCTAATGTTTGGCAAACCCCGCTTTTGAAAGTTGAACTTCTTGAAGACAATGAAATGCTTCATCTGCTGTGATGGTGATTTTTCTGCCTCCTCACTTCCAATAGAAAACAGTGCTCCCCAAACCAAGACGAGAACTAACATTGTTGTGATGACCTGCTGGCAATTTACACGGCTGCTGTAACCAAGGACACATCAAGCCCGTGATCCACAAACTCAAAGGTGCTCGTAAGCACCTGGATGCTCATGAAGTCCTGACTTCATCTGGTTCCAGCTAGGTTCGTTTCATTTTTACTTAGGAGGTCCCATCTAGAGCAGAAATCCCCTGGTAGTGTTTAGTACCTGAGGTACCAGGCCTTGAAACTTCTGGAAACATGCTGCTAAGCTGTAAGACCTCTCACAG
Organism: Lagopus leucura; assembly: GCF_019238085.1. Classification (NCBI taxonomy): domain Eukaryota; kingdom Metazoa; phylum Chordata; class Aves; order Galliformes; family Phasianidae; genus Lagopus; species Lagopus leucura. The sequence goes on from NW_024962262.1 coordinate 91,555,203, forward strand.
CAGAATCATTTTAAGAACCCAGTCATGAAGACATCAAGGAACTGTTCTTCGTACGTGGAAAGCCTGCAGGGAAAACACCAGTCCTAACTCCAGGTGCTGACTAGGTGCTAAGAGCACTCACAAAGGGCTTGGAAGGAACATGACTGAGTACCAGAAGGATCTGACCTGAGCCCAATGGCTTCCTGCCATCACCAGGAAGCTTGACCATGTAGGACCTCCTGCCAACCAACACCTTGGCAAAGGAAGATCACCAGGTGCCCCCACATCACGTTATCAAATGCCTGAGCAGACAGCTCTGACCTCAGAAAGGAGTGAGTGCAGCTGGAAGATGCGTCAGTGTAAGTAAAAGCCATGCAGATATTTGGGTTTCCCTTCGCAGGAAAATACTTGGCTACAAATACAGTGAATGCAAATACAAGCTTGAATTTGAGCAAGGGAACAGGTGCCTGTGAAACATCTTCCCAGATGACCTAGCAAACTAGCCAAACACAGACTGCAATGACTGCACCTAACACTCTCAGTGTTACTTCTCCATATCCATGCAGAAGTAATAAACAAAATGCTGCAGACTAAAGTACTAGGTGGCTGCATTCAGCAAAGTACACTTTGGTGGTAAGCCTGAAATCCTACAGTAACTGATTTGGCTTTGGGGTCTATTTCAACGAGTTCCTCTTGTTTCACAGACAAATACATTGAAGTACGTATATATAAATACTGAAGTAGTATTTGTATGGAATAAACTTTTGGTATGGATTTATGCAAGCTGGATTTTCAACCAGTTTCAGCTGGGGTACAGACAGCTACATCCTGTGTTAGATTACTTCTGATGAAGACCTGATCTGCCTTCTGCCAGTAGGTAACAAGTGAAGCCTAGCTGAAACCTTCAGCACATTTTAAGTACAACTGTATTAGAGCTCAGTTTCTTACTGTTTCTGTGCCAAGAACAGTCCACAAAAAGAAGTTCACACTGAATAGCTGGTAGGCATTATATCTCATAGGTTTTATTTTTGAAAACAAAAGAAAACAGAACTTTGCAGCAGATATAGAAATGTTGTCTCGTATTTTGTTACTGAAGAACTGGCAGCTCCATGTGCTATATCACAGTTATGGTATGCTTGAGTAACCTTTCGTCTCACTTAATGCTTTTACACTTCAAAAAATATGGAAAAAAAAGTCTGCTTCAGAGCAGGATTAACTGCACATTAAAAAAAATGTGATGAGCAATGAAAATAGCCCAACAAACGGAATCAATGGAGAATGTCGTAAAGCATGTCACCTCAGGAGGAGGATGTCATTCCATCCCATGTCTTGAAAGTATCAGTGGGAATTTGTCTTACCTGACAGTTAAGAGAGTGTCAGTGCAATGCCAACCAGCTGCAAGCAGCAGTGTGAGAGCTGGGTAACAAACCAGGTCTAGATGCATCGAGTGGGCTGCACTATGCAGGTGTTTCCTTGGAAGAACAAAATGAGAGCAGACACAAAAACACGGGGGTCTAAGTAATGAAGATGACTGTATTTTAAGGTAATTTGGTAAGAAAAAAAATGGAATTGTGACTTCAGTGTCCCTGACTGAGCATACTGTACTGAGAAAAAAGGTATTTTCTAAGATTCCTTCCAGCTTTTTACTTGCTGCATCAGAGCTTTTCCCTCCCTTTCCCGACTATGACCATTGCATGGCCTTTAGCTCTGAAGCTCTTTCATTCCTGGTATTTCTTTGCAGACAGCTGATGTGTAACCAGCAAAGGCAGTGCAAGATTGCGTACATTTCTTCTTCCCTGAGTAAGTGGCACACAGCTGAAAAAAACAAACAAACAAAAAAAAACCCACACAAAACCCAAAAACCCAAACCACCACCCCCCACCCCCCTACACCAAAAGTAAAAGCTTCCCTTCTGCTGCTTTTGACCCAGAAGCAGATCTCTGCTTGCAAGTGAAGAACTGCTTTCTACTGGTGTCATATATTCTGTACCTGGGTCTTGTGTGATACGAAAAATGCAACCAAGGAATCTTCAGGTATCCAAGGCCAGAAAAAAAAGACAAGACCTCCCAAAGTCTAATTTTTAATCCTAAATAAAAAAGGTAAAATACAGGGGCAGAACAGAGTACTGGTTTAAATAAGCTTTGAAAGTAGTAGGGATCTTTAAATATGGATGATGCCTGCTATTTACTTTTAAAAGAGAAGCCATTGTGAAGAAGTTCTTCTGGTGTTCAGACACTGAAACCGTAGCAGGGGCTTCTTTATGTGAGATGACTTCACTTATTTCTGTGGGTTAGAAATGAGCTTTCCAGTTGTGTGAAGACAAAAATCCAGAAGCACACTGTGGAAACCTGGAAAGCTTAGAAGAAAGGGCAAATGGCTTTCCCCCAGTTTAACTACACTGAGTCCTGCCTCTCCCTCATCCGCAGTCTCCAGCTTCATGCCAACATACATTCAATGAATCCTGTGGCACTCGCATGGGTCTGCAGATCTTTCCAACAATGTCAAAAGCGTTGATCAAGCTCAGAAGTTTGTAAAAAAATAAAATGAAAGCTCCCATTATAGACATCCTTAAGCAAGAACAAATGGGCGTAGATTCTTTGCAAATGTGCAGTGTTTTGATGGTCACTGTGCAGAAGTTGGATGGGTGATCTGAAGGGAAACTACAGCTCACAGTTTTGGGGATCCATCTCTGTTTTTTGGCATCTTCCATTTTCAGGTGGAAAACGAGCTTGCTTCTTTTTAAGTGGAAAAAAAAAAAAAAGCCAACCAACTCATACTCTAGCTAAAAACAAGTTCTGAAATTCTACTAAGTCAGCCATACGTTGAAGTAAACAACCACTTAATAGTAAAGCAGGGGAAGTATCAAAGCAGCTCTGTTTTAATAGCATTTATTTGCAATCATTAGTTTTAAATGGGAAACTGTTTACAGGCACACACTAGATAACCAAAATAGAACGAACATAAAGAAATCTATTTGACGGTCCTTTTCAAATATTTCAAATATTTTATTAAATATTTTATTCAGGTTTTGATCACAGTTTAATGTACTTTAGCATGTTATACACATGACTTAACATGTGCACTTAATATCAAATTAGAGGTTTTTGAAGAAAGTACATTTTATAAATGTGCTTATTGACTTCTAACTACACACATCTAAGAAGGCAGTAGCTCCGTTATACCACTTATGGAGATGAACTATTATAAGGCATGTTTACACCAAGCTTTGGAGAGAATAAAGCCAAATACTGGGTCAAAATTTAGTGGAATTATGTATGAGAATAAAAGTTGAAGGACTGGGCCCTACAAAGAGATCACAGCAAATCAGATGTGTTAAAACTGTCAACGCAGACTGGTTATTAAAAGCAAGCACTGCTGAGAAAGAAGATTCTCACAGTGTCTGTATTTTTTTCAGACCTTTTTGAAAATTACACCTTATGGTGTAACGTGAAGGAAAGAGAATGAAATCTTCCAAGAAAGTTTGAAAACCATTGTCTGAGAAACCTCAAGTTGTTTTGGGACCTAACATGGAACGCTTTTATACAGGCAACATCTTCCAAGCCACTGCATACCAATGTGTGTGTGTGTGTGTGTGTGTGTAGGAGGTATAAACACACACACAGACACACATCTCTCTCCCTCTTGCCTTTGTCACCTTCAGACGACTGAATAAAGTGTAGCAGTGCGTGGAAAAAACAAGGTTAAAAGAGTAGGTTAAAGCACTGTATTCGGAAGCCTGGTTAGTTAGGCTGTACTGTGTGACAGCAGACGTGTTTTTGTGGTTTTTTTTTTTCCCAGTAGAGTACAATGTGGGTCTGTTGGCATAAGTTAACGATCAAGACCCAGAAATTACAACATAATTCTTAGGAAGAACTCAACAAACATTAAGGTATTTGCATTTGTTTTTAAAACTCTGTGTCAATGAAGGCCCTAGGTCAAAATAACATGCCTCCTTCAGAAGCATCACAAAAGCCAAAACTCAATTCTAGGGGCACAGTAGCCCCTAATCAGGGCTCCTGCACAGTCACACTGCAAACTACAATGCTGCCCCTCAAATAAGGATGGTTTTAGGCAGAAGCTCAGGTGTGTTGCTGAGTGGAGATCTCAAGTCAGTCCTTCCTAGATGTCTGCCTCAGAAGAATCAGTGGGGGAACATAAAACATGCATCCACTTCATAAGCTCCTTCGAAGTTGTCAATTCAGTAGAAAATACTGAGTATATAAAAGACTATAATAGCAGTTAGGTGAGAGAATAAATCTCTCTGTGCCTTTTTATTGGGAAATTCAGGAGAGGAGGCAAAAAAAAACCAAAACTCTTTCACAGCCTAAATGCACTCATTCTCATCTCTCAGTGTCCTGAAAATGACTCAATGTTCTGGCAGCTTTAGATGATAGTTTCATACTATGTACAAGGTAAGAAGAATGCCACAGATAGTACAAAACAGGGCAAAGATACCTACAATCTAGAAGTAGAGCTCTACAATCTAGAAAACAAGCATGGCAAACAAACAGTGTCTAATGTATGGTATACAACACAAAAGTTGCACAGTTATGTTTCCTTGCAAATGTAAACTCCAGAATAAATGTCAAGAACAGCATTTGGCTTACTGCATGACCACTGGGAGTATCTGAAGTCCACCACCTGATGAGCACAGCCATTCCTGCTCTTACACAACCCGTTCTACTGGGCCTATATCCGCAACTCCTGTGATTATGGCAGAGGTTCAACAAAAAATGCTCCAGCAACACAGTTTGGCTACCACTGTATATTCAGCCTGATGTTGTCAGATGAATGTTGCTGTTGGGAAGTAAAGCGTACAGCGATGTACAAATGGTATCAATGGCTGAAAAGATTAAACGATCAAGCCTGAAAGCAAATGGAAGATAACAAAAGTAGTCTTTTAGGAGAGGTAGCCATATTAGACTCAGCATTCAAAAAAAGGAAGTGCACTCAAAGGACCAAAATACATTACAAGATCTTGTACACCCATTATGTTTTTGTCTTTCCTACAGGTTTTTTTTTTCCAGAATGTACACACACACGCACACATACATATCTTTTTACCTAACTCCTCTTTGTTGCCACACCTTCACCATACTGAGAACAAAGGCCAGCTTTCCTTTTAACCTCTCTCAGCTGTCCCGTGCCTTCAGTCTGTTCCAGTACCCATACAATAGCTAACAGGCAACGGAATTAAATTGCTCCAATTTAATATCCTGTTCCAAATGACAGCATCCAAACTATAAGGCATTCCCTCGTTCTGATGCAAGTTACAACTCTCTTGGGTTTCTGCTTGGTGCAGACTGCAGAGTGCTCTTCAGCCTTACACTACAAAAGTAGATCTCACCCAAACAGTAAAGCACGAGGATGGAATTTGAACACTGATTCACACGCTTCCGTCTATCCCTTGTTCCTGCGCCCTTTTCCAACAACAAGGCTTACCACGTTAATTTCAAAAGTCATGCACCAATGCTATAAAAGAGAAATCCAAATCAACAAGAAACCTTTTGCTCATGACTTTGGGATACTGTATTAGTATAAAAGAGCATTCAGTCATCTTAAATAAATATACTCTATTTCTGAAATCACAGCACATTCAAGGGGTAGTTACTGCCGTAAGCAGAGCAATAAGTGATCTCCACGGATGTTTTTCATCGATTTGGTCTAATATCTGGAAAATAACCTACTGTGGGGATAAGAATCTGCATCTCAAATGTTCTGCAGAACGTTCTTCCCATATTTGCATACAGTACTAGAATAATTAAGAAGACATTACAGTATTTTCCTCCCAGCTGCTTACATCTGTAGCTTTGGCTACAACAATATATTCCGTATACCTCAAAACTATATATGAAATACCCAAGATCACTAAATAAATAAAAGCCAAGGAAACAGTACTGCATTTTACACTTGAGATGCGATTCCCCCACTCCCATGGATAAGTGATAGAGAACAACTAAGGTAATTGCTTTTTTTTTTTTTTTTTTTTTTTTTTTTTTTTAAAGAAAGATTTATACACAGGTTCAGATCCAGAAAATAATGTGAAATGCATAAATATTGATAGCTTTAGCTAAGTTAAAATGGGTTCAGTAAAGTATGATACAACATATTCAGAATAAACAAAGCAGAAAAGCATCATATTTTGGTTTGCTTGAGATATACATAAGGTGCAACAATTTCTTTTCTAGAGGCATTTGTGGACAATGTGTTAACAGGTAACAGTGTTTGCTGGTATACTGAAGTACACACAATAGCAATATGATTTTTTTCAAAACAAAAGCAGCTGAAATTAATAAAAATTAAAACAAAACAAACAAGGAAAAAAAAAAAAAAAAACAAAACCCAACCCCAATACAGTAAGATATTGGTCTGAAATTTTTGTTGTGCTAACAGACTTTGTTACCTGAAAATACTGATACCCCTTCTAGTAGATTCAGGGAAAACTCTAGCTACTGAAATCAAGACGTCACTCAGAGAACCAACAAAGGCAAATGCCTAGTGAACTATAAAGCTTTGCAGGATTTCTGCTACTCTCAGTGCCTAATCGCTTAAAAATTAAGCATATCTACAAAAAGGTTTATAAGTATCTGAAAACAGTCATATCCAGTAAACTGACCCAACCCTACCCCCTCTCTAAGGGAAAGTCAAGGAAAAGCAGATCAAGTAAGATATTAATTCATATAGAAAAAAGTAATTTTCTGTTTCTTTTAAAAAAGGTACCATTAATATACAGAAATATCTTCAGGAACAATATTGAAATTTAAATTGAGGAAGGATGGGGTGCTTTGACAAAAATATATCTACTCTAAAGGTTTCTAGAGAAATAAGTTAGTACCATTGTCAAGGTGAACGGCCTGCACTGTAACATATTTGGATTTCAGCTAATTATAAAGTGGTCCAAAACTCCAACAGCCACCTTGCTGTGACCCAACAGTTTAAAGTCTTTAGCTTTTCCTGTCTTGTTAAAATAACTTATAAAACTTTAATAAAATCTTATTAAAAAATACTGCCATAGGCTACAATGGCATTTGAGGGGCTCTTAGTCATATATTCACCTGAATTTTTAAAAAAGCCTTTTCACTGACTCATCGGCTCTGAAATTTTGTTGTTCTTTTGTAGTTGTTCCCTTCTTCCAACACATGCATCTTTGATGGTGCTGTTTTAGTGAGACTTTCCAAGCTGTCTACCCTAGTCAAACCTTTAACCCTTTGTTACAACTCTCGTGGTATCTTGGTATACTGTTTCCCCACAATGAACCAAAGACTTTCACTTAGCTACAACAATGAAAGGCTAAACCTAGCAAGCATTAATAGAGTTACTGTCCATATGGCTATTACATCAAATTAGTTACAAAATAACCCCAAAACATATTATCAATTCAGTCAAGTATAAATAAGAATGCCTGATAGAATGATGTAAACTCGCATCATTTAAAGACTTAATTCAAAGAACTTCAAACTCAATCTAATACTATCAAAAATTCAGCCAGTATGACGAAGACTAATATAAAATTATTGCTGGAGTCCAATTTGGTAAATTGTTGTGCTACAATGCAAAAATTAGGGAAACATCTTGTGCTATTGAAGAAGTACCCTGTTGAATTTGTAGCTTTAGTTTAATTACTAGTGATCATTTTGCATCTGTTGGTAGGAATCAATGCTTGGTTATACAATAGTGTAAGTCGAAATAGTGAAGACAGCAGGCCAAGTGATACAATTGGCCTGGCTTTTGGGATGCATTTATGAGAGCAAACCACAAAAATTCAGCATAAGCAAAGATAGAAGCTGGCAGGTGGATCTGTGGTAGTCTGAATTCAGTCAAACATTACTCTTCAGTTGTAGTTTATCTGCATAAAACTTTCCCCTTGACCAACACAAACTGTAATTGGCCCTTTATACAAACTCTGAAGCCGTCTGTGCATAGTAACTACAACAATGCCAGTGTCTTTAAAATGTAAAAGGTATGCTTATCAGAGTACATGTATATTGAAAAGTCATGCTTTTAGGTCTTTCAGAATGGTGAAATAATACTAAGGTCACTTTTGAAAAACATATTCGCAGTACTTTTTGTTTACAGGAAAGTTTCACCAAGTCACTCAGGTATCTATGCAAAAATAAAGGAACCTTCCAAGGCATTAAAGACAAGTCAATTCTCTGCAGTATTTTTCTTTTCCATACACCACTCCTTTTTCTAATGCACATCATCCTGGTTATTCAAAGCTAAATTAAAAAGAAACAAAACCCAAACATAGCCTGTCAGAATTTTTGCCAGTAAACTCTACCACTCTGGTGGCAAATATAAAAGTGCAGAACATCTGGACCACGTGGCTGCCCAAACACCGCTAACAATGGTACATCTGTCCAGGCTGCCTTGAGTTCTCTGGAACAGGTTTTATATTCATTCTACAATATAAACGTAGGCATAACCTATTAATATAAACCATCTTAGAACTTAAATCTTCATGTACAAAAATGACTAAGAATATCTAATAGTAACTAGTGCAGTGCGTCAGTGTTTTTGTTGTTGTTGATTTTTTCATTTTCATTTAACTAGGCATTGTATGAAACTAGTTGCCATACTCTCTGGTTGGTAAAAGAGATGCTGTGTGAACTAACAGTAAAGGCAGCCTTCTTCATATCAACCACCTATTTACTGTTTAAAAGCCTTCAATAGAAAGCAAGCTCTGGGATCATTCCATTCCTGTTCATTAATAGACAAATAATATCACCCTCCTACATACTGGGTTCCGATTTGAAGACCTGGCCCAAGTTGCTAATGTCTGGCTTCCAGTGAATTCTGGGCCACTCAGAGCAATAAGCACTTGCTTGCAGTCTATAGTTTCCATCACATGGACTGACTAGCTTCCCTTGGTAAAGACAAGGCTAGGATATTAGGTAAAGCACAATGTTTTACAATAATGTGGAGCTTCACTGGTCAGCGCAGGAAATAAGCACTGGAGCCTGAGACATTTCATTTGGCTGTCCATCATGTGGGAGAGGTGTGGCCCTCTGATTTCTGCAAAGAAGAAAAGAAACCTACCGTTATTCAAAGCATGGAAATGCTTTTAGCAGACAGGAAAGACAGAAATTAGCAAGTGATATAGTCTAGTGAACTCCACGCTGGCACAGATGTCCACATAGTGCTGGCTACTAACTGTTTATGGGTATTCCTGCAACATAAGAAAATATCCTGAGGACAACCTGCAATACAATGCAAAGTCAGACAAGTCTTGATGGTATTTGATTACACAAAACAACATAGATGGCCAAAGAGTAGGTTAAGAGCACACAAGTGCTGTTACACATTTTATAAGTGAGTGGTTTCAGCTCTCAGTAGTGGAGAGCACAGCTCATGTACAGCAATAGATGGCAAATGCACAGAGGCGCATGTCATGTTAGTGAGAGTCAATAGCTAGCTTTGAAGCAAAACAAAAATATACCTATCAGCAGTTACATGCTGGGATGACTCCAAATTTCATAACTTAACACTTCATCAGCCCAGCACATCTCTTTCATTACTTCAGCAGTGTTAATTTACAAATGATCCCCTGGCACAGGATATCATAAAAATACACCGCACCAGAATTACGTGCTGACAATCAACATCAGTCATTGAAGCAGATGGACCTGGGAGAACTCCTTTGCAGCTTGCCTTTTAAAATGCATGCAAAAGAACGTCACCGCCTGTTATCTAATTTCTCGAGTCAGATTCTATTATTGTTACATTATGTGTCACTTTGAGCAGTGAAAATCTGGAGCCTAATTCTTACTTACACAAAGGCTACTTTGATTGCACTTTGGCAGAGCTACAGTCTCCACAGTAACGTAGGTACCGACATGCTTTGCACACCTGTAGTGCAGTGAAAAGGCCTTGGTACAAAATGCAGCTCAGGATCACAAGTGCTTTAACTACGGCACACACAAGGTAACCAAAGCTAAACAAACATTCAAATGACAACCATGCTGTCACTTCCAGACAAGCTCTGATTACATTTAGAAAGGACTCCGGCTTCTGAGGTCCAAGACTGTGTAAAATTATATAATAATTGAACTTAGACTCTGAAAAGAACACATCAAGCAAACTTCCAATGCTATTCTTCTCATTTCTAGTTATTCAGAGATAAAGAAATTGCACAGATAATAAACAGTCAATGGAGTAGAAGTTAGAGAAGCATGCAGCCCATCAGATTCAGGTTTCTGTTTTGACTTCCATTTGACAAGTCTGTAAGAGACCTATGGCAAAGTTGTTACTTGGAAAGAGTTTCCCTTTTCATTTTCCCTAGTGATAGAAGCTGGAATTTGCAACAGTTGCTAGACATTTGCTGGTTTGGTGTTTTCAGGCCTCAAGGAAGATGCCACACTGCTCTAACTGCATGATGAGATGACAAAATATGGTTGTAGGTAAGGAAGACCCAAACAGAAGGGTAAGTAAAACATTGGTTCAAAACATTATTTTTAATGAGGAAAAATGAAGGAGAAAAAACTTTTAGAAAAACAAAGAGGACATCATCACAACTAAGTGAATCTTAGCTATGTAACTAAGTCACTCTTGTGCTGCTCTTCTCACAGCATTACTGGAAATCAATGAAACCACAAAGATGCAAATGAGAGCAGAACTCAGGACAGTGCTTCTCCAGGTTTCACTTTGTGGCTTGCAGCCATGGAAAATGACAAAAACAAGTTCATACCTTTGCAGTCTTGATAGCAGACTGCTGTTTTGCAAAACTGGGAGAAAAGTCTGGGCTGACTGTAGTATGAAAACATTTCCCACTTGAAATGCTATTGTGTAAGCAAGGTAACAGCTTCAGCAGAGAAAAGGTACCAGGCTGAGTTCATCAGAATTTCTTTCTTGGTGCCTTTCAAGCTTCTACAAAAGTCAGCGTTTCACATTAAGTCTGAATACAGGACTAGATTGCCCAACAGGGGGCACAAGATTAACAGTAGGTTGTGAGGCTGTGAATAGCGTTCATCAAACGCTGCTTTGTGGTTTCTTAGGTAGCCAGTAATCTGTTAACTACCAATTGCTCAGGTTGTGATGATTTCAGACTGGCCTAGATTTCCTTACTGACTTTCCACTATAGCAAAGGATATAGGCCATCGTATCTCCAACAGGTGGGAGCACATCAAAGGACAATACTGGATAATTAAGAGCTAAAGACAACTTGCTGTCATTCATTTCCTCCCACCACAGGTCTAGAATGCAAGATCTGACTGTGCCGGCTGAACCGACCCAACAGGCCTAAGAGATCCGTGCATTCTCCATATTATCTGTGTGGATGGCCTAATTCTAAAACTGAGAGGACCAGACCAAAGTAACATGACTTTCCAACACTCAGAGCTGTTCTGCCCTCAGGACATTCTGCAGATGCTTTTCCTCCTACACAGTGAAGGACAAGAGTAAAAATAACAAGCAAGCTTCATTCAGTCATGCTCAGTAAAAAACTGTGCTAAAGTTACACGAAATTCTCTGCGCAGTCTTAGGCCACAGAGACATAGAAAACAGTGTGCAATAGCTGTTTAAATCTATCATCTGACAAATGGTGACTGAAAATTAGAAACTCTCCATTATTAGCATCTCAAAGAGCATATTAAGTGGTTCATACACAAAATCTGGGAGACAGGTTTACGAAGGAGAATAATTTTACTGATTACTGAAATAGACTACAATGTCATGTAGGTGTCGACTTAACACTGGGAAGCCAGTGGTAGAAAACAGAGAAAGCAGTGGAGGAGGAAGCACAGGCCAAATTAAACACTATGCAATTCACGCACTTTCTGAACATTCTGGCATCAAAGAGAAAAGAAAATCATACCTGTGTACATTTTCCATTGCTGCTACCTCTGCCAGAGCAGCTAAGCTAAAAAATGCAGACACTGCTGGCATATCTGATGTAATACTATGATTTTCTTGTGTCTCTGCATTTCCGGAGCATTCACTGTTGCAATCCATTTCTGCACTTGACGCTTTTTGAAGACTGCTCTGTGGAAGATCTTTTGGCTTTTCCTCTGTAACAAAAGAGAGTTAAGCTTGCAAGTCTAGCTCTTACACTCATAGCAGCACACTGAGGTACTGACCAGTCCAATGTTAACAGAAACTTCACCATTAGGACTTCGATTTTGCTAGTAAAATTAATTCATGCTGCAACCTCTTCTGAACCAAGTTAATGACTGAAGCATACAAACGTTTATGAAACAGTTTACTGACTTTGGATTCAGCTAAACTTGATCCTCCAGGTCAGTCAACAGAGGTTGTGTCTCTGTGTATGTTTAAGATACAAGAAGTCCTAAAAGATTATCTTAACCACTGAGGCTTTTGCACTGCTTGTCATACCACAGAATTGTTTTTATGTCATATTACTAAGTGCGCTATGATTACTTTGCTGAGCTGGAAAGAAAGTATGAAATGTAACTGTTTTTCATTTCTCTTTGTAATCAGTTCTTAGAAAAATACCAGGGAGACAGATGTGGGCAGTCAAACAAATGGAGTTGGCCATTAAGGATGTAACCATTTCACAGTTGATCGATATCTGCATTTTATAGAATGATCTTTCTGAGCAGGTCTGAGAACATGCTGGCTGAACAATACTTTCCTAGTTAGTTGCTTCTGCTCTAATAACATCTCCTACTATACAATTTTAACAAAATTTAAACTTAAACTACCATTTCCTTACCCAGTGTCCCTCCTGCTGGTGACACGCGACCATCTGCTGTTCGAACAAGATGAGTGATCTTAGTTTTCCTCGCTTTCCTTTTCTGGCTTCCAACTAAAGGCTCATGCATCATCGCTGGCTCTGGAGTGTTTAGGGCAGATAAACAAATTTTATTCCTCCAGGCAAGCTCAATGGGATTTCTGTCTTCTGAGAGTATGGCTGAAAAAGAACAAAAATAAATTAATCAACATTTAAGATACAACTCCTGGCTATTCTCATTTAACATTATTAACATATGTAAATATCTACGTAACGTACTAAGCTTTTCCTCACAAGTAGTCAGAGCACAAATCGAGGCAAAATATCATCTTGATCCTGCAGGGGCTTGCAAAGGAATAGTAACATAAGATTTCCTAGGAGGTTCAAGTTTTTAACATTTGCAAAGCAAACTGTGAGACAGGAAGTAGCATTTCAGTTTGAGCACGTTATCAGACAGCGTACAACACTCTACAACAGAAGATACCAATGAGTAGCTAACAGACAAACACATTTAAAGAACAATAACAGCTAGGGTCCTCACATAAACTTATCTTAGCTCATAGCCAGACTCACAAATGGCATTCAGGAATTCCTGAATAACCCTCACACTTCTCTTTCAAGTCACTCTATTTCACCTCTTTTAAGCAGAAGGAAATGCTGCCTTCTACAGAACAATAAAGCTTACAAAAACCTAAAGGCAGCAAATACAACAGCCAAGCTAGATCACTCAAATACAAGAATGCTTAAAAAAAGAAGAAAACAAGCACAGGACAGAATACTATAATTACTACAATGGGATCACTGCCTACATAAAGTGAGAGTACAAATGGAACTGTTTGAAATTCTTTCAACAGTACCAGTGTTGACATATCAAAGCAGCTTTCCATCATGAAGTGGAAAACGATGACAGATTTTCACCTGACTAGATACTAACTTCACTCTTGTTCATGCAGAAATTGGTCAGACAGTAATTCAAGTTTCCAAAGACTGAGATCAGCATACAGTCATAAACTGCCTGCCATTTCCAGTGATTTAATAAATGACACTGCTGATACCACAGGATTTCACAAGATCATAAATTCAGTCTGGTGAAGATTTTCTCCTTTGATAAAAGCATTACCTCATTTGTGCTTACAGAAAGATAGGGTTAGCAAAAAAGGGAATGCCCAGGTCATTTCTTAGAGGCTTCCCTAGACTATTTTGAAACTGAGAGCACTCACGACATCTTCACTAAGTCCACAGGTTGTTTTTCTCCCAGATGCACTGCCTCCTGAATGATTACATAATTTTTCCTAACATCCATATCTCGTCTTTTCTGTGCATTTTCAACTCCTCGTTTTCTTTACTACTCGTCAGGTTACAGCTCATCTCTTTTTAACACTCATTTATTTCACAGTTGTTACCATGTCCACATTTCCTCTTCCCCACCGTTTCCTTCAATCTTTGTTCCTATTTTCAAGAAACGTTTAAAACCCATTTATTCACTCTGTGAGTGACAGGACAAGCAAAAAATGACATACGCAAAACTTCAGTCGGAATGCCAGCAACCAAAACCTCACAGATCACACACAACAGTCCACATTTAATTTTAATAATATTTACTGTTTATATATTGGTTAGATATGGCTAATATAAACTCTTTTCTTTCAGTAGCTTCTTTGATTGCTAACTATGAGACTGGGAGCGGGCTGAAGAGAAAGCTATAACACAATTTTGTTCTGCAATCCGCTGCCCTTTGCTTTCATGGAAAGGAACTGTGTTTTACTTTTAATGTCTTATAGCAAAAGAATATGAACAGATCTAGTGTATATGTATAAAAGCATCTGGAACTGTTACAAAACTTAATGAATACTCTTGAATCCATCTCTGTGCTTTCCCTCATAAACCATTTTTGGATTTATGCGTGTTTCTTATTTTGAAAAATGCACAGCACTTCAGTGAGCTTTCCTCAGAGTTTACCCATAAATACTGACACTCTGCAGAGCAGAGTTTGGTTGTAAAACTTTTTCTTTTATTAAAGAGTACGTGAGTGATTGCAATAACATCTGTCCAAAAGCAGTACAATTAAGAAGAAGCACTAGTGACTATAAATGCGACTTCCAAGTAATTCAATTTACCTAATAGTGAGATGTTCAGATAAGCTTATTGCACTGACTGGGGCCAAAATCTTAATTGGAATGTATAATTAAACAGGCAGCTTTATCTCTAGATTTCTAATTTAGGAATTCAAAAGCGTTGATTATGTATTAATGTAATGGCTTGGTTGTAGCCCAACTGTATTTGTTAATTCTGATTCAGGGATTTGCTCTAATTAGATACTACTTTGACAATGCTGTTTAATTCTAAGGTTGAGTTTATAATGGCTTTAATTTTAGCAATGCAAATTTTTTTTTTTTTTTTTAAACATTTGATAAAACCATTAAAGACATGATTTCAAATCATGAACATCTGAAAGAAAGGAACTTGGTTATGTTTTCAGTTAAATGTGTATTATCTTATGAGCTATGCCAGGTCACTGGGAATTATCTCGATCGGTAAATACAATAGACAGTTCTTATTAAAATTCATGTTTTATTTTACACACTGCATCCATCAAAAAACTTCCAGAAAATATCAAGTCTTGAAAGGTATAAAATAAATAAATAAAAAATTAAAAAAAAAAACTTAAAAAGGCAGTAGTTAACATTATTAAAGACATAAAATGGTTAAAAAAAAAAATTGCAACAGATTAGGATAAAGCAGTACATCATATCTTAAGTGTTTCACTAAGAAACAGCAGAAGGTGACTGACAAATTCAGGATTAAATGTATCCTCTCCTAGTTTTAAGGTAACTCAAGTCTTTAAAAGGAGACTTGGAGTCCTCTATAATTATTCACTTAGCTTAGGAGAGCTAACATTTCACTGTAAAATTGCTGCCATGCATTTTGAATGAGAAAGGAATAAAAATGAAAAGTGAATGAGTGGGGTTTTGTGTTTCTTCCCCCACCCTTTCAGGTGAAAAGAGTGGGTGCTGAAGGGAAGAGTTGCTTTCCTCAAGAGGATTTTTCTACTTTTCTTGGTGGAAGTTAGGTTAAGAGATTATTTCATTGCTTTCTTTACACATTATTTATTCAAACAGAAATCAAACCAAACTCAGAGGAAATTATACAAAATTAAAGGCTCTCAAGAATATTTGCACTGAACTTGAGACGAACAACAGGACGGCAAAGCGAGGTGCAAAGGTCCTCATTCTGCACTGCTTTCAAGAAAATCAGTACCCCGCTGCTTCCACTGACAAAGATGTGTCTGTTTGGATGCTTTAAATCAAGCCTTTGATTCGCAGTGCTGAAATGACAGGGCTAAACAAGTTTAATTCCCTATTTTTTAGTCATTTCTGGAATCCATTTTGTATCCCCCTTCTGCTTCCACGCTCTCCTACCTGCGTGAGCAGTGTAGAACTCACCTAATTTTCAGGAGAATGCTTTCTAGAAATGAAATAAGGGTCTGTTCTACTGTTCAGTCCTACAAACATTTCTGTGGTTAGCTTACTACGTGACAGTAGAGCACGCAGAACTTGGGGACTATTTTTTGCAAGAGGAGTTGAGCACATGATATGAAAATCTGGTATACTTACATTGTGGTCACAAAAATGACTTAGAAAAAAAAGCACCTGGAGCTGTATGCCAGATGGTTTCCTGAGCTAGATTTGTTTAAAGTTAGCATGGACCATTTACCCTACTCTGCAGTTCTACAGAGTACATGAAGTCTTCTTATTGCCTCCATCTATGGTTGGTTCTTTCTTGCATTATAGAGTGCAAGCTGCAGCACACCAGAACACAAGTCTAACACAACAGAAAAGAAACTGGCATAGCTCCAACTCAAGTCTTACACATACGGAAAAAAAAACCCCACCAATATCAATGAAGAGAAAAAGTGAGGATTTAAAAGATGCAACTCACTGCCCTCATTTTGCTCGTTTTTATCAACTCTCAGTACTTCTGTAAAGCTTGCCACCAGAGATTGGAACTTCCTTGTTAATCCTGATTTTGATGCTGCAGTATAATAGTATGCAATCAGAGCAAAACCAGCTAAGGTGGTATCAAGAACACTGATGAACATCTTTACCTCATCTCTTTTCTAATGCCATACTGAACAAGAATAAGACAAGACAGATCTCCCTTTGAGAAGTGCTAGTGCCAAAACCGCACTCAAACCACAAAGGCAGGTCTACAATAACAACGCTCTATTCAAGAGCCCACTCAACAGCTACTGGTCTCACTCAAAACTGAAGACATATTCATCATCTGCCTTTGTGACCATAAAATGACAAAGCAACTCAGCACACCACAGAAACTGTGTCAGTAAGGCACCAGGTAGATAAAAAATGATTTCTTCAACATCTGTTAACAGCAGCTGTAGCAGTTCTCAAGCTGTCAAAGATGAAGGCAGTGTGACCCCTGCTGACAGCAACACTTACAGGTGTCTCCTTTCCAGCTATCAGAATACCCAAGTCTCTCCTTCCTCCAGCAAAATTAACTTCATAAAAACCATAACATATACATACTTGTGACTCACCAGAAGTACAAAATAACCAAAATAACTAAGCCCTCGTTTATTTTTTAACTCAAATAAAACACACAGGGATTCCCAGCTTGACGCTTCTGAACGTGGGATAGTTCTTGGATTCAAAGAGTTTAGGGTCACACTGCCAAGGAATTCATGAAACTGTGATGTATGATGTACATCAAGATCATACTGAGACTGCATTAGGCTGATAACTGTTCCTCACTGTGCAGTTATGGTAGCCAAGACCCCAAATTTTCACCACTTTAACTCAGAAAATACAATTCCCCTTGAACATTTGTGTGTGTGTGTGTATATATATATATATATATATATATATATATCAATGTCTTTCCTTTGATGATTTCCATGTGGGCTGTGTAAGACTGGTAGGTTCAAGCTTCTCATGCCTTTCTTCAGTCTTGGGATGAGCTTAGCAAACTGGCCCTGCTCCAGCAAATGCATAGACACGTCCTTAATGTTTAGACACTATGATACTATTCACATTCTCAATTTCCTGGGGCATGCCGCTGTTGTACTGGAATAAGGCCAGGGTATTCAACACTTGTCAAGCTTTAATCTTTGATCATAGTGCATACTTCATTTTATACCAAAACAGGCTGGTTTCTTTTAATCAAATAGGTTTTTGTGTAAACACTTCATGTTTTATCTACAGATATTTTTTTACTTTATCTTGTATTAAACGCTTCTATTTCTTTTCCTATAGGATAATTTTAATACTGCTTTTTAATGTTAGATCTTAATCTTACTTAAACTAATTTATCTCTGTGGTCTATTAATAATTAAGACACAAAAATTTGACTGGCACCCAGTGATAACGTGTGGTGATATCTTTCTCACTCTGGCGCGGAAGCATGATAGTTACTTTTTATGAGCAACTCCCACAACATGTTTGTTATGCAAATCCCATGAAAAAAACATAAGTAATTTAAAAATGTTTGCATTGCTGGATGCAGAAGAGCTGGCACAGCCTATAAGGGAAAACAGTGCAAGTGCACCACAGAGGATACAAAACACAGCATCAGGAAAGGAGAGCAAATGACACAGCTAAGCCTTAGGGAAAGGGATCAAGCATAAAGATCCTGGAGAAGCTGTCATTTTATTATCTTAAAATGGGATACACGTGGAGTGGGAAAAAAAAAATAAATGGAAGAAATTAATAGAGTCTTATAAATGAGTGACCACAGAGGCCCTGCTACACTACCGGGATGATATGGGAGGGTACTCTACTCCAAGATCTGGATATCATGGAGTAGGGGGAAAAAAAAGATTAAAAAAAAAAACAACAACACAGGCCTTGGAAAACAGACTTAGTTATAACTGTGTACACTCAGTACACATAAAAATGATCCTAGAAGTTATGAGGTGTAGGTAAGTAGGACCAGAATGCTGTAGCAAGAAAAAGACTTTGGAGATCTACTAGCAGGATAGAGGACTGAGGAAGTCCCAAGCAGAATTTAAACTGTAGATGTTATCTTCAACCTAAGGGGAAACAGGAAGCTGTTAAGACTTCTGCAGAGGGAGGGTTGGTTCAGGGTTGGCAGAACTATTTCTGAGAACTGGTGCAGAAACCAGCTTTCAAGCTCTGACCAGCTGCAGTCTGCAGAGCTCTAGACAGATGGAAATCAGAGAGGAAGGAGCAAACAACATGAATAAATGGTCTGACCAAGTGCAAACAATCTGGTCTCTTATGTAGAAAGGGATGGAGATAAGGCAAACCAAAGGACTAGAGAGCTATGAGCAGTGGAAGACAAAAATAGTTCAGGGCCAAATACAGAACTGCCCATGCTTTGCCAGCTCTGCTGCATAGAGTGTAGAACAGGGAAATTGTAATTGGAGATACCAAATAGCAGCAAAACAGTATCATACTGGAATATTATAATGTGATCAACTAGAGCCAGGAGCTAGTGGAATCAAAACAGACAGGGTCATAAGGGATCAAAGCAATCAAATACCAGAGAGCTGAGTAGCCTCTGCCTAGAAGCATTACCCAAGACTGAATTCAGAGAGCATACGGCTCTAAACCTTAACTAAGTAATTCACTACCAGTACCTTTGTCCGGAACATTAAGCTTCTTCTTTTTGTGCTTATATTTGCTGACAATTTTGGGGAAAAAGTTCTTTCTCTTAGACTGGACTGAACCTACAGACAACATTAATAATACATACTTTTAATTAGCAGTTTGAAAAAAAAAAACTATAACATTACAGTATCTATTATAAAACCTCTAATTCCACTAATGCAGGACACCATTTCATAGGGAAGCACAATAGAGAAAGTCTCCATTATGACTCCTGGAGGCTTTTTGTGGGCTTCAGTAGGCTGTACTTCAACTCATCAGCTTTTAATGCTTAAGGGTCCCAAAGCATTGTGAAGAATGACCACTTGAAACTTTGCCATACCATAAAACAAAAGTTTTGCTTGTTTGAAGACATGCTCCCTTTTGGATGTATACTGGGGTGGAGGTAACTTTCTTCACAGCAGCCCATACCGTGCTGTTTTAAATTGGTGACCAAAACTGTGTTGCTAACACTCCACTGTTTCAGTCGTTATTGAACACAGTGCTTGCATCTAGGCCTTGTGTTTTCAAACTCCCCACTAAGGAGGCTGGAAGTGAACAAGAGGGAGGTTGATAGAGGACACAGACATGATAGTTGACCCTAACAAACCAAAAAGATGTTTCATACCATGTTTCATCACATTAAACAGTACAACCGGGGACAGGTTTCCAAAGTAGCTGTTACTTAGGAACTAGCTAGGCATGGGTTTGTTGGTGGTGAGTGATTATTTTTGCATTATTTCCTCCCTTTTTTTCCTTTCTTCCTTCCTCCTCCCTCCAGTCACTCAAATTGTCTTTATCTGGACCCATACATTTTTCTTTCCCACTTTTGCACTTCTGATTCTGTACTCCATCCCACTCTTGGGGAAGAGAATGAGTGACTGCACAGTAACTTACTTACCAGGCAGAGCCAATCCACCGTAAGATGCAAGAGTTAGGTTTGCTTTTTCGGAGACCAGAAATAAGTTCATAGTAAAAGGCAGAAGCAAAAGCTCCCAGGGGAGAAAAGTGAGAGTGTGTTTGGCAACTGTTATTGTCCCCACTTTGATAGTACTCTTTACTAGAAATAGTCAAAAGGCACTCTAAGTGACAGTAACCAACAAAGCATACCACTAGCACAGGTGAAAAGGAAGCCATCCTTTGACACACTAATGGGGTAAACTGCAGTACAGCAGCAAAGGTATAACAGATCAAAGATTAGATAGATCATCTCTACACACTGCAAAGCTGTTTTTATGGAGTTCTCGGAAACAAACTACACATATTGGCAAAGGTAAGCAAGTCTTCAGGTTAGTTCAAACAGAGCTGTCTAAACAGAAAAGAGATGAGCTGCAGATGAAAAGACAGCTGATATCCTACCAAGAGGGCATCCAACTGTTGTGTGGCAGGATCTGTATTCTACTTGTCACAAACACTGACCTCCACTTCTTCTCCTTACAAGAAACCAGACATGCATTGCCTACTGATAAGAAACTGCAACTACGTCATGATGTGCAAGCAAGATAAATACATGTTATGCATCTGAGTTTTTGATCACTACCTATCTCTGTACATCAGGAATGAAGAAGGAAAATGTGTAGCACTTGCAAGAAGGATCAAGATTTAGGAGAACAACATTCACAGAAATCAGGTTCCATTTCAAAAACGCTGAAAAAATAGAAAGGTAAATTCCAGACAGAAACAGGTACAGAAATACTAGGATTTTTTTATACTTTGGCTTTGTGGATAACAACAGCCTTTAAAAACAAAACAAAACCAAAAAACGTAATCAAAAACAATACAGAAATCAAAATTTGGGAAAAGATAAATAATATCATGAAATACCCAGACATCAAAGAACAAACCAAAGCAAAAAGTATTCCAGGCACCATCTTAGACAGCATTGGCTTGAATTTTAATAGCTCTATTAGAAGACATAGAGAGAATGCTAGAGGGCTTGGTAGAATAGGCTGTATTCACTCAAACTTATTTGACTGTTTCTGTGAATTCTGTAATAGGTTCCTGAGTATCACAGAGTTGAATGAGCAATATACTGCCAGAGCAGCAAAAATGCAAAAGAAGGCACACAGAAAATCTCAGCGAAGTCAAGGTAAAGTGTAAGTGAAAAAAATGGTCTTTTCTGAAGGCTGACGTCTAACACTTCATTCAAACAGAGACAAATCCTTCTGACAGTTCGTTCCACCAGATATGCAAGAGAGGACTCTCAGGACATTTCTGTTACTACAGTTGTGTTTCTTTGGTTTGTTTTTTATTTTTGCAGGTGTTTGGTACTGGCAACACTTTACACAGTATCACATTAGTCTCCACTTCTATAGCTCAGCCTGCACTCTCACAAACTGTTTAAATCAATCCCATAGATTGTCAGCAACTGAGGAGCACAAATGAGATTAAAAACTCTCCAGAAAACAACAGCCATTTCATGAAGAAGGAAAACTGTCTTTAATTTCTCCTGTGCTATCCAAGAAACGTTTCTGATAAGCTTACACCTGCAACATGAAGGGCATTTTGCAACACATGACACTTGCACAGGGCATTCTGTTCCCACATAGAAAACTCAAAACATTGATCTCATTGGGATGAAAAGAGAAGACATCTTCTTGTAAAGAAATTTCCAATATCCTACCCTTTTTGCCTTTTTCTTGTGAAATAATGTCTACAGTTACTTTCACATTTACATGTACAAATTGTCTAGCAATTGCTTAACAGACTGTTCAATTCTTTGAAAACTGCCACATCCAATCCTTAGATTAAGAAACGAATCAATGAACTGCCAAATACAGACCTCAACTGGAGAGACAAAGAGACCCTCCTGCTGAGGTCCTTGCCTCACCCTATGAGACCACTGGGTTGGTGCAACTCCCACATTCTCCACAGCTCCTAGAAGAACTGAGCTCACCAAATATTAACCTCTGCATTTCGAAATCTCTCAGGACAACAACATCGTATTTTTGTGACCTTTGAAATTTTACAGCATGTCATCTCCAGACATCCTAATGCTCAAAACTGAGTCTCCAAAATCCCAAGCTAAGGCTGAAAGGAATGCCACAGAGAAGTTATTTTAAGTTGATGCTTTATTTCTAGTCCTAGAGTCCATAAAAAAAAAAAAAAGCAGAAAATTCCTTTCATAAATAACAGTATAATATGCTTTCTTCTACTTGCCTTCCCAAAACAAGAGCTTTAGTGAAGTGCTTAGTGTGTAAGTGAGCATTTATTCACAGAGCACGACAGAAATAATGACTATGCCTGCTGCTCATTTTTGCAAATAACTGTATTAGTGACTCACTGTAGACTGATGGCTTCTGTGCGGTGGGATGTTTTGGCACATATGCCATTGGAAAGGAGAAAAATAAAATCAGTCACAGATCCAGTGAATGTTGGAGCAGGCCATCTGTACAAATTCAGCATGGCTGTATTTTTCAGCCATTTTGTTACATTACTACAGTAGGTGCACAACCCTGGTACCAAACAATCGGAGTGGGATTTGCAGAAAGGTCGTGGCTTATTCAGTTCTACTCCCACTGAAGATTCCTGCTAACATGATGGGAGCAGAATTTGGACAAATTAGAAACTTCTGGGGAAAAGAAAAACCTCTTTCATTTAAGAAAATTCAGCACTCACTTTACACATGGAATTAAAACAGTTACGTCACAGGGTTCTGTAGTGTTTTTATATCGAAAGAACTACCTGAAGTGAGGACTGGGCACAAGATAGTGGAAGAGTTCAGTGGACACTGATCTACTGATTTTCTGCTTTAGAGCAAAAAAAAAGTCCTGACAATCCTGTTTGGGTCAGGCAACAAACCAGGCTTATCTCCTTATTTAGCTTCCTGTAACTATAGTTTAATAACATTTGACAGAAAATCAAATGTGGCACCCTTGTCAGGCAGGGTAGAATATGTTTTTTTGTTTTGCTTTAAGGCATAGAAACCTAGTTATGAAACAAACGTCCCACCTCCAAACCAAAAAAAAAATCCTATTTTTATTTTCCATACATCCTGTGGAAGTTTCAGCATGCATCACTCTGATCTACTTTCCATATTTAGTAAGCACTAATCCAAAGTCTGCAGAAAATACACTTATCTGAAGACTGAAAACGCATGGGAAGTTTATCATTCTGCCAATGCTCATTCAGGAAAAGCTGGGCTCAATTTTAAAGAGCACTTGCTAAACCTACCCCTAATGATCAGTATGTATTGTTGGAAAAGTACATACATAGGAGGCCTCACTCATATATGTTCACTGCATTTGTAATGGATGCCTCTTTTAAAGCCTTACACCAAAAACAACTCCAAGAAAGCATAAGCAGCAGAGACAACTCCACACAAGAGGACAAGACAGAGAACAGCAAAGTTAAGGTCTCCTGTGTCCCTACACAAAGTTACACCCATAGAGTTGTATGCCTCTTAACAGTTCATGCTCATCACACTGCAAAAAAAAAAAACAAAACAAAAAACCAACCAAACAAAAAAAGCCACTTCTGCTTTTGCTGAATTCTAATGGTATAAACATGGTAATTCAAAAAAACTCAGAACCATTCCAAAGCAGTCTCCATCATTTTGCACAACACGTTTGCTTCCCATGCTTTCCTTTAGCAGAAGCCTAGTATGTAGACCTGTATGCATAACACCATTGGAGGCCAGAATTCTCTAGGTGTCTTTGGACTCAGAGTTGGTAAGCAAGCCAACAGTGTGTTTAGGCTGAACAGTCTGTCAGAAGAAACAAATTAATTTGGGAATTCAGCTTAATGGGTTTTCGGCACAGCTGGAACCATTTCCCTATAGATCTAGTAAGCTTGGTTCAATGCAGTTTTGTTCAGGTTGCTTCAAATACACAGCTTGCATGCTAATTTTAAGAATTCTAAAAAATCTGGAAGAAAACAAATTAAAAATCAACCCATTACCATGGAATGCCTATAATTTTAGCAATTTTTATTTTTCTTTTCCAAAAGAGAAAAAAAGAAAGATATGTTGGGAAGTTTTTCAATTAGCTTTTGGGAGCTGAGCCTCACTCTCCAGGGAGCTGGAATGACTGATGCCAGCTGCCAGCTCTCTCAGCTAGCTGTTGTGAATTCAGCATTCACTGAAATTGGGTACAGATAGTGATATCTCAGTCTGGATTTATTTCAGGGCTGTGGTTATACGTTCACTGCATAAGCACTGGTGTCACCATCAGATATTCCTGCCCCTGGCGCTGCTTGTTGCAACCCCACAGCTCAGTTGGTGGAAAAGTTCACATGACTGCTGGCCATCTGCTTCAGCACAGAGTCAGCTGGTTTAGCTTTACGAACCCTTATTGCCAGCTACAGGCAAATGCTCCACAGCCTCTTCCTTAGGGCTGTGCCAAAACTACTTGTATCAGGATTGTGACCTGCTTGCAGTTATGCTTCTGACCTTCCTTTGAGACATGGCTAAAATCTTCCTAAGCCTTGTAATAGTGATGCAAACAAGGATAAAAACCAGCTTGCTCTTAGGAACCTACCAAAAAAGCAAAATTCCAGTTCTAGGTTACCTGGCTGGAATGACACTGTATCATGCAATTTAAAAAAACAAACAAACAAACAAACAACTCTTGACCTGTTTTGTTTGTTTGTTTGTTTGTTTTAAGGACATACAGACACTTGAAGAGGTAAATACTATAGCAAGAAATACAAGCAGCTGCTATTACAGCTTCAATTTACAGATCATCTTGTTCTCAAAAGATGTTGCTTAACAGACCATTGTATTAAAAAAAAAATAATAAATCATTCGTGCATATCAAAGAAGTTCTGTCAAATATATCCCATAAAAAAAAAAGAGCCAGAACTCAGTTGGTACTAGCACAAGTCTAAATCTGCAAAAGTCTGACTGTTCCATATCTAATTATATATATATGAAAGTCAATACAAAAACTGACATGTGCTAGAAAAGAACAGCTGCTCAATCTTGCATATTCTAATGTAATTATTTTTGAAGCATTCAAAAAGCAAAGACCTAATCCAGGGTTGCCTGGCTAAAATACACATACTGGATTTGAAAGTCAGCCAGTTTATGATACTATCATAGTAGCAGAGCATGATTTTGTGATGCCAGAGTCAAAAAAGCATCTTCTGTAACATATATTCACTTCTCTACTACCTCTGTTACAGGTTGTCTGTAAATAAAACAGCCAGATGTGTCATGAGTTTTTCTTCCTTTATAACCCCAAGCAATGGAGCTGAGCAAAGGCAAAGCATTTTTATCAGAACAAACTGACAGTGGAGAGTTAGGATCCTGAGGGGGAAAAAAAAATCACATTTGATTCAGACACTTCTGGTATCCTATGTTTTAATTTATAGAGCCTAAAAGCACTCTTAAATGCAAAACTGCTTAGAATTATTCTCTGAAAAACTTCAAAATAGCTTTTTGATATTCTGCCATTTTCTCCCTATTTTCCCCCGAGAAAACCTGACAAATCCACTTTTCTAACAAATATTCCCATTTTTGTTAAATTTGTTTGCTATGAGGAAATTATTTTGTGTACAAGCTCCAACAAGCTCTACTCAGCATGGAAATCAGAAGTTAAGACTACAGCATAGAATTTAATCCAGGTGAGAACCTAGTAGCTTCATTGCTAGAAAAATGTTTTGACTACACACTTTCCACATGTATAACAGTAAGGTAAGAAGACATACATTTCTGAGCTTGTCAAAGCGTTGTTATTAAGAACGTAGTGCACACTAATTTACCTTTGTTGGATTTTGGTTGTTCAGATGAGCCGCTTCCAACCTTTCTCTTTTTCCTTGGAACAGATGAATTTTTCCTGTCAAAGGTAATAGGACTGTATTGAGGGAGGCTGTTGAATTTCTTTTCAAATTCTTCTTCCAACTTTGCTAAGCTAAAGGGGAAACAAAACCAATCAAATTAAATGTAACTGCATTTCTAGAGAAAAGATATATTATGAATACGAGTGCATACACACATATACATGTACATATATTGAGAAGGAAAAGATGCAGACATACTGTAAACAAACTATATTAATCCAACTTTGGGATATGTACATACAATCCAGCTTCTGCATTTGTAATTAAGTACAAAGTAAGTTTTAATAGATGCAAATAATGTAAAAATAAAAATCAGTGTCATGCTGGTGACATTTAGCTGCACAGATTTGTAAATTAGATTTGTCTGTTCTATGAGGGGAAGGAAAAAAGGCAAAACCAATAGATAAACAATCTGGACAATTTCACATAAAGAAGTCACATCACGCTGGAATGGAAATAACAATTCAAATTAGAGCAAAAATGTCACACTATCTTAAAAAAAAAATGGCAAGTGATCCAATCTTTTGGGGAAATAAAAAGTAATTATAGAATGTTGTACTTCAGGATTACAATTAGCCTTGTATTCCTTCTGGGGGATTATATTTCCTCTCTTCTTATTTGTTGGGAGATGAGAAATACAATTAGCTCATAGCTTCAGGAACCCTACATAGCTATTTGCTATGGAAAACTAAAACTCAGTAGATGTTGGCATGACTGCGAGTCTGTGATTCTGTAACTGTTGGAAGAGATGGGCATCAGATTCCATACACTTGGAAGTGCCATAATAAACATTAATTCTTTCTGTTTTTCTTGAAACATGATGTAAATTCAGTTGCATTCTGAAACCTTTGGTACACAAAATGATTCTTTGTTTGACCTCTACTCAGCTGTACACAGACGAAGCACACCTGGCATGCATCGCCAGGGCAAACGTAGGCAGCTACCAATGGAGAAGAAGCTAAGAGGACACAGAAAAGTAAGGGGAAAAAGGAGCAATTCCAATGGCAGCAAGAAAACCCAACAGACAGATGCCCTAATGCTGAAAGGTGATGAAGGGAGCAAAAAGGTTTAAGAAGGGTGAGTAAAAGTAAAAACAGCTCTTTGAGTAGACAGAAGATCAGGCAGAGTAAGGAACAAGGACAACCAATACCTTCTTCAGCACTTTGGCTCCACAAATTCTGCCTTTACAGAGCTCATATTCATTAATGGCATGGCTAAATCAGGAACCAACATCTGTAAATATGTATTTTTCCCACCCAGCCAGATAACTATGGTAGAACAGTATCTGTCAAATGAATTGGTACACAGTTTTCATAACAACCTTGAATAAGTTATTTGAAACTACTTTTTTTTTTTTTTTTTTTTTTTTGGCTAGGAAATCCACTTAGTTTTCATGCCATAACATGACTTAAAAGTTTCCCAATTTTTAATTTAAAATCTGGACAATTACAAAGTTTATATGCACTGCACTAGAAATACAAGGTGTACCACTAGTTTTGCTCCAAAGAAGAGAACGCTTGGAGACTTTCACCAATTTAATATCTTTGCTGCACAGTGAGCTGCATATGTGAGCTATATTTCCTATAGAACAGGTTATAAAAAGGGCATAAAAAAGGCTGGCACAAAAGAAACACGTTATAGTTTTAAGCATGAAGCATGGAAAATCTACTCCTTTTTAAATTCATTTTCACCCTTTGAATTCAGATAATTGGAAGTCTTCAAGAATATGCAAGTTAGTATGAATGGCCAAACAGATTTTACAGCTATGCCTGCAGTTAAATAAGTCTGTTAGTACTCTTACAAAAATTATTATTCAAATAGTAGAAGATTAATTCTATGCAGCTGTACTAAATTTCAATGCATTTGAAATCATTAATTATTCTTCTGGTATACTTAATTCCTTTACTGTACATACATCTTGCCTCTATGGAGGCAAAATGGTGTATCTATCATAATTATTTACAAATATTAGAATGGTACTTAGTTTTCTTCCATCAGCAATTTCAAGTGGGCAAAGAAATCTCTTTTTTTCTAGTCTAATTCTGTTTTCGCTGCTTGAACACCTACTCAAATCTTCAAATATTGTTTATAAAGTGCTTTGAAAATATCATGAACCCTCTTCATCTCCTGAGCAGGTAAATATTGTATTTTGCTGTTTTTTTCTTAAGCAAGTGAGCAAATAATGTCATTCAAATTTGTTTACATTTGTGCAAACCAGGAAAGATCTCAGAGAAATTACTTTGGGATATATATAACCAGCAGGAATCTAGAGTATAACTCAACCAAAGAGGTTGGCAATTTTCAAGAATTCTATCTCATCCTGATTATGTAGTTTAAAATGTTTGAGTGTTAGATATTCACTAACTGTTATGGGGAAGACTCACTCTTAAGGTATCAGGCTGACCTTGTTAAAACTCTGAACAGTGTAAAACTGCAACTTACCCAAAAACAAATTCTTCCTTTGGCTTAGGCCTTTTCAGTTTTTTGTTCCCGCTTGTCCCACTTTGGGAAAAAGCCCAGTTTTCTTCATTCCAGCATCCTTCATGATCTGAGGAGTTGCCTTTTCCTGAGCTTCTTTTTCCTGGGATGAAGGCAGAAAATTGTTTCTCATCTTAGAAAAAAGTGCTAAGGTGAGCTCAGAAGAAACTTGCATATCCATTCATCAATGCAATTTATGATGTCCGACCTTTCTCAAGGAGCTGCAAAACAATCCTTCTTCCCCTGCCCGAACAAGATAATCAACTTGTTGGCGACTTTTTTTTTCCCCCTCCTTTACATATATACTACCTTCAAAATCAGGACCCTCTGAGGTATGAAGGAAGACAAAGAAATGAGTAGATTTACAGTAACAAACTTACCTAAATTACAAGCACCTTTTTTCATTTCCACTTTGAATAATTACCCATTTAAATCTACTATTTCGAAAAACATATTTCAGTATATCTCATGAAAATTTCTGGAAGCGTTCAGTCTCAAATGTATCCTTTTCAAGGCACAGTTTTCTTGTTTATCACCTACAGCAAAACTAACAACCAAAGGGAAAGCACAACATTTCTGCCTTTTGTAGGATGGGCAACTGTGCTCAGAGCCACAGCTTCAAGAGACATTTACACGGAAAGCAATTGGTCAGGGTTATATGTAACACAGATCCTACAGACTACTATCAGCAGGCTGATGAATCAACTGGACAAGCCTTCAGTCAAAAAGCTAAATCTCAGATCACAAAAGACAAAACCAAAGAAGCACAGATAAATAGGAATGCAGACTGCAGGACTCAAGATGATCTGCCATGGACCATGAAGCCCCCAAGCCCCAGTATTTCAGGCAATCAGACACAGAAACCCCATCACACACTTCTTAAACACCAGTTTAACATAAACCGTTGCTCTTCCTCCCATACCACAGCAGACTTGCGTGGTTCATGCTGTAAATGAAGCAGTTAAAACCACCCACCTCTGTCCACGTTAGCACGCAGAGACGTAAGCATGCCCTCTGACACCAGAGTTTTATAAAGAGCACCTTTGCAAGATCTCTCTGATTTCCTGGAGCCACAGGTTTCTATTTTTTTAACACAGTCACTGTCCTCTGTTTTGACCTGTTCTGGTAAGCTCTGGGGCACCACCTCCTCTGTTGGGGTCAGTGGTTCCACTTTAATGCTATCAGAAGCCTCACAGGGTACTTCCTTGTTGGCTGTAATACTAAGGAAATCAGGAGGCTTCGATTCTTTGGTGGTCTCCATGGGTTTCTCCTTTGATGTCTTCTTCTCTTTAGATTTCACTTTTTTCTTTGGTGATTTTGTATCCAACATGCTTCCCTTCACATTTGAGGATGGGCGGGCTTTTTTGCGTGGAGTTTCTTCAAGTCTCTCAGCACCCCAATCTCCTTTTGCAACAGCTTCAATTGTATACATTACACTCTCAATGTCCGACTCGGAGGACTGCCTCTTTTTACAAGGCTTTTTAGGGGTGGATTTTTCATTCGTGTGCCGGTCCAACTTATTTTTCTTCTTCTTCTTCTTCAACTTTTCTGGCTTGCCTAGCCCAAGGATACTCATTTCAGCTAATGAAAGCTCTGGAGAACGGCACACATAATCCTTTGTGTTATCATTTCTCTCAAAAGGATTGCTATCCTTTAGAAGACTAGTAAAATCACTGCATTTTACAGTTTCTAATTCCTCAGCTTTTGTCTCATCCCAGTTTTTCAATGTCTCTGATTGTTCCATTTTTCTTGTACAGGAGTCTTTTATTGTTGTCTTCTCCAGTTCTTCCACTTCCATTTCAGGAACTTCCCTTGTCACATCTTCTGATACTTCCACTTTTATTTTCCCAGGTTCTTTCACTTTTACCCCTTCTGAAGCAAGGCACATCTAAAGCAAGTTAAAAATAGTTACTATGAAATAAACATCAACTGTTAACATTACTTACCTGTATTATCAGGAGTGCTACACAGGAAATCTCTCTAGGATCCTAATTTATGAAAGCAAACTATGCTGAAGAACAATACTGAAAAAAATGCCGAAGTTCTAATGAAGCAGATGAAATAAGACTAGTGGATTCTATTGCTGTAAAAGACAATAACAACAACAACAAAAAACCCTACAAAAACATAATATTCTAAGTTGTGTTTCCATCCTTCAAGTGCCTTTTACATATCCTGGAAAGACACTGCTAGACTGATTTTTCAGAACATCTCAAGTGCAATGGAACAATACAGTATCTCACTGTCACCACAGTCAAGCTGTATGGAATCTCAAATCCATACCCCTCGCAGTTTCCAAATATCTCCACAAACAATTCTCTCCTCCACTTTCCAAATGGCCTCCAAAAGTGAATAAAAAATTTGACCAAATCTCAGCAATCATTTTCCTTTATTTCAAAGAGAAAAATGATTTGGAATTTACTATAAAAGCCTTCCAAATTTTTATTCTAATGTCACAGCCCTATCCTGCAAAGAACTGCAAAGCAGTAGTAGTTGCTATGGTTATCTCCTCCTGGAGATAATGTTAATGGAAACCAAAACAGCTCATTCTGTCTGAAGAATAGTGATATTCAAAATAAGAGCTATAACAAGGTCTCTCAAACTACCATGTTCTTTCAGCAATTACTTGGAAGATGCATTCAGTTTTGGATCATTTGTAAGTCATGCTGACACTGCTACAGAGGCTAGCACTTCACAGCGTCAAGCAGTTGTCCATGGGAAGGCAGGCTTTCTTCTTACAGTCTCTCTTATGGCTTCCTAACCTGAATTTCAAGTTCTATTTTGTTTCTAAAACAACCGTCAATTGAACAGCCACATGGAGTGAAATGAGATGGTAGAGACTTGCTTTGAACCAGACATCAATGTCGCCTATCCTGTAGCTCAGCCCACAGGCCATGTGGTCAGAATGGATGTACTCTGCAAGTCACTGGGTTTTCCTCGCATCGATTTTGGATTTCTCAAATTTTTGCAAAGTAAAAAGATCACTTACAGAAACATACATCAGCAATGATAGGACTCTGCAATAAGTTTCCAAAATTCCTTCTGTATCATATTGGGTAGAAATCCTTGATGTGGCACAAGTCAAACTAGGCTGACCATTAGAAACACTGAAGAATTGGCAGCTCACTGTCTGTTCATAAGCAGGTTGGATTACACCGTGAGAATCCCATAACTTTGCTGAGCTGGGCTCTGGCACCAGTGTACCTCTGTGGCTTCACTGCACTATGATGTAAACCAGTCTGTGATTTCCAGAAGCCAAAGATCAATCTTACAAATGCAACTCATTGAACATTAATGATACTTTGTCAATTAAACACATTCTCTCACCAATGGATTTTTTTTTCTTTTCTACCTTTGCTTCCCCTGCAGCAACCAATAGTACAGAAGGCTATATATGTAGCTACAAAAAGGTGTTTTTTGTTTTGTAAGATCTAAATAAACTCACAATTCAGTCTTTAAGATTAGGAATATATATTTAAAAAAAAAAAAAAAAAAAAGCTTAGAAACAAAAGAAATAAAACATTCCTGTAAGAAGGCATTGGTTTTAACTGGTCTTAGATGGAGAAGTTGCTAAGAGAATGATAACAGAGCTTTGAGAAAAGTTATTGGCCGGCTCATTCTTACAGTAGTATGTATGAAAGGCAAAAAATAACAAAAGTGGCTAATGCCTTTTAAAAGGTATTTGTAATGACAATGCAGTTTGAACAACAGACCAGCCCAGCCCTTCCTTTGAACTCCATTCTGATCCCCCACCAACCAAACCTATCTAGTCAAAACCCTAATCCCTAAAAGGAGGGATTGAAGTGATTCAAATGGAGATTGGATAACCCCTTTACTATCAGGGATTGGTACTTCTCATCAACTGCAACATGGAAACTTAGAAGTCTACAAACTGATTGCTAATCTGGAGTAATCTTACCATTTTACACCCAAACTGTAAAAACTTCTATAAGCTACAGTGTAATTGTAACTGTGGCAATGTACCGCCTTCCAGACTCGGGCGATCAACACCATTAACTTCTCTGTCCCACTGCACCTGTAGTGATTAGTCATCAGTACTTTAACATTACCTCTGCCAGTTGAAATAATGCTGATGTTCCACACTGCTTTGTTAAATCAGGACCTGAATGGGATGTACTTGAAGAAATCTAAAACAAACAAACAAACAAACAAACAAAGGAGAAGAATAAAGAAAAACATTATTTCTCCAGAATAATTCTTCTATGTTTATCACATCATTTGAAAGGATTATTTCTTTCCTCTTGACAAACTGCATTCATAAGATTACATAAGCATATCAAAAAGAAGCATAGACATGTGTGTGCTGTTACAAATAAAACCTCACTACTACACTGCACCAGTAGAAAACACCATGGACATTAAAAGCTATTTCCAGATTTGGGGATCTTCTTGACAGGATTCTCTCTGGAGGATGAAGTGAAGTACATACTTTCTCAGGTGTAAATAGACTCCAGAGGCTCTGTTAGGGCACTGCATCAACCTATACAAGCACACAATCCAGTTGATGCTTCTGAAAGCTTTGTTAGACATTGGTTTGCAAATTTCTTTCACTGTCGCAGTTTAAGAAGCTTAGTTCTCTCAGGACATGGCACTGCCTGGAAGTGTCCTTCAGGATTCATGTAACAGATTTGCTATGAAACCAAAGTCATGCAGGAGCTCTCAAGGCTTTGATAACCTTTCATGATTACTCTTCAGCATATGGGAAACTGTTTCGCAAGCAGATATCCAGTTATTCTCAAAGAAACTTTCTACTTCTATTAGATTGTATTCTACTTCAGCATTTTAGTGTTTTGCAACAATTTTCAGCTAGAAGTAAAAAAATAATTTTCTGAATTTATCAAAGCATCAGTCTCAGAACATCAGTATGAAGAAGAAAATGTTTACTGTTAAGGATATGTTCTAAAATCTTTGATCAACCTTGCAGGTTTCTTACAATTGCTCCCTTGGAAAGAACTTGAATTCTAGGAACTGAGGAACTAAAGCATTTGCTTTCATTCCAGTACCTCTATCAGCTCAGCTTTTACTGTTTCCAACCAACATGCGCCCAAAAACCTGCTTTGCAGAAATCACACTCATCACTGCCATACAGGAAAGAACAAAAAAAGTTAAGAATGCTATCTCTATGCCTCCCAAATTCT
The DNA here is from genome assembly GCF_019238085.1 of Lagopus leucura. Classification (NCBI taxonomy): domain Eukaryota; kingdom Metazoa; phylum Chordata; class Aves; order Galliformes; family Phasianidae; genus Lagopus; species Lagopus leucura. The sequence continues at coordinate 91,588,910 of NW_024962262.1, forward strand.
GATGATTCCAGCACAAGTCTCTGATTGCTGCTTACAGCCAGGCATTGTTAGTGCTGCAAACACGCTGCAGAACAGGAGAGATCTCCTTGCCTCCTGGAAGTGACATGCACTCAGCCATTGCCTTTCCCCTGCACTGAAGGCTGAAGACAAAGTGTCTGTGCATTCAGACACTGCACAAGGCCTAGCAGAGCTGATTAGTAGATTAGTAGCAGCCTGTCAGGCTTCAGGCTGCAGCATGGCTGCTCCAACTGCTTTTAGAGCTTTGAAATTCTTAGAAATCTTTAGGAAAGTATTACATCTGCTTTTACATTTTATCACCATCTGTAAAATACAGAAAATGAAGGCACAGAGTGGGGAATAAATAAGATAAAATTGGCGAATCCACATAAGAGAGATGTAGGAGAAGCAGAGCAGTGTGGCGTGCCAAAGCTGACAGGCTCCCACGCTCAGGATCTCTGCCATGCAAGCAGCATGCAGACAGCAGTCCAGCCCCCTCCAGTGCACAGCATCTGTGGTTTGGAGTTACAGTGGCACAGCACAAGTGTCTTCCAAATGAACCTGTAAACTTAAGATGCCCTGGAAATGATGTGAGCTTAGTTTTTGTGGGATACTCCAAACCAGGTCCTAAATTGCTATCTGAAAAGTTAAGCTGAATCTCACTTTATTTGTCCAATTACAATCCAGCATCATAGATATCTCCAAAAACCAACCAACAAACAAACAAAAACAGAATAAAATCAGCAGTTCTAATCTACTATAAGAACTAGAGATAAGGAAGATGTGCTAAGCACGCCTTTGTCATTTCAAATCAGAGCCTTTAACACTAATTCTGTATATTTACATAGCCTTGTAGGAATCCATCTGCACAATAGTCAAGACAGAGACCGTGGAAACCTGACCAACACGCTGAAGCCACACTGCCACACTCAAGCTTCACTTCTTCCACGAAATGCAGCACTAACCCTGCACTCCTGTGGACAGGCTTCTGCACTTCCCTGAACTTGGGTCTTCATAGTCACATGGCACCTCTGAATGGTGACTTCCAAAAGTCAGGCTGAACTCAACAGCCATACTACAGAACAGTACTTCTGCCTCATAACAAAGCACACCTCTGAAACTTCTAGCATCTCCAATTTGGTGTTACGAGCCTTTTTTCTGTCCCAGGGCTGCAGCAGTCACTGATGGTAGCTAAGGGTAATGACCCTTGCGTTGGCACTGCTGATAATGTTGCAGCACACACGAACAAACAGTATTCCTGCCAGAGATTGCCTCTAGGGTAAGGTAAATTTTCTTCTACTCGTGTAAGTCCTCAAAGTTAATCTTCCTAGTAGCATTACCATCCTTGCAAGGCATGAAATACTCATCTATGCAGGCTCAGAGCATGGCGTTTTCTTTCAGGGCTTCCAATCTTTTTTTCCTCTGAGAGGAATTAGCCTCAGCAGCAAGAACATATGCATGGACGCTGCTAGAAAAGATCCAAAGAACCACTTTCCTCACTGAAGGAAATCATTTTGGAAACAACAAAAAGTAGATGAGTAAGGTGGCAGGAACCTCCCTTACTCACTTGGAAAGCAGCATATAATTTTAACATTTATAGGCCAAGCCTCAAAAGTTTGATTTATCCATGTGAAAAAGGAGACCTCCACAAGGTTACACTGAAAACTCTTAGAAATTTTCTAGGATCCTGGGAGACCTTGCCTTGTATTCTTAATTTCTACTGACACTGTAAACTTCATAATTCAGCATACTACTTCAACGTCCAAGCCTTCATACAGATTCCTGGATGATCTCAAAGTTTACTTTTCTTCTCTTACTATTGGGTCCCCAGTTCAGCAATACACCTTCCAGGCTCTTAAATAAAACTTCACATTTTGAATCCCGGTATTCACCTCTTCGTTAAAAAATAATGTAATTGTCTTGTCATTGCTATTGTCCTGGGGTTAGTTTTTATTACAGTAATAAGGTTAATATTCCTGAAAGAAGATACAACTTCTGTACGGTGTCCAATAAAAGATGCACATTTACAAATGCATAAAGAAGAACTAGGTTCCCCAGGCCCACTACAACTGCCTAACTCTCTTATTATTTGATTATTTACTGAGTTATGCCTCTGGAAATACTGAATGTAATGCTAGAGCAAGCCTTGTACAACTCATATTCTGAGGGGGGGAAACCACACATCTTCTCATTGTGCTGTTAATGAGTATAAATTTTACCTCTGCCAACTGGAAGAGTGCCGACTTCCCACAGTGCTTTACTGGCTCAGGACTTGACAGCTGGGAAGTATTTGATGAAATCTAGGTTTTAAATGAACAGAGGAGAAAATATTTCAGTGTTAATCAGGAAAGAAAAGAAGGAAGCAAGAAAAATAGTGAAGAAAGAATTAGTTAAATCTGTCACTTTTAGATCGTTCTGGCAAATGGCTCTACTTCAAACTAGAAATCTCATTCAAAAAACACGTAACAGGCATTTAGAAGTTAGAAGAACACAAGCACCAATAATATTCTGATCACACTGTGTGTTTTATGCCTCTCCAGTTGAACAAAACGTACTTAAAAAACATGAACTGTGGTGCTCAGTGTTCAATAAAATTCTACTGTAAAGCCCAGGCATTATTTGGTCAGATATAGAGGAAGATTATTTATTTTCACAGGCACTGGATGCTCATTTCACCTCCTTTCTTTAGGAAAGAATGTCTTTACATTTGGAGATCAGCTTTCTATACAGATGTTGCTGTGCTAGCACCAGTGCTTGCTAAATAATTCTCACTGCATTTCAGAATTGCTTTTGCTGCCAAACTGTTCTGACCTGCTTCCAAGCACAGTATTACGAGTTCACCAACACAACAATTATCCATTATTTCTTGCATTTTATTTTGTCTGGTATGGCATTACACAGTAGTGCTCGGGGTGGAAGTCCTGGAAAACTTTTAGATAGGGGCAAGATCACGAGTGTTTCTTTGACATCTGCCTCATTATAAAAATATACATATATGATCATGACCTTTTGGATGGAAAAATTATCAAAGTAGCCTCTTTTTTGGCATTTGAGTTTGTTGTTGCTAATAACTGGATTATTTGAGCAGCTTTCCCATGGTCAAGGAGATTAATTATATGAAAAAAATAATTCTGAAAAATCCTGAAGTTTTTTTGTTTGTTTGTTTTTTCTTAACTGCCAGCTACTAAAGATATGTTGAGTAATGTCTGACCATGCATTATTATTTTAGTAATAAACTAAAATAATTCAAAATCCTATTTCTCCCTTGGTGCAGCTCAGTGAACACACCTAACATCCCAAGACTCCTTGTACCCTGTACCTCATGGGAAGAGAGCTTTACATTTTCCTCTTTCTACTGTAATACATTCTCAGTTCTTAATGGCTTCTTCAGCACAGTATGAATGGTAGAAAAGGAACGCTCACACATTAAAGTGCAACCTGAGAATATGCAGGCATATTTTGCCTTCTGATGCACAATGTGAGAAAAGAGGAAAAAAATTAGTTTTGACAATGGGTTGGGCACTCAACAAAATGTGAGAACCTTGCAGTACCAATTAGGAGAGAGGGATGCAAAATTCTTCTTAAGAAAAAAAAAAAACAAAAAAAAAACAACACACAAAAACCTTCATCAGCAAGACAACAAGCAGAAAGAAAAAAAAGAAAGAGACCTATTTAGAACCTGTTCTGCCAAAGTTCCTGGCGAAGTGACAGAAGAGTGCAGCTGATCGATCAGGTCTCCAAGGGATTACATAGCTCATTCTGTGCCTAAACACTATCTTCCTTTTTTAATCAGAGTAATCAGTACCTGCAGTACCACAATCACAAATAGCTCCTTCTTATGCTGAGGCGTAACTTAGGGACCATTATGATCCAGTTACTTACTATACCTTGAACCATGCAGGTGATATTTTAGCTCCTGTATTACATTGTAGTTTGCACAGGATGCATGTGTCAGTTTTTCACTCATCTCTCCACCTCCCAGTCATTTCATTTCAATAAAGATATTTAATGATTGCAGCTCATAGACAAACATCAAGTATATTTATTTTAAATAATGACTTCACCATAGAAGACTACAGCTTTACCTAAGAGAAGTTGGAAGAGAACAAACTGAACTAGATCTCACAGTCTCAGTTTCACAGCATTTTGATCAAACTTTTGGTTCAAGACTTCTTCAAGGCTTTAACAGAAAGGGTTGCCATCAAGTCTACTAAAAGTGAGTATGTGAGAAGGAAAAAGCCATCCTCACGCTTACGTTTGTTCTTTAACAATGATAAACTGTTGGACTAGCAAGGAGAATTCTACTCTTCTGAATGCTGGATATGATTGTATGTATTTCAGTTAATCAACCTAGAGGAAAGCTTCTGAAGAGCAGCTGTAAGTGAACAGTTTGGGTTTTTCAGCTTCATTTTACTTAAAATGGTTAAACCAGCAGTTTTACTGCTGTTACTCTCTGGAAGCTTTATCTATGTTTAGTAAATGATAAAACTTTATGTAAGTAAGCCTAAGAGGTACTAGTGTCTTTTTTCTACAGAGCAGTCCTCACCATCTGTTTGCATTTGCCAAACACACATCCATGTAAGACCAAGAGAGCAAGGGACCCCATCTGCTCTGCTTCCCTCACACAGCAAGTCGAACAACAGCAAACAGCCCATGTGAGCAGGCAGCTTGCAAACGACCATCATGCAAAGTAGCACAACCCACTGCTGAGAAATAACTGGCCTACATACTGGCTTTCCACAAAGGTAGCAGTGAGAAGAAAAAAAAGAAGGACCAAGTATTTGCAAGATCAGAGTAGAGAGAAAAAGCCAAGAACGTAACTTGGCCACACACCAAAATTAAAAACAAACAAGCAAATAACAAGTTATGAGGACATCGTGTTATCTTGGAAGACCACTGCAATTGCTGCATGCACACTCAGAGGATCCAGCAAAGTATCACTCCCATGATTCTGATCAGCTGTTGCAGCAAGTCAACATAGGGCATGTCTCATTAATCGTATCCTTATCAGCTTTAATTGAAGACTACAGCACACGTGGGACAGAAAGCCAGGCTGATTGAGGTTCTAAAGAAAGAATTCTATACTACATCAGCATATAATGAGCCATTTCTGAGTGACAGCAGACTTGGACACCTCTACTCAAGGAGTACATTTAAGATGACAAATCCACTTAATGGGACCACCGTCTTCACAAAGAAACATTCTCACTCACCCTGCTGCAAAGCAGTAAAGAGAAAGGAAACATATGACGAACGCCCAGTCAGAACCAAAAATGAGTTGGGATGGCTGCCAGAAGTCTCCAGGCACCACAAGCACAATTCACATTTCTTCACAGGTCTACTTGGCCACTGGCTATATAACTACTTTCTCTCCCTCTCTCCCTCTTTTTCTTTTGTAGCACCGTACACTGCTGACAGCAATCTATTGCAAATTGCTTACCATAATTTAGTTTACTAAATGCAGTAATGCATTCATATTGACAAGACCCAGTAAGAAGTGGCTCAAAAAGGAATGGGATTTTTGCCAGACTTGACAAAGACACCCTGTGCAAATGGGTGAGGTCTTTATAAGTCTTTATAACTTTAAAGTCTTTATAACTGAAAGAGCACAAGCAGCTTTAACAGCTAGAATAATTACAAAAAAAAAAAAAAAAAAAAAAAAAAAAAAAAGCAGCTTAAAGAGGTTCTTTATCATGCATGCATAGTATTTTCCCCTGGAACAAAGCAAATGAAAATCAAGTGGCAATCTTAAAATCATTTCTCTGTTACTTTAGATAAAACACAAAGTTAGTCACTGCCACTGAGGTTTTATAACGACAGTGAAACATATGAGGAATAACCGTGAAATAAAGTTAATTTTGGGATGATGGGTAGTTCTAAACACTGAAAAATAGCCAAGAAAATACAACTTCCCCCAGACTACAGTAACATTTCAGGATTTTTAACAGGAAAAAAGATAAGTCCTGACTTTAAACTTGTCCTCTCCAAAATCTAAGTAACTTTTAGGCACCTCTTTTTCCCCAGTATTTGATGATTCATACGCGTACTCCAGTGTGACAAGCGAGTTGCCTTAGCATAGTGGTATGAGATCCAATACACTTCCACATTCTTAAGACAGTTTTCAGGTTTGATGTTCTGTTGTTTCATCATTTAGGAGAGAACCGATTTTAGATTCTGTGAAGCTCTGAAGGTGCTGTGAGTCAGGTTTCATGAAATGTTTGAAAATGCTGCACTTGTGGGACTTTGAGCAACCTGGTCTAGAGGGAGGCGACCCTGCCTATAGTAGAGGATTGGAATTAGATGATCTTAAAGGTCTCTATAGAGTCATTCTGTGATTCTGTACTGGAAGGATATCATATTCTGCTCAACTTCACATATAACTAAAATTGCTGTTTAACTGAAATGTATGATGGCCAAGATTTTTGAAACTAACTTAGCAAATTTACTTGTGCAAGTCTTGTCAAAAAAAATTCACAAGAACGTTCTGTAGTTTAGATCTTTTACTTTCTTGGCTTCACCTGCTAAATTCCACTAACTTTCCTTGGGAGAACTTTCCAGTTTAACCTGCAACTTAAAAAAAAAAAAAAAAAAAGTAGCACATACAGAAGCTTCTTTACAACTACAGACACTACTGTATATTTTATAGGATTGCTTCTATTCGGTTATTTCATGGCACCTGAATCACAATTTTCTTTTTTTTTTTTTGTAATTAGAATTTTTAAGGAATAAGTCAAGGCCTAATAAATCGTCCTAGCCAAGCTAAAAATACAATATATACAATTAGATTAATATCTAAGAGAAGGAAGTCTGTTGTTTGTAGTCAAGCCTCTGTAACCCCACGGAATAATCAACAGGGCATCTTTTCATCCCATAATGTTCCTCCAGAATAGTACTAGCTCCAATAGTAGTTCCTTTACATACACACTGAGTATGCCTTTAGTTTAAGAGATTCTGCGAGCAGTACCAGACTCCCCCAAATGGAGAAAAAGAGAATGTGTGAGAAATCAGTTTACAGAGGAACATTAAACACATCGGTGAAGAAACTTCTAAAAGCCACCTATAAGAACTCTAAATTTTCTACACACGAAGGAAGGAGGATAGCTTACATACTGAAGGGTAGTTTACAAACTTAGAGGTCACCACCTAACAATGCTGCTACATATCCTGGCAGCTGTTATGAGCAGACTTTGACCTGCAAGCCTATTTTTTAGAGGATTCCTATGTCTAGGGCAGCTACCGTTTTCCACTACTGCAGCTTCTTCCATGAGCAGTGCATCGTGTCACTTCAGAAGGTCTTATTTTTTTCAATATCCCTAAGCCGCTTAACCTTCAGTGACAACTCTTATTGGCTCCATGCCTCCTCAGAGCCTCTCCTTCCATGTTTTAGCTATCATACCTCAGCAAACTGAAATAATGCAGACTCTTCCGTTTGTTTTACAGCTCCTGGAACTCCTGGCTGTGATGTGCTTGAAGAGATCTGTGAGGAAAATAATTTTTAAATTATTTAGCTCTTCAGTTTCATTATCAAACTTCAACATATAAACTTCAACAAGCAAACACTATCTGCTTTCCCAGCAGACATGTAAATGGTGATCCTGAATCGTTTCTAACAATGGAAATCTTTCCTAGGACCAACTAAACAGACTAGAACCTTTCTGAGGGGCTTGTTTTTGCCCATTGATATGTTAAAAGAGAGTTAATAACAGGAACTTGACACTGTACTATATTTCACTATTCAGTTAAAGACCCAGGCACAGAATGGTGGTGCTGATAGAGCACAAATTGCTACTTTGTGCGGAAGATAAGTGAGGGCAGAGGCACAACACATACACATACTTTTAGAAGAGATAACAGATCTATCCCAAAAACTAAGGAAGCTGCATTTTAAAAAAATATATTTATTTTTACCTTTTCTAGCTTGTGTCACTTCTTTTTGTTGCAAACAGCACTTCAAATTAATCGTACATCTAGGCACAAGTAATGTTTATTTTGCTGCTAATACACATACTTGCTGCATACCAAATGTGTGCAGCCTCACTACAAACAGTTTAACATCCACGAAAAATAAACTTGCTAATATGCATTTCTAGTTACTGAATATCAGTGAACTACTTCTGAACTGCAAGCTTCAGCAGTGCAGGTGAGCTTATTTCCTCGCATTCACTGAAATTCTTTGATGGGTAAGGCAAAGTCGGAGTTCACAAGCCCTTAGCAAGAGTGTATCTTGCAACACAGCACAGTTCCTCTGTACAGACATGATTCTGGCACTTTTTTTGTTTAAGCACTGTAAAATGAACTCAGTATTTGGACTTGTATTTGTCTTACTGGTTGCAAGACTTTACAGCAACACTGAAGAAACAGACCGTTATCAAAATGAACCATACAAAATACCATGTTGTTCAACTGACAGGGTAAGTAATCAGAAGTATCTCACTGGATTTTGAATTATTTTCATAATTAACACTGGAATTTATCAACTTTAAGAAGCTTCTAAAAATTGTTTTTAATTGATGGCGAATCAGGCATTCCCCTCTTGCTAACAAGAAAAGCCAGTAAGTTCTTTAGGAGCCTAATCGCAGATTTTATATTTCACAGTAGTCTTTAATCAGAAATAAAGGTTCAGTGACTATGACTATACTACATTTTGAAAGTCTCAGCTTTTCAGTTAGAGCTTAAGGTCTTGTGAGCTAATGTTAAAACTAAAATCAGTTTATGTACGCAAGGATTGGCATCTACCTGCTCTGTAAGTGATGACATCTAGAGAGAAATATGAAAGTATATGAAGAGATGAATAATATAGACAAGGCAGTGAGATTTGTGGCTGGTGTGAAACCAAATAACAAAATGAAGCCCCTCCTGTGACAATTTCCTTTTTCCCCACAGACACTCAAATACTGTCTAGCATCCTGTCTAATCAATATTGCTTTAGCTAAATATTTATGTCACTGGATTAAGATCATTTCAGAAGTTGAAAAGATGTAAGCAAGCAAGTGATGCTTACAAAGGGCCTGGATTCTTTGTAACCCTGTGATATTTATGCCAATTAAATCCGTTTGAATGAAGTAGGGTATAATTAAAAGCAAAAAACTCATCTCAGTGGCACTGTATAGCAATTCCTAGAAATACGTTAATAGCAATGTTGTAGAAGCACACAGAGCTGTTTTGTGGTTATAGAAGAAAATTTTGGAAATTCCAAACCTACAATTATTTTTGATAGAGCTGGTGAATAAGGCAGTCACAAAGAATCATAGAACGATTTCTATGGGACCTCAAGGAACCTCAAAGATCATCAGGTTCCAACCTCCCTGCCACAGGCAGGGTTGCTAATCACTGGATCAAGTACCAGATCAGGCTGCCCAAGGTCCCATCTGACCTGGCTAGATGACATAATATAACATCCAAACGTAGGTATCAACCGGAGTCTGTCGACACAAGTGCAGGAATGAGATCTCCACATCACTGCTTAAATCACAGCTCCATTATTACACTAGGGTTTCAGCTGTGTTCCTGAACACATCTGCACTTCAAATCAGACGCATCTACCTGACACGCGATCCAATAACTGTAACCCCCAAAAGAAGGAAGAAATGCTACCATGAATTTCAGTCAGTTTTTTTGATTTCTCTTTCAGCTGAACACCAGATACCTCTTGAAAGAAAACACTGGGAAAAAAAACAATCCCTCTTTTAAAGAAACTCACCTCTGCAAACTGAAACAACGATGACTTCTGACACACTTCCGTAGAATCAGTCGCATCAGATTGGCAAGTATTTGAGGAAACCTGAAACAAGGAGTGTGGAGATTAAGACCTCATTGGTGTTTCTCTCAAGCTAAGAACAACTGGAAGCAAAATGACATGGCAGGCAGTAGTAACATGAAGAGCTGTTTAAGAAAAGATGGACAATGTCATGTTTCACACTCCTGGACCAGCTAAATCAAATTAAAAGGTGAAAACAGCTCAGTACCTATACTAAAGTGTTTGACAATCACATAAGAAATAGCACAAAAATACCAGGGACTGGGTTTTTGGTTTTGTTCTTTTACTTCCTGTTACTCCAAATTCTGCAAGTTATATGCAACAAAACACTGATTGTTTTGGGCTGCATACACAGCTATCTTGTATTCAAGATGCAATCCATGCCACTATCTCTTCAATTTACACTTCCACTAATTACTTAGAAGCTAAAAAAAGTTTTTCAAATGGCTGAGTGTTGCTAAGTGACAGAAATAATTGCTAATCACTTCACAGCATGAAATAAGTAATTAAGGGCACCACAAGCCTAGAACTGCTTAAATAACTTACATAAATGGATATCTGTTTAGAGGTGCTTTTGAGGAGTATTGCAAGAAAGCATTGTACTTTCCAATATCAAAATTCAGACAAGAGACTGCTCCAAAAAATAAAAATAAAAAGAAATCACAACACAACAGCCGTATTAGAATTCATACAGACCTTATCCATAGATTACTGAAAATTATCATTCTAGCATCCTTCAGTAAAATAATTGTCTCGAATATCAAGTGATGCATTTGAGTATAAAAGACTTACAATATGTGAGTCTCAGAAGTTAATACACTGCTAATATAAAATAGAGTATGTAGAACAACTTACAGGAAACAGGAGGAAACAGAGGGAGGCTTTGTGGGATTTTCGGAAAATTGAGTAACAGGGTGGAATTTTTTTCCCCCAGTGATTTTTAATTTTTCATGAAATTCCAACTTACTTGAAATATTTCAAGAAGAATGTGGTATTTATCTTCTTTGTTATCAGAGCATATATGTCAATAGCACGTATTGGTGAATACCCAGTTCAGCTAGCAAGTGCATCTGTTGCTGCAGGAACCAAGCACTAAAGGGTAACCAGGCCTACAGCTTGTACTGCTGCTCATACTGCTGTCTGCTCCAGATGCTTGAGCATAACAGCAGCAGCAGAACGTTTTGCTTCAGGAATCTGCCAGCACTACTACTCCCAGAACACTGGATCCAAACGCAGGAGAATGATGCCACATGACAATTTGCTGAGGTACGCAGCTGAACTTGTTTTTTTCCCCTGCCGCAAAACCACATAGCAACAATGCTCCCATTCTATTTACTGAATGTGGCCCCAAGCCTGCTGGAATTCAGTAAGTATTTAGACAACGCTCTCAGACACAAGGTTTGAATGTTGGGTGGTCCTGTATGGAGCCAGGGGTTGGACTCGGTGATCCCTGTTAGCCCCTTCCTAGTCAGGACATTCTGCAATTCTACCCCAGGAGCACAGTCTGAGGCCACATGCTGGGACAGGCACAATTTCTTCATGTCACAAGATGGGAACAGCGTGCTGCGCAAAGAGTGAGGCCCCATTTCCTACTGCCTTGTGCTTAAAGGATAGATTTTTTGGTGCCCTGTCAGTCAGCAATTCTAAGACCATTTTGTGGTTAGAACAATCATGGTTTTACTATTAATTTCTGATATCTTAAGACAGTGCTGCTGCCTTCATTTAACAGCGGCATTACGTTGAGGATGTCATTTTTACCCAGCTGTTGCTCCCACACTTTTGGGGGAAATTGATCATCTCCAGGACTTCTGAAGACACACATACCTACTGCCAGATCAAATGTAACTCAAGTATTACAATAATTACTGGAGGGAACAGCTGCACAAGTAGCACCATTGTACTGCTTTTCTTTCCTGCAGTAATAAAACGTCCTCAATTTTTCATCATCTCTTCTTCACTTTCCTCCTACTTGCTCATCCTCCACTGCACTGAAGACATCTGTTTCTAATTTACAGCCTCGGCCATGACACTCTTTAAAGACCTGGGCAGACCAGCACAACACTGCACAACCACCCTGCAGCAGTGAGGGGGAAGCCATTAGGATGCTGCCACCATGAGCCCACAGTCCCTTGTGGTTACCAAAGCCTGCTCAAAAATGAGTGAAAACAGATCGTCTTCCACACTGACTGATGCAAGGTTTTAATGTGGTCCTGATATGCAGCAGCAAGGGGAAACTGGTACAAGAGCCAGGTCTTGGACAGTGCTACACATTCAGCCTTTTCTTGGAAGTAACCATAGCGGCCACTAGGTGCTGCTGTAAGGCAAGCAACGGACCTCGTGGGCAGGGAAGGGAGGCGAGCTTTAAAGCAAGGAGTACTCCTCACAGAGTTTCAGGTTTTCTGCAAATAAAACAGCTGCAATAAAGTAACAGGATGAGGCTTTCTCTCCAGTAATGAGAGTAATAAGAACAAGCCTCTTAAGCATTTTTATTCCCGTGTTAAGCAAAATGTGCTTGTATATGCATCACAGTTTTGCTTAACTGGTAAAAGGACCCAAATGCCAGGCAAAAATTGCTTGTGCCCATCTTGTATTTGCTGTTGCTAAGGTTTTTAACTTCCCTCGCCTACCATTTAATAATAGCTCTAAGCCTCTGTTTGGAAATCCACCATATGATAATGAATTCTCTTATTAGATGAAAAATCTTCTTGTCTATTGAAAAAAAATGATGGGCATAGAAACATAACCAGCATATAAAGATGATAACTAAATCATCAAAGCACTTCTGTAAGCATCACTACTGTGCCTCTTTCACTTTGTTTTGCTTGTGTATGCTCACTTTGTTACCTGGTATCTGGAGAACTGACAACTCCAACTTTAAACAACTGATTTGAAAAACCCCTTTACATCCATTTAACACATGCTTCAGAAAAAAATATATACATATATCAGTGGGTGTTAAATCAATTTACTTGGAATTAGAAGAGTTATTAGCTAAGTATTCTTCTCCTCATCTTTTCTGAAGTCCTGAACAAACTGTGTGACAGTGCTCCTCTCCTTTATATCAACAACTTTTAAGATGTTAATAGTATCTTAAAACATATGCTTACAAGGCCACCCAAGCCTGCATTATAATACATACACAGACAGTTAAACTAAATAATCTCCATTATGGCAATTCCCCAATTGAAGAACCCTATATACACTTTTTTTTTTTTAATGGACATGCACATTTTAATACAAGTGAAGACTACGTGATTTCATTTAGAATGTTCTTTTAAAAAATGATACTTTTTTTTTTTTCTTTTTCAATGCAAGTGTCAGAGTTTTAGATCCTGCATACGCTTATTGTCTTATATGAAAACAGTATCTATATTTTCCACAGATAAGCAAAAGCTGAACCTTTTTACTGGAGGATACTTCAACAGTTACCTCAGGACAAAGAATTCTCTCTCTCTCATGTTGATAAAATCCAGCTGAAGTCTCCCCATTCAAGAGAGAAGAATCTTACCATTTCTACAATGAATTAATGAGCTTTTCTTTTTAGCTAGCCATGCCATCTCCCAGCTTATTCTGCCAACCTCCTAAACACTGTTTAAGTGTGAAACTATTCAAGCATAAACATGGAAATACAGCTGTAGGCTGTCCAGGTGTGCAGACGTGAACATCTCATGAATCCTCTTTCGTCTGTCCCACAGATGACAAGCCAGAAGTGCCATTCAGTTAACCAAGCCTAAGCAGTTTTGTGGTATTTTACTGCATTTGGGGAGTAACACAAGCCTACAAAGTATTTGCTCTGTATCTAACCATCACAGACGGACTGAATCAAAAGGTAATAAGTGAAAATGACTACCTATTTTACACAATATATCAGGTACTTTATGAACAATTTTCAAAACGGTCCCATAAAGAAGGTCATGAATAACAATAGTCTAAAGAAAGACCAAAGCTCTCTGCCTTCCTGGAGATATGCAGGAAACTCTTATTTACTGCAGTCTTCTATAAAAATGAAATGTTTGCAACGGCAAATAAACTGCTAACTTCCCTTTAGACACAAAGAGTCAATAGGAATAGAATGCAATACTTTGATTACTTGTTAGCACTTGCATAGTTTCAGAATGCATAAATAATGACTATATGGAAATTATTAAATATTTATTCTGCTATTTGTGCCAAGCTGTGTTCTTGTACTATGCAAGAACATAAGCACATGAGTTCCTTGACCAAAAGAGCTTGCAAATCACTTGCTTGTTTACAGTCGCTCTATCTCATCTTTTCCATCTGTGATAATATCCTCTCATGGGGCAGACTTGCCTGGTCGGATCATGCATTCATCAATCCATGGAGTGAGTACCAAACTGGTATCAAACCCTGGACTGGTTGGAGAACAAGACCCACATCCCTGGACTCACATTTCAGTTCCACCTGAGGTTACCCATGAAGTATCTTAAGTTCTGCCTCCCATCTGACAAATATTTCCCTTCAGAGCTCTTTTTAAACTGAAAACTTCTAGTAATGTAAAAAAGAGAGATCCTTACCTCTTGTGCAGTCAGGGCATGTTCCCCAGCTAAAAGCAGCATACTCAGGCCTCCCATTTGTGTAGGATCTGTTAAAGAATAAAACCAAGTCTTACACGTTTATTCATTTGCTTGTTTAAAGAACCATTTGCAGCGCTAAACCCCCAGAAGACTACTTGTCACAGACACTCTAAGCAAGCTGCCATAAAAGGCGGTTCAAGAGAATCACAAATAACCATTTCTGTACCCTCTGGGAAAGGCTTTCAAAGCTGTTTGAAGGATTTAATTGGATTTGTGTGCTTAACACCCCATTGCGTGGATTTACAAATTTTACCGCCAAAGGTTTTATGCACTACAGAGATGAATATCTTTAAAACAGCAAGTGTAATGATCCCATACACAAGCATACACAAAGAAACTCTAATATCGCACTTGCTCATAACTCAATGGATGCTCCTCCCAAAGGAGTGGCTCCCTACCTTAGATAATGAACCAGTAAAGGGATGGAACAGAATGACATGATAAAGCTCTGAAACAAAATTCCAATTTTCTTTTTTACTTTAATTTAGAACTGCATTTAGTGGTGAAAAGTGTCAGCCTGACAACTCTGAAGCATGAAGCACTCTCAATCCTCTGTGCCAGTACAGCACAAGCACTGGCCAGGCAGGCTGCCTGCCTACTTGTCGCCCAACCAATACAACATTTAACTGAGGAAAACAGAATGAAGATAAATGTTATTTCTCCAAGTATTCGGTTCTGACAGTTCCTAGCCTCCAGCCTTCCTGCACCTCACAAGTTCTGAAAAAAACAGGAACAAAAAGTGAAAACTATCAACACTGGTACAAGCTCATGAAGTAGCTTTTCCACTCCAAATAGTGTTTGCTCTTCATCATTATGAAGACTAATTGTCTGATCTTGGGAGAGTGCCTTGGAAGCAATACAGGGTCACAATTTAACAAAGAGCCGTACAGAAGGAAGGACAAAGTCCATGGTCCAAATGGCTCGTACAGCAGCTACAGTGTGAGAGAAGGAAAAATCATTATACTTGCTGTATTTCTGGAAACATCAGTACCAAATGATACTCAGGTCTCCCTGAAGCATGTAATCTCGTCTTCCAATTTCCTTTAACTAGCCTATACAAAAGCCTCACTCTACAACAATAAATTCATATGCCCAGGACTATTCTCTGGAACGAGGGCCAACTGGCACAACTCCCCTCTTCTGTGTGTTTGAAAACTGTTAGCCTCCAACAGAATGGTTGCATCCAAAACATCCGTGGGGAAGACGATTCCTGTGGCCCATTCCAACTTGTTAACCATGCCTATGTGTTTTTTGGAGAGTCAACTGACATGGGCAAAAAAACCGTGTCACAAACCTCCTATTGGTTTATCACTGCAGATGATCAAGTTCCAGTTCAGAAGTACACTTGCTGGTACTGTTAATTCAATATTGTGGGCATTGCCAAAGCTTTTCTCTAAGACAGCATCTCACATTGACAATCACAGGATAAGATTTGTTAATGATGCTCTCTTAAAACAGCAGTAAACCAAAAATACAGAGAAAAGCCACATGAATAAACCAAGTTCAACTACTATATCAAGAATAGAAGAGTGGTCATTATCTTAATACAGTCCAGATAGTATCTAGCTTTAACAACTGAAAATAATTTTTTTTTTTTCTCTAATGAACAAGTAACATGTGTTTGTTTTTTAGCATTTTACTTTACAACGAATTTTAAAAAGCAAAACGATATTAAGACTCTGCAAAGAGATAAGGCACTATAAGAAGGATAGAACTAGTAATAAGTAGCTGAATAAACAGAGGCAAAAAATAGGAAGCATTGGCAAATACTTAACCACAATTGATCCCTCAATATAGAACCATTTACCATGAATTTACTTGATCAAGTAAAGTTCTGTGCTTCAAACAAGAGGGAATCAGAACAATTCAAAACTGAACACACATCTTGAAAGACAATGACTCAGCAGACAGGTAATTTGGAAAGAAAGCCTGGAAGAAGATCTCCAGATCTCCATGTGATCTTACTGAGCTCCATATTTCACAGTTATGGGCTGGCTAGTTGCTTTCTACTTTGTTTATTCCCATTGAAAAGACAACGTAGAAGCCAAATCTTAAGCATTTAGAGCTATCTTCCAGTTTTCAGCTTAAATCCATTCAGAGTAAAGCAAAGGTACACTTCTTTTTTTCTGTTGCTCACACCTTCAAGCTGAGATCAGTTTTCTTTAAATGGTGTTTTCCCCTGTTGTATTTACAGCAGTGGCCCCTGTCCATCCTCTACTAGCTTTACTAGCCTAAAGAAACCAAGATCTTCTGATGTCATCAAATGTTCATCTTCCACAGTCCTTGTAATTCCTGCTGTTCTCCCCTTCAGTTACTCCAGGTAGAGTCAGACCTTCTTGTACATGTATGACCAGCAGGGCAACCATGTCAGATGAGCTCTCACCTGTGGTCTGTTCAACAGCATTAGTTTTTCCTCTACTGTTCCTGAAAATGCTTTGCCTGACATACTGCAGTACAGCACTGCCTTATGCCCACATCACACTGATCATCCATAGCCACTCTCTTGAGTTTCACCCTAGTTGCCTTAGGTCTTCCTCCTCAGTTTTTGCCAACTGAAGAACTAGTGTACAGCTCTAAAATTCTTCCCCTACTTCTTAAATATCTTCTTTGCTGAGTATGTGGTCTCAGATTTCTGCTAATCAAATAAGTAGTCTAACACCAGGACAAGGATAGATCTATTTTTCCCTACTTCCTTCAAGTAAGCAAATACTTGAAGTGTTCATTTAAAACTAAAAATCATGAGGAGAAAAAAAAAAAATGACAGCTTAGTGTAAAGTGAACATTTAATTTTGCGCTCAAGCAAATTGAATATTTGTGCTGCAGCTGGAGCAAAGGGCTAGCATTTAACTGATCTTGATAAAGACAAAAATCCTTTCACTTAGGTTTGAAATTACAAAATAACTTCACATAAAGGAAGACAAAAAGGTATACACACAAACAGTGCCATGTGCTTATAGAGCTTTCTCAGCACAATGTTTCTCTTGTGGCACTAAGAACCTACTAGCATGAAAGAGGAAGAATTCTAAGTACTACTTTAATGTACTTTATAGTTAAATCAACAGTTACGAGAAAATAGCATACACATCTGACTTGCAGAATAGGAAGTGATTTGTGGCTTCCTCAACAGCTTTCAGCAGTGATTAAGCTTACACCATCTCACTGTATGGAAATTATATGTTTTCTTTGTATTAGTCTGGTTAGAAACTTAGAAGGCTAGCTTATTCAACATCACCATTTTTCAGTCTGAGAAAAAGAAAGAACTGAGAAAGAGCTAAGTGCAAAGAATCATCAAGTAAGAGTTTCAATTAACTTTCACCTGACTTCAGAATTAAGCTTCTCTCTAAAGAATAAAACTTGCATCTCTATCATGACATTGGCTATTCTAGGGAGTGTCTTCTTCTGAGACAGAAATGTAAAAGCATTGGAAATCCTCCACTTCTCTCCAGGAAAGATGTTGCTCACTTTAGCTCTGTAGTTGTGACAGAAGATGTTGTAATGGACACCTTCACTTGAGAACAGCTGTCTTTGCCTTATGTCCTCAAACAGAACACAAGAGAGCCATGCCATGACAAAAGCACGCTCAAATGCAACTCACAGGCTGGACAAGCAAGGACACCACTAATGATGCTGCAGATCAGAAGTCCAGTGATGCTGTTACATAGCAGGTAAGAGGAGAGACGGCCAGCAGGGGGACATATTTCATTTAATTTTGGAAAACATAACAAGCAAAAATAAATCAAAAAAGGATTTACAGTTGCAAACAAGTAAAGCAGGTTTCCTGGAATGACTGTGGATTGTCATATAATCCTTGTCCTAATGAAGCGATCTGCCTTGAAGACGCAAAACAGTCAAGCCAGCAGCATTTCAGAGATAAAGGTATTTCTACGGTCATTCAGCTACATTTTAGTTAATCAGCCAGTACACAGCCTGGATTTTAAAAGGGGAAGTCCTAGACTCAGTTCAGTTCAGATTTGAACTAAACTATCACATGGATCTGAGGAAAGAACACAAAACATGGTTACCATGACACTTATAATCCATTTGGTGTGACAGATCTGTTGTGATTTAGATGCTGCTACATCTCTGACAGAAGCAGTCGTTAATTCATGGGCTACTGCTATTCTCGTGAAATAGCCAGAATTCATTGGCATGGGGACTGGAGCAAGACCCTCATGAATACTCACTTACTCAGTTTGAAGTGAAGGAATTTAAAAAAAAATAAAAAATCACATTAAAACAAAATAGGGCCTTCTTCAGAACTGAATGTTTCCATAGATTAAATGGATTACTTTCTAATTAATTCTTAAGTTCTCTGTCAGATGTTGATTAAAGATCTCTCCTATCAGGTGAGGGACAGCAGCTGGGCAGACCAAGAGTTACTGCTTGTTCTTCCAGTTAAGTCAATGAACCTGTAATGAAAATAAATTATGCCTCTCTGCTAGCCAAAGCAGAATGGGATGAGGAGGCTTGCAGGTTTCAGAACTGATCTCTCATATGTAACTATGTGCCATGAAAAAGTATTCTGAATTACATTTCACAGTTTCGTTGCGGCCAGGAGGAATTTCATTACAGGAAATTTCATACCACTAAACTGGCAAAAAAAGTATAAAAGTCTTCTTATCCCTTTTTTTTTCCCCTACTCATTCCACAAAATCATTTTCCCTTCTCTAGCACATGATGTCACTAAGCAGAAAAATCTTGTCACACAATCATCATAAACTAGGTAGGATACAGAAAAGTCTGTAGTGCATCGACATTTATAAAATCAGAAACTTTAAAGAGGAAAGGTGTGAGGGAATAATTTTTCACTCAGTTCTTAAGCTGCTAGTATTTAAGAACATTAATATATCTATACTTAAAGGTCACGACTGCAACAGTTTGCCAGTTGTGGATATCAGCAAGAGATTATCTGTTCTTCACCAACACAAGCTCTCCAACTGTACTGCCTTTCGTTTAAACTTCTTATTTTGTAAGTAAAATGAAATCATACTTTTCTTGCTTTAAATACAGACAACTTAGTTCCTCAGGAACAGCCATCCACAAGAACTAGAAAATGAACATCTCTAGTTCTAATAGCAGACAATCCTGAGCTAAAGAATTAATCACATCTGGACTCCAAATGACCACACCTTAAAAGATGTCATATATATCTGGACTTGACTCTAAAAAAAAAAAAAAGGATAGAAAATGGTACAAAGTTGTTACTCAGAAGTTTAAATACAGTCTTAGCAACCTAATTTGGGGACATGAAACATATTTGTGGGTCTCAATGTCAAGTCCTCAAACAAAATAAGGATGTTCACCTATGAGAAACCTCCCAAGACAGAAGTCTCACCTGCCATCCCAAAGTTAAGCTGTGGCATTTCTTCACTTTTTGTCACTTTCCTCGGGCTTGGTATATCTTTTGCAGAGTCTGAAGGGAAGGCCCACAGCTTCTTCCTGCTTGTAACAGTGGATGTCTGGGTTTTCACAGGTTTGTTTGTTGTGGGGCACCACTTGTACCCTGGATTTGCCTTCATAAATGCATCCTTGTACTAGAAAAGTAAAGAAAAGAAAAAATTACTGATCATGACACTATCTACAGGGCAGCAGAGTATACTGCCTGAAAGAGGATTCAATAAATAATCCTTAAATGCCTTGATTTTTTAACTGTGTGCTTAAGAGTCCAACCACCTAACAAGAAGATAAGCAAAGCCGTATGTTAAAAAAAGTCACTTTTCTCTTTCCTTTCCTGAGGGCTTATTATGCACATCAGGCCTAAGTTCTGATCCTGCAAACAGCTCCCTGGGGCTTGTATTCTCACTGTCTGAGAGAGAAAAAGAGAGAGATCTTCTCTGAGAGAGAAGATAGCTTCTGAATTCTTTTTCAGGTACAGTCTGTTTATTTTCTAGTTTGAACGAAATGAAAACATTCACTTGGCAATAAATGCAGTGTAATGTCCCTTCACGCTTGTTCTCTAACAAGTTGATATTTTAAAATATTTGAAGTAAATTCTTTTCCAAGCCCAGCACATTCATTTGAAAATAAACTGCTACCAATATTTTCTCTTTTTCAGTAACTCCTGATAAGTCACCCCAGCCCTCTCTCCAAAACAATCCTGTGTGACTGCAATAAAATGAAGTAGGACCGTTCAAAATTTCCTTTGGCCTTGACCATGTATCTTAGTTATTTGCTGTCTTCTTGGTATGAGGTAGCAAAACAACCTTAGCAAGACTACACATGGAGAAGTAAGACCTGGATCCTACAGAGGTTGGCTGGGGGAGGTAATAAAGGGGAGGATGGGGATCTATTCTATTTTCAAACACAGAAGTGACATTTTCCAAGTATCTTGCTGCCCAGAAAAGAATATATATTTTTTTAATTAAATATTAACAGCAGTAAGATGAGCACACTTCAGTATTTCAAATTTGCTGACCTGCAAGGTAGAAAACAGACGAATCAGAGGAACATGCCAAACATTCCAGCTGCAAATGTTTGCCTAACAAGCGATAGTGACTTGGAGCACTTGCGGAGGCACGCTGCCAAGCATGAACCAGGGCTCACTGCATGGAGAAGGGGCTGAATTCCTCCCAAACCATTATTAGGTAAGTCTGGTCTTGACGGCTACAAGCAACCAAGTGAGTTCCTTGGCTATATGCCAGGGCAGCTGCAAAGAGCTGCTTCTGTGATGACACATGCTCCCTCCTACCCAGCTGTCCGCAATCCCAATTCTACCACAGAAAAGCACCTATGTTTCACACACATACATGCACAGCAACTCACACAGAGGGGAAAAAACTCCCTCTGGTATCAAAACAGAAAGAGCACTCAGAGCCCTGTCCTCTAGTAGAGTCACTGCCATAGAGTCACTGCCATACTTTCCCAGCTCAACACACAGCACCGTGCCTTGTGGCAGCCTCCCTGCCACACGTGCATCTCTCTTACTTTCACTTCCATCTTACACTGTCAGCTGGCACTCTCTACCTCCAGACTGTAGCAAGGATAAAAATGATCCAATTTACAAGCAGCACGGCACTGTGTGAACCTACTGTGTCAAGTCCAGTATTTATAGAAGTGGCTATAAATAATAAAAATCTGCAGGGGCTGCTGACCCACATACACCCTGTATTTTCTGAACAGGGAAGATGTACTAAATCTGCAGATGAAGGCCCGTGGCACCTCTCACCTCACCCCTTTTCCCTACTCCTCAGTTTGGTTTGAGAGTTCATTTCACCAGTGAATGCAGACCACAGAAATAGCCTCACCAGGGAAGGGAAGGGGAGGGGATAAGGAAAGAGGTGGAAAGGAAATGCACAAAGAAAGCTTTGCCTTCCATTGTTAAAGCTCCAGCCCACTCATGAATCATGTTTCCAGCCTGCTGAGTTAAAAGCACAGAACCTCTAGCGATGAAGTGCGTAAGCTCTTTGTATCAGCATTGCTGCTCTAAATAATTGAATTATTCTACAGATTAATTCGACAGGCTGCCCATCAAATGAGGACCATAATTCACACCATTTGGAAGACGAAGCAGCAATAAGCTTTTAATCAGTTTCCAACAAGGGCAATACAAGTGGCATAGTATATTAATGGATTTTTGCCTCTGCAAAGCCAAAAAGTTAGTGTTAACAGCACTCTTGAAACCCCATTCAGGAGCCAGGGAGGACAACTCAGTGGCTACTTTCAGAATTTCAACACTTGCGATAAAAGGAAAATAAATAAATGTAAAAGTTAAACAAGAACCAAGAAGCAGTTTTATAAAAGGCTTACAGGGGCCTGGTCCAAACCTCTGGCAGACTTTCAGTATTGATTGTCGTGACTATTAGACCAAGTCCTAAGAAGAAGTGATAGATTCTGCTTGGCAGGTCATGAGATAACTTAAATGAGCTACACAGGAACAAGAAATAGCCTAAGGCAATAGGAGAGCTTACTCTTTTCCTCCATTCAACCAACTGTGCAGTAAACCAATTTAACACAGTGGCCTAAGGAAGTCTCTAAAGTCACTTTAAGAAGAAAAAAAAAAAAAAAAAAAAAGATAGAAAAAGAAATTTCCTTATTCTGGAAAGTAAAGACATCACATTTGTTCCCAGGTAGAATGGCACAGCAGTGCCTTCAGGACTGCCCTGTAGAGTCATGTCCTGAAATCTAAGGTAGAGTAATAATAATTCAAAAAAAAAAAAAAAAAAGGATACATTTGTGAGCTTGGATGCATCATTCCTCTCTGTGAAAGCTTGGGGAAGGATGCATTATGTGGTAGGACAGATGCCACTTCAGAGCCAAGGTCAGAAAGGGTGTTGCACTTAAATGTAACTTCCCTGAGCTGCTCTCATCACCAAATAAAAAGTTTGCTTCTTCAGAAGCTCACTGAGCAGATTCAAGGTACACCTCTGGGCACCAGTCACCATATTCTAAATGTTGAATATATGTTTAAATACCACCAACTTTCTATGAAAAAATAAATAAGTAAAAATCATACTAGAGACCTACCTAAACAAACAAAGAAATAAAAAAAAGTCCCTCAAAATACTACACTGTCCTTAATTCCTGAAGAGTGTTGGGTTACCTAGTGAGCTCATTGGTGAGCTCACAGGCTGCAGCAGGGAAAACCAGGCATTTGTCTTCTCCTGTGCCAAGGCAGCTATACTTTGATTTGCATATTGCTGAGATAGTATCAGTTGCTGGTACTACATGAGTGGTAAACAAAGTTGCTTACTAGATGCTAGACCTGATTTAACTGGTTTTATAAACTCTGGCTTCAAGTAATAAAACCATTCTCAAGTTTATAATCCAACAGAAGTTGTAATCATTGCAATTCATATAAATATACACACACACATATATGTACATATATAAGCTCACTGAAGTTTAAAATACAGTGAATGAGCTTATTTTACCTAAATGTGTCTTGTCAGTATATGTATGTCCTTAAATAGAAAATTACAACAGTACTTTGAAATCATTGCAAAGGCACTCAACTTGTTGACTTTTAAATATGCTCTTCTTAGGAAAAAAAAAATATCAATACATGGCTCTCTCTAGAATTGATATTAGCACCTTTCAAACAGTCTCAACAGTTAACCTAACTATAAGAACAAGCATTAAACAAGTGATCCACACACAGAAGAGGCTTGTTTGCAAAGATACTTTCAGTGGCATATTATAGCTTCTAATTATTGTTGTAACACAACTATTTAAGGAATAGAAATTATACATTGTTTTTGTTCTACACATTCTTGGAACTAATGGTAGTGATCTGAACTACTGAAGATTTATTGTTTCTCTTTGACGTTGAACATGCAATTTGGTCTGTGCCAGAAGAAATAATAAATTACTATAGAAACAATGATTTTTTCAACAGTATGATTAATAGCTTCAGATGTGTCACTTCATACAGACGTTCTGCAATTATTTTCCTTCTTAATGAATGAGTTTCCTTCAGCAAGACAAAAGACTAAATAAACAGTCACATCAGGTTTGTCTCTTCCAAAAAACCCACTTTCTTCATTTTCATTTTTCCTCTCTCTGTATCTGCACCAAGTCTCCTAATTGCCCTTTTTCCACACATTTCAAGAAGCATCACTAATCTGTAAGTGGGAATGCAGAACACATCAGGAACGGTTGGACAAAGCTGAGACTCAAGTTTTTAAACACCATGTCATACCCTGCCTTATGCTTTAAAAGGACCCTTCTGCAGAACACTTGGCTGTTCTTGCGGGCCCTTCCACGTTCACACAAACTACTCAATGTCCAGATCTTACATACACGTGTTAACAACAGTAGTCAAGTTCAGGTGACATGGAAGACACACAGGCTATGTTTCCCCAACTGTTTCACAGCTATCTGTACTTCTTGAAGTATCCTAACAATACTCAGCAAATGAGAGAAGTTCTTCCTACTCACTGTCCCTCTGCTGTTTTTTTTTAAGATTGAATTCAATGGTTACACAAAATCTGCATCACACATATCAATCACTACTGCAGTCTCTTTCAGAACAATATTATTAGCCAAAGTAACTTGCACACTCTATTATCAATATAAAGGGAGAGTACTTAACCTAGGAAGTACTTAGTAGTTAAACTAATTTTAAAAGTAAAAAGGGACTGAATTTGTTCACTATACTTTTGGCTTGGTCAAGCTATATTATTGACAGCAAATGCGCAGCATGATGTAACAGTCAATTGACAAGAACTGTATAATTTAGTGTTTTCAAAAGCCACAATCTATCATGTAAGTGTTTGCACTGCTGGGATTATCAGGTTTTATCTACCACGAAAGGCACGTGCTTTGCTCAAATGGTTACTAGAGCCATACTAGTATGCATACACAGACTTCTTTACTTCCTTTCTGGTCTGCAAGACCAAGAGAATCAAAGCGAGAACAACTTGGTTCTGGGTACCATAATCCCATTAGGTAAGCTAAGGAGTTCAGAGAAGAGAAAAACCCCACCAAAAGTTTTTAATATACTAAGAAATGTAAGACAGATAACCATGTAATAAGCTCCCTTTGTGTCATCCATTCAAGTAGAACCTACCTCCTTGGCCATGTCAGTGTATTTCTGCTTCTCTTTTGGATCTAGAACAGCCCACCAATCTGCCAAGATCTTGGTTGCGCCACGGTTATCGAGGCGAGGGTGTTCTTTCCGCACCAGAGAGCGATGGCGTTTGCAGAACAAGAGAAATGCATTCATTGGTCGGCGAGCTCGTTGCTCTGAGGACTCGTCGTCTTCAGTTTCATCAGCATCCTGCTCTAAACCATCAGCGCCAAGGAGTGGCACCTAATAGAACCAAAGGAAAGGGATGTAGACATGGTTATTCATGCTTCTCAGAGACTGAGTTTATGCTCCGTCTGAACGAGGAAGACACATATAGACTTGTATGCATGTCTCTAAAGGCCATCCATTCCACCTCAGGATCAGGATCAATCAATCAAGATCAGGAATTCCATATCAGACTTTGCCCAAAGGCCCGAGGTTCATTCAAGACTTAAGCACTGATTTGCAAGTGGAGCAGATTTCTAAGGTGAGGACTATTCTCTAACAACAACTCTAAAGGGGATAAAAGGAGGATAATCCTCCCTACACATGTTTCCTGCATACTAGATACCATGTCTTTTCTCACTAAGTGAGCTGAGTTGCCTTGTACTTCAGTGACATGTGTTCACAATGACAAAGTCCACAGGAACAAGAGCACACAGGTACCAGTTGCTTCCCCAGCTCCTGATGTTCATTTCCCAGCTTGTGGGCTGTACTGCACTACAACCCCTGCATTGCAGCCCGACTGCCAGAGGGCAATTCTCAACAGAATCCATTACCAAAATGTACTCACTCAGCTCAGAGACCAGCATACTATTCACACAACAGCCACACCACATAAAGCTAGTTATAACTTAATTAAGTTATTACTGGACAGAAAGCCACAACCTACCAAACCACAACATTGCTATTTTATACTACATAGCGGAAGGTAACCCATGAGGTCAATAGACAGCACAGCCCCCTTCTAGTTGCTCCTTATCCTCATCAAGAACCACTCGTCCTTTCCAGTATGCCTTCTCAGCACTGATCTCTCAATCTTGTCTTAGCAGGGCATCAAGGAGATGCCAATACGAACGTTATCCACACGATGGAAATATCGTGTCTTCAAAACCAACACCACTTCTCCCACACCCACTTCTCATTATAGAGGTTGACTCTAAGTGTACATCTGTGAGGTGACACAGAGGGGTGGGTCCTTATGAAAGACGGTTGCATCTAATATCATTAAACAACACCAAAGTATCAAGCGTCAGAACAGGGAGATTATTCCACTTGTGCTCACAATATTCCAGAAGAGAGGTTGAATTTCTTACACAAAGATAGCATAAATTTCTGTCAGCCTTTCCTTCTTTTTCCTTTCCAATCTTTCAGATTTTAGGAATAATAAGAGTATTATTGCTTGGTATGTCCTCAAAGTCACAGGAGACAGATATTTGGCACCAGCTAACACTATGTCTATAAACAATTAAAAATACATCATAAGAACAACCTTAAGCAATCAAGACCAAGATGTGCAATATGCTATTAAAGTAACGATTAAAACTACTAAACTAACTCTACAAAACAGGGGTTTGTCAAAAATTTTCAAATAATGATTGACAATCCACATTTTCTTGTTATTTGCTACTTCTCATTACAGCATTATGTGCACGCTATCACCTTATTTATCTTTTTAATTGACTGGGTTAGCTTGGAAAGAGAACAGCAAGAAATAAAATAAAAACACTGCTGAGGTGAGTCTGACCCATCATTCACCTTCTACAGTCCAAGTATCCAATGAAGTCTACCTTATCAATATCTTCCTCCTCCTCTTCTTCCTCCTCCTCTTCAGAAAAGTCAAGGAGTTTCTTGGCAAGCAGGGGATGCCACTGAAGACACTTTCTTTTTGGTCGTTTCCCAGTTCCTTCTCCTTCTGTCGAATGATCCTTATTCCTACTACTGCCTTTCATTACTGTGACCTGCCATGCAAAAACAGTCATATGTTCACAACAAACCCTTGAGCACAAATGACCATCATACTTATAGAAACCAAAAATGCCAGAGGCACCAATGCAAGACTCTGAGCAGATTCTGGCAGGGCAGTAGGTAGAGGTTTATTTCAACCATCACTACCAACAAGGATGCATCTTTTCTTAACTTTTCCCACCTGATCAACTAGTGACAAACAGTTTAAGAAAATGAAACCAGCACACTAGCTAACTTTGCTCTCAGATATACTCTTCCCTAAATGGTAGCACAGAAGTGCTCACAGTGCTCACACTCCACTGAGTGAAACTCACTACTCTCCTAGTGCTGTTACCTCTATATTTTTTCATATTTTGCTATAGAGTAAGTCAGAAAATCCCTCTTTTTAACCATAAAATGTATAACTACCTACTCATCTGTTAATCACACACATATATAGCAATATTGATGCAGAACCCCATGACACTATGAGCTAGGATTTCCAGAGTGCTACTAATAAAAAGTATCATAAGGAAATCTGACTCCCTGCCTGACAGAAATGAATTTTCACAGACAAATTTGAAGCAATCAACCAGAAGTAGTTACTCTGACACTCTTAAAAGTACTTATCTACAAGAGCCTATGCACAGGAAACCATCCACACAACCAATGGCCTGCAGAAGGTAAACAAATTTCTCATACTCATCTTGCATGTGTGTCCTTCAAAGTACCTCTTAAAGTACCTCTCACTAAGAACACATCCTCACCACAGGCTACCTGCCAATGTCAGGGATGGCTCAGAAGATCTGCTACATCCAGGTAAGATCTGCAGTGCGCTTACGTAGCTCTTACACCTCACTTACACATATCAAACACCTTGCTGGGACCACTTCACGCAGCAGTGTCCAGCAGCAAGAGCCATCACAGCTCCTGCCACACCCATACATATTTCTCAACTACTAATTCTACTTTTGGCTGATGTTTTCCCAGGGTGATTCTTGGTTAATTCACTGGCATTTTGGTGGTACGCTCTTGTTTGCTCCAGAAATGCACATAAGCAGCTGCTTCCCTTGCTGACTTGAACAGTGCAGAAAGCAGAAGGAACTTCAGACACCACTCACTGAAGAAAAAAACTGAACCCCGAATTAGACAGATTCAAGCATTTTAACTTAGGAATATGTAAAAATAGCATTTTCTTGTATGTACACTAGATTTTATAAGTCCCGTCATCCCTCCTTGTTTATCAGTGGTATTTGCTGCCCTCTGAATGCTTCCAGGGAGGGGGACTTAGCAGTTTTTTGTTTGGCTCCACACTCTGCTGTTCCTATCATCCTGCTTCTGAACAGAGCGCATTTAAACTTTGATTGCATGGCTATCACTGTTAATTTTCTACAAGTAACAACTGTCTTCTCAGCAAGTATTATATAGCAATCCATCAAGCAACACTTCACCAAAATCTTTATCTGGGACTTGCAAAGAGGATCCAACACACTGGAAATTAAATACACAGAAACAACAGCTTCAAAAGAATAATGAAGGGTGAAAAAAATCAAGCAGCAGTTCAGTATAGTGAAATGCAAGTTTGAAGTTTTTCCTATCCAAAAGTAAATTTTGCCATGTAACTGCTGCACGGTGATTCCCACCTGCATCTCCTCCTAAAACACTGAACCACCATCTGCTTTTGCCACTCGGGGTATTTTCTGACGCAGATCAACAGTGTAGTAGTATTACTGTTGAAGATCTTCAGTTTTCAAGTCTCAGATTTTTTTTTTTTTTGCATGGAACAGTTTGACAATGTAATTACATAAGCAAGATGTTCAATGTTCAAGTGAATGCGTACATGATTAAATGACAACACAAGTTTTATTGCAATGAATTACTTTCTGAATGGCAAAACACCAAAGCAATTCATTCAGATCCCCTAGATTCTACTAATTTTTCCTTTTTTTTCCCCTTTGACATATGATCAATGGCATGTTAGTTTCTAGTTTTGTCTGGGAGAAAAGTAACTGGTAGAGGGAAATCAGCAAAAACATCACTTCCTTCTCTTTCCATCACAAGGATCCCTGAATGCTGGCAAGTATCCCTACCAGCAAGATTTTCACCTGGACTTGGATCCTATAAGAACTGAAGCATGTTAATGCCATCAAATGGTTCCACGGAAAGTCACAAAACAAGTCATGGGCAGTGTCTGTGGGATCTGTGGCAGAAATACGATAGAATACACACAGCCCTTCAACTATGAAGTTTGTAATAGCTGGAATTTATGAACCACACCTCAAAAAAATGTAATTTCTACCATAATATCAGTAAAAATATCATATATATTTTAAGTTAGATTTAGTAACTTTTCAAAGTTTGCAAGAGTAAAAACCATTAAAGCCAGCTAACAAAATTTTACAAGAAATGTTTTGGCTTAAGAATGATTAGGTGAGACACAAGGGAAAAGGAACGGTACAGGAAGACAAGATGGAAGCATGAACAGCTTTGCTTAAAATAAGTCAAATACACTGCATAACATGACCATACAGATCAGATGTTCCAGAGGTAGTGCACCAATAAAAAGATCTTTTAAATTATTATTTTTTTTATCATTATTTTTATTTTTTGTACTGGCTGATTTATTTCCTTTCTGGTCCTGGACACACTGATTTCTTGGATGTCTTATAAATACACACACAATAGGGCTTCAGAGGGAAAAAATAAAAATAAAATAGATCTCTCAAGAAAAGAGGTGGATGAGAGAGAGAAGTGAGAAGAATGATTGCTCATCTTTTTCTGTTATTTACTATACATCTGTATGTAAGTCTTCTGCTTCTCACTATCAAAATTCTCATTTCATAAAACCAAAAATGACAAGAGGACAACTGTGATATTAATGCCTCATAGTCTTGGAGGCTATGGAGTCACTGAAATGAACTGTTTAAATAAGAAGTAGGGGACTACGCAATGAAGTCACTTTCTCAAGTTTAGTGGGCTGAAGAGGCGTTAGAATTCTCATGCAAAAGGAGATTGCTGCATTGTAAAAAAAAAAACAACACCTATGTGAATAGTGAATACAAAAGGATTTTTTTTTTAAATAAGTTTCTTTTAGTTCTAGAATAATTGAGTCAGAATACTTCTGTAATGAAGGACAAAAGCTAGTTGGCACTAATTATTGACCAATCTGTGAATATATTGTTTATTGTTTCACAGCAGAAAGCCATTAATGAGCTTTATTACTTTCAGAGATGCGATGGCTTAATAGGGGACATGCTGAGACTCAGTAGAGTTCTGCTTGCTGGCAGACATTTGGGATAGGCTGTCACCACATGCAACACAGCAACAAGTCAGCAACAAGTCTTCCTTAATTTTTAATGACATACTTTCATTTTGCTAAGATTTTAAACTATTCCTTATTTTCTTAAACTAAACTCTGAGTTGCCTCCTTTTTTTTTTTTTTCCCCTCAAAAACAAAAATTTAAACCCTTAAACCCAAGCCCAAGAAGAACATCAGCTATTCCTATGCTATCAAAATGATTAAAAAAAAAAAAAACAAAACAAACAGGAATACATCTGCTATTAGTGTTCACTTGCCTTTTTACATAGACATCATTTAGTTCTGCTTTTGGTTAATATTGTCATTGTTAATTCTTCAGAATTGTCAGTTGAAATGGAAATAAGGGCATCTCAAGTGCTGAACTGTACCCAGATCTGCTTTTCAAACAGAAGCCACAAGCAGACAGCAAAAATGCAGGATGGAAAAACAAAACCTCATAATGCTTTTATTTATTACACAGGAAAGATTACCTGTGCTGTCAGGAGTATTGGATGTGCTTGTGTTACCACTTAAAGTAACTGGTTTTTAAAAGGCATTAATGCAAACATTAATCTTTCCATGAAGTTTAAGTGTAACATAAGGAAAAAAAGACTTCAAAAGATGGCAAGAGATACATAATCTACTGCAAAGTCATTATATGACAACTGATTTTAAATAATTATATTCAGGTTTAGTTGTTTGTTTTTTTTCCCCTCTTCATTTATAGAAGACAAGTAGGAAAAAAAATACAATAAGGTAATATTTTGCTTTGTAAGAAGTTCGTCAGGAACATCCTCATTAAAAAAGAGGGTAAACTCTCTTTTACAAATATTGCCTCCAAAAGGCAAACATTTAGGAACCAGGTGCTATTGCTACTATGTACGTATGAGTAAACTGACTAGGAAATTAAAAAAACAAAACTCTAGCACAGGCATAAACCTTTGAGCTTTCCTTATGAAGAACAAACAGCTGACTGCACCTTATTATGGCAAATGCATTTCAGACAACACTCTGCTTAAAACTTAGCAATTGAATGTCTCTCCCCAGTCTAAATGCCAGGTAACAGCCACTCGTTAGGTAAGCACTACCAGCAGTTACCTTACAACTGTCACTGCTAGGACATACCAATTGCAGAACCTACAAAGTCAACATCTGACCATCAAAGAACCTAGAAAAGCAACCTTTAGGAAGTGACAAATGGCTTGGGAAATGGTCAAAACGCTTATTTTCTGCTTCGTATTACCCTAAATACGGCCTTTGAAAACAGACAGGAGTTCAAACACCAATCACACATTTAAAAAGCAAATAGTAAAATGAACACATGGTGGAGAACGACTTTTCAAATAACCTCACTGAGGCAGTGGACGTGGGTCCTGCTGCATTTTGGATACGGCTTTTAACGAAAGCCTCAGGGATCGCATAGCAACCACCCACCCCCATGTTTGCTCTGGTTAGGCTGCACAGTTCCTTTCCAGCAGAAATACCACCACTTCCACACCTGACCAAACACCCCACAGCCACCCACAGAGGCCACAATGAATACCTGCTAAGGGAAGAGGGTATAACGCTGGCCCTTGGGGCAGTGCCCTCCCAGGAGGGGCAGCCGCAGGCTCAGGCAGCTGGTGGAGGCCTTGAGGCACTCTCAGCACTCAGGTAGAGGGATAAAGCTGAGCGCAGGGGGAGATGAAGCAGAGGATGGAGGAGACCACAACCAGCCAGGGCAAGGATGCAGTTGAGATGCAGCTGTTTACTTTCAAATCTGCCACCCCTCCACAGAATTCCGAGCCCCCCCAACTACACAGGCGGGGGAGGGGGGAGATGGAAAGCTCACCTCTATGCTTCACGTTTTTAAACATACAACTCCCCACTGCTGGCAGGTACACGTGATGAAAAAAGAAAAAGGCCAAGCCACTCGAATGATTTCCATGCCACTGTCCTTAGGACACGGCTCACTGAGGTGGCAGAGAGGAGTGCTGCTCCCCCTCCCCATGCTACCAAGTGCTCCTGTGCCGAACAGGGGAAGCCATGTTGCACCAGAGGGTTTGAAAGTGTAAATCACTAACATCCTTACTCAAACAGCATCACTGCCTCCAAACACAAACCCCAGAAGTTTCTGGGGGTTTATTTAAACTTCTTAAATAACCAGCCTAACTGCACCCTCCTTTTTGTGTCAGTGTCTCTTTCCAGATTGTGTGGCTTCGTCCCACAGCCACTTGTTGTCTGAAGACTTTGCGTCTCAACCAACACAGGCCATTTATCATTACAGGATTCATTTCAGCCTTCAGCAGCTGCAGAGGCAGCTTTTTTTGTTACTTCTGTAACAAAACAATCCATAGCTGCAGTCTGCAGGTAGGCCTACTCCAGGGATACCTTACAGCAGCCTCCCCCACCCACCAGTCAGCATCTCTGCCTCCCCCAGCAGGAGCTGCAGCAATGGGCAGGGCTCCCCGGGCAGGCACGTGTCAGGGAGCAGCATCATGCCTCCTACACACCTATCTGAGGGCAGCTACCCTAACACCCTCATGCCTGGGCTGCTAAATCAAAGTGAGAAACAATCTGCCAGGGCAGAGGGATTTAGCACCTATTTTCTCCAAAGCAGTATTTCCGCTCCCTTTTTTTTTTTTTTTCTTCGTTTCACAACAGGACAGAGAGCCAACAAATCCTGGCAGGTGAGCAGAATACAAGCCTAAGACACGGTAGAGCGAAACGTGCCTTGTGATGCTTCCTCCCACAAAGGAGGGAATAGCAACAAAATGAGCTACAAAAGCCCTCTGCTGACGCAGCACCATTTATCAGGAACACGCTTTTGCTCCAGGGACATGGAGAGACTGTGAAATGCAACCACCTCTCAGAAAAGAGAGAAGTGCCTGTCTGTAGAGCAGCATGAGACCACAGCAACAGCGTAATCCAAAAAATACTTCTTGGAAAGCAGGGGAGAAAATTCAGAAGACAGAGGCATTGTTCTGAATGAAAGCATGCAGCCAGAACTGAGCTACCATTCAAATACACACTCCCAAGAATCTTCTGATCCTTCATGATCGAGACTACTTCCAACTGTTTAAAGAGGAGAGAGACAGCTGTCACCCCTGTGCTTTACTATTATTTTAGTATTATGCTAAAATGAAAACCTTTGTGATTTGTTAACTGAATCGTTAGGCTTTTGCAAATCACTAACAATTAATCCCAGTCTAAAGAGCTTTGCAGCCAGTGAGATCACAGATAAAATGAAGGAAATACTTAGTGAATTTTGGTACGTGTGTGCTCTCATCATCAAATTCATGTGTGTTGAATTTGAGTTGAGTTTGAGTTGAGCTCCTGCAGTTCAGCAGGAGCTTCCTTGCTAAGAGGCTAAGAAAGCAAAGTCAAATTGAAATTTGCATTAACAAGAGGGATGGCTTAGCATTTTGCTCAGAGCCTTTGAAGACTGGCAAATGGGATTATAAAGAGCCATTTTTTTTTTACTTGCCAATCTGAGAGCTTTATTTTCATCTTTGGGTAGTAGGCATGCAAGTTTCTTTAAGGTCCAGTCATGGCAGTAGTACAGCCAAATCCTTTTGCACAACACAAAACAGCACAAATGAGATGTTATTGCTGCAGACATGCAGGGTGAAAAGAGCTGAAAGGGAAAATTATTTGACTCTCCTTTTCACTTCTTGTTGATTGTGTCCTAGCACTTTACACAAAAAGCAGACAACGTGGCCTTGTGTCTGTCGCCACTGTAATCCATTCTAAGGTTTACCATGTGCGTAACGCTTTCATAACAAAATTCAATCATAACTGCTACCAGTGTCAGGGGAACCAAATACAGCTGTGTAAGCAAATGGAAGAATTAGTCCCTTAATACATATTTAATAGGCCATAAAACATCCTTGCACAACTGAACATTACGGTTTATCTACTTCTGCTTTCTTCAACTCAAGGACAAGAGATTAAGATGTCTGTCAAACAACCCCTCGGAACAACTACAGTCTACCCATCACTCCTTTGGAAGAAGAATCAAGACAAGTGACTACAGAAAGTATTTACTCAGATTTGCTCATCTTCCAATATTATTAGCTCATAATACTGCATATATCATCATACATACATACATGCATAACATCATAATACTGCAACTCATGCATCTCAGAAACAAAAAGGCTACATGGAGTTTTCAAATAAAGCAGGAATCTGTAATGACCAGTGACAGAAATGCCACAAGTTTGACTTGATAAATAAATTCCTAGCTACCATCTTATTTTCTGCAGAATTACATTGTCACAATCTCTTCTCTTGCCAGCACATAAAATGAGTAAAGGGAAAAACTATGTGCTCTTGGAGTTGGATCCTTTCCTGAAGCCTCACCCCCCCACTGAATTCCAGTATAATATCCTAGCTATTGATTTAAAATAATATTTCCAAAAATGTTAAACCAACAGCACATACAATGCATTTTGAGCAAACATTTCAATTTAGACAAAGTTTGAGAAGGTAAACACAATGTCAGGACAGAACTGAGTTGTTAAGCTGGATACAAATAAAAATCAGTGCAAAACTAATCTGCACATATTTTTCAGTTTTACAAGTACTCCTTTCTAGGCTGCATTTCTGCATCAAGAATGAGCTTTCAAAGCAGACTAGATTCCTTAGTAGCTGTACTAGTTTAATTTAACTCTGTAACTGGTTTAATTTAACTCTGTAGTGGTTTAATTTAACTCTGTTTTTGGAAACACCAGCTTTTCCCAGAGCTGTGCAGATTGATGTAAAATCTACCAAAATTCGTAACTATTTTGAAAGCAGATAGTATATCTCTATACCCAATTTTCAAGTGCCATCTAGTGGTTACTTTCAATTTTATCTCCATTCGATATTAAGAAATATTTACTTAGTATTTTTAAAAAGTGTGTTATTTATATCACATGCTGTTGTCATATTAGACTTAGGAAAAAAAGCAAGGCATAAATTAGAGTTCTCTATTTTGAACTTCTTCAAGTCAACTTACTGACTTGTCATTATTAGAAAGAAAATTCTGATGTGCTAATGTCAGTAAACAGTCAAAGTCTCAACCAAGCACTTAAGAAAATCCTGGAGAATAAAGCTACCACACTATAATATTCCAAGCAGTCCTTACAACAGAGACAGCCAAAAATCTACAGTGCTATATCAAGAGATTTCTGTTGTATGCTGAACTCAACATCTGATCTCACATAGGCCTAAAGCTTAAGTACTTGACCAAGTCTGGTGACTTAGCATGCTAGCTTTACAATGGAGCAGTCCCAGTATCCTCTTATTTGCTGGGTATTGTTAATTAGTTAATTTCATTGATTGAATGTGGCTAAACGGGCATGCAAAATATTATTTGTATATTTTATACATGCATCAAAGCTACAGTATCTGGCACAGAGACAACCTTTGTAACAAAGCAGTGCACATCAGCTCCTAAATTCAATGTGTATTGACAGATGTGTTTGCTTATATATGTCTGGAAACCCCAGTCATAAACATGAAGTCACTGTCAGGCAGCCAACCAGCTAACAAAGGTATCTGTTTGGGTTGCTTTGCAGTCGGCTTCTGAAATCTTACAAGTAGAATATTCATCTTCCTCTTCAGTAGACTTACAGCTACATGGATGTATGCTTATGTCCATCTCTATAAAGTGTTGGATCACGGAGTCCAAGACAAAGCCAAAATTAAAAACACACTGTCATCCAACACCACATTCCATTATTCTTCTACTGAAAAGACTTGTTACAGCTACATTGCTGTGGCAGAACTAAATTCAACAGGGAAAAAAAATTAACTAAAAAAAGGTAAGCTCTTATTCATTCTTGAATCCAGCTTTCAAATCAATTTTAAGAAGGTGGGAACATAGATAACTTTACTAACTAGAAAACAGTGTTGAAGAAAGGGCAGCAACAGACTGATGGTCAAAGCTGAAGGGAGCTCACAACTCTGATCTCAGTACTTACTTCCCTAGAAGAGGAAGCCTCCACATTTCACAATCTTTTTGTTTGCTTGCTATATGGATAATTACATTAAACATCTCCTTAGAAAGGCATGCTTTAGGTCCACCTCTGAGCCCCATGGATCAGCTGAGGTCAGATCACAAGGCATTGGTGTGCATAATCCTCAGAAGGAATTATATTTTACTGCAGGTCTAGCCTGCAAAAGCTGCTCAGCACTTTAAAATCCCCTTTTAGAACCTAATGAGCATGAGAGAAATAATTTTAAGTCCCATAGCTTTGTACCTCACTACCTAAATTGCTGCACCTCAACCTTCAATTAATTTATTAAATAAGAACGTGCACTTAATTTGAAAGGTATGGAAGTTTTGGCTTACAGAGTGACTAGCTCACTTGAGGGTAAAATTATTCTGTGTATTCTTCTTTCACTGGATGGCCTCTCAGCCCACACAACAAAATGATCCAAGCCAAGTTAGCAGAGAACCTCCCAGCTAACAGCTAACAGCTAGCACCATCCACAGAGATGAGGATGGTTAATTGGTGATATTCTCAGGGCATTCTCACAGCCACTTTCACTGAAACTCAGTGGACGCTGGGCACGAACAACTTAATGGAAGAAAGCAAGCTAGCAAGAAAATTTGTTCTTTATCAAAAAGGTAGCTTTATGCCCTCAGCTATAGATGTGAGGTCCAGCATTTTCCCTGAAAATCTCTTTAGATATTCTTCAGACTAAACCATCAGAAATAAGCAGGGAACAATACTTCCATTTTTAAGGCAAATGCATGCTGAATGTTCCAAAAATTGATCACTACCTTGAGTTGTGCTGAACATAAAAGTCTCTTTTTAGGAGAAGGAGAATTGGTTTATTTTTAATGCATTGTAAGACAACCACGTGATTCAGCCAACTCCACTTCTAAAGATTTAAAGCTAGCGATTTGAAACAAGTCGCACATGAAGGACTTAAGGCAAATATCTTTTTACCCTTCCCCTTAGGAAATAGTATATATTTAATCTAAGAGCACCAATAAAACATTATTTCAAGAAAAGGAAACAATGAAAGCTACATACATAGCATATGGAGGTGTTTAGTCCTGCCCAAGGCAGGCTTAACTTCAGAACTGTTCAAGAGCTTCCATCACCTCCCTGGCTCCTGCTTCATCATCCTCATGATGAAAGATACTTTTTCTTGTGCCCAACAAGAACTTCCCCCTGCTGCATTCTGTGACTACTGCTTCTGGCTGTCTTTTCATAGTATATCTTTAAGAAATACTCTTCTTCATGATTGCCCTTCAGGTAGCTGGAGTCAATTAGAGCCTTTCTGAGCCTTCCATTCTCAGCACAAGTGCCGAACGCTGTGCTACCGTAGGAGTAAATGAATAACAAATAAGCAGGCTGCTCTGCCACTCGCTCGCCCTCGTCACTTCATCACAAAACACTATCATGTTCATCAGGTACAGTTTGCCCATGGTAAATCCATGCTATTTCTAGTCATTTTCTTGTCCTTCATGTGCCTGAAAATGGTTCCAAAGAAGACAAGTGCCATAATCTTCCCAGGACTGAGGTGAGGCCAGCCAGCTTACTGTACCCCAGATGCTTCTGTACACCTTAGATCACAACTAGACACCTCAGGGTCTGATTTCTACTTCATGCATAATCCATGGAAAAAATTACACTGCTTTATTTGATCTGTAATAACCTGAGATTACAACCACCTTACCACATTTACCAATAATTATAAATGCAGAAGATCTGGAAATATCAGCAGCTTGATAACACATAGCATAGTTTGTTTGGCTCAATCCTTCCTCCTCCAATTTTTCAGAAAGCTACCCAGTCCTACAGATACAAGTTTGCAAGCCTCTCCGCTCAAAAAAAAAAAGGAAAAAAAAAAGAAAAAAAAAAAAAAAAAAGAAAAGAAAAGAAAAAAAAGGTTTAAAACAAAGCATGACTTTGCCATTGCATTTGGAAATCTGAATCCAATTCAGACCAAGCTTTTCTTCATATTTTGACAAGAAAAGCTTATTTTTCAGTCAGAGGAGGAGTATATAGTCATTGTGAGCCTAATGAAACCCCTAAAAGCCTCTAAGATCAAGCAAGACAGCAAAAGCCAATGATTGAGCTTGCTGGTCAAGTAATGCATGTAATTAAACAATAAAAAAGTGCACCTGGCACCCGATGAACAAATTCTAAAATCCAGATGACTAACATCCTTGGAGATCTGCTGCGGATACACCAGCTTTCAAGTCTGTGCTCTATGCTCAGGTACCTTAACAAAAACAAGTCTTCCCTGATAATCCAGATCCCTGATGAGGTGGTAAGCCCTGATGAGGAGATGCCCCAGAATGATTTGTTAATCACTTACTGAAACCAGTAAAGATGCCCAAGGATCATCATTCAACAACCTTGAAGAGGACTTTTCAATTCAAACTGTAGCTTGGCACACAGTAGCTTGGCTTAACTTGCTCCGCTTTGTCACGGTTTGGAGTCTGAGAGAAAAGAGGTGGAAGGTCTTTTAGATAGTCTACAATTGCTGAGATGTATTAATTCAGTAGCAAATTCCGTGACGCATGCAACTTTCTGAAGCCTTAAGTGGAGGCACACAGATCTCTTTAGGAAAGACTAAAATGAGCCAGCCTGTAAAAATCAAACACCTGAAATCAACTGGGACAGTTCTTTCTATTAACAGTCCAAGTTTGCACTGAAACTTCATCAGGAAGCAGGAAAGCGGATTTCCCTTTTTAAGTGCAGAGATACCTCACTACAGAATACAAAACCCTCTCAAACCTGGCTGTGGATCCTAACAATATCAAATGATGGGCTCTTAATGAAGCCCTCTCAGAAGGGGTAGATTTCATAGACGTGTAAATGCCAAACATCCTCCATTTATTAAGTAGTAACTCAGAAGCCTTCCCTATTGAAACTCCTGAGTGATCCTTACCTGTTGATATTTGCTCATAATGCAAAACATTTACCAAAGCCAGATAATTTTAACCATTTTATAACAAGAGATCTAGAAACTTTTCAATGAGAAGAAAAAGCTATTTTAATACAGTAACCAACAAGCCACAATTCATTTAGCCTTTCATCACTGAATAATATCCTTATGAGTATTTAATATTTTCTCAAGTTTCGGGAAAGTGATGAGTTTCTCAGAAACTATTATTGGCCATCAATAATTGCAGGCTACAGGACAAGAAAACACTAATTCCACAGCTTATGGTTGGTTCCTTGTGTCCCAGCAGAAAACACATCCTAGCACCCATGCTATGTTCATTATCTGTTATCTGAGCTCCTCCACTGGTTTAAACTGGGACACTGTGGTGAGGGAAAGAAGCAGACATAAGCATAGATGTGCAAACCTATTTGCTCAACTCCACTCTCTTCATGTTAGTACATTAATGGAGAAGGGGGAATTCCTTTAATTCAGTGGACTCCAATAATATTTTTTTTCCTCCATTAACTGTAAGAAACCTGAATTTCTGCTCTTTGGACAACACCACAGTACCAATGTACCACCACACTACCAACACCACCACCAATGTTACACTCTATGCACCTTAACAATTTACTCCCAATAGAAAAAAATTCTATTGATCACAAGAAGAGGAAAATGAGCCTCAACGCCTAAGCATCTTTTCTACTTTTCTATTTTCACTGCATCAGATTAAATGACTCATCTTGGTCCTAAAGACTAAAACCTGATTTGTAAAAGCTAGCCTTTAGTAACTCTGACATTGGCACTAAATAGATCAGCTTGCCTTATGCCAGGGTTAAATTATGACAAGTCAAACATTTAGCTAAAGCTTAAGAAGAACAAATGAGTTCTCATCATTGTAAGTATTCTCAGTACAAAAGCAAAGTTAGCTCAGAGGAAAAAGCATGCTAGTACTGATATCAATTACCATTAATTCACACTTCCACTGCACAGGCTTACCACTAAAGAAAAATAAAAAAATTTAAAAAACAAAATTAAAAAAAAAAAAGCCAACCACAAACCAGACATCGACAGAACAAAAAGAATCCCCAAACATGAAGGCAAACATGCTGAAATACTTCCTAGAAGCCAGAAGCCTCAAGATAAGGAACAGTAGCAAAGGCAAATCTCTGGTAACAGCACAAGTAGATAGAAAACTGATCTGAAGGAAAAAATAAAATGAATAAAACCCTGTGGGGAAACAATTTAACAGAGGCACTGATAACTAATGTTGAGGTCTGGAAAAAAGAACACGTAAAACACATAGAACACACAGGTTCCCTTTCTCATCAGGTCCTATGGCTTTAGGGCTTTACTGTTTGCTATGAACAGTAGCATGTGGATATGTGTAT
The DNA here is from genome assembly GCF_019238085.1 of Lagopus leucura. Taxonomy (NCBI): domain Eukaryota; kingdom Metazoa; phylum Chordata; class Aves; order Galliformes; family Phasianidae; genus Lagopus; species Lagopus leucura. Next base: position 91,629,279 of record NW_024962262.1, read on the forward strand.
GAGCATGTGGAAAACACTACACTTTTCACTTGAGTTTTTGTTGCTCTACGGTATTTCTCTTTAATAAAGCCTTATTATACACCTTATGAGTATGGGATAAAACTCTAATTTGAAACTGCTGCACTCGAAACCAGCACTGTCACAAGTAGAGGATCTCAGCCTGCATTGTTTTACTGCATCTCCTTTGGATAAGGGTTTCCAGAGAACCAGCAAAAAAAAAGCACCAGAGGCCAATAAAAACTGAAAGAAGAAATCATCTTAGCAAGACAGATTATTTAAACTTTGAATTTGCATTTTGCTTACACTATTACTTATTTAAAACTCGCATTCCCTAACCAACAGTTAAAGAAGTGGCTTCTTGCACAAAAAAGAAAGAAAGGAAACAAGCATGAGCAATCTAGCTCTAGCTGGATGGTGAAAATTGCTTCATGTGTTCGTCAGTTGAAAAAAAACAACAAAACAATAAACCTCCAGCCAACACAAAAAAGCCACTTCACAAGCAACACACACCTCAAAAACAAGATTGGATAGTTAAGATTACAGGTAGGCATTATGGTTTTTATCTTCGTATCTTTGTGACCACAGAGAAACAAAAGCAGGAACACTGTTGCTCCCAGTTCTTTTGATCACTGCTGGGGATCTGTGATGATTGTTCAACAGGCAAAACTGAATTTTGTGAATGCTTAAAAAGTTTTTAATGAGCTTTTTAAAATAGGTCCTTATGCTTATAAAGAGATTCCTAGATGGAAACAGAGATATGTACTTAGACATGATATATCTGTTGAAGGTTTACATCTAGTTGCTCTGCCACAAGCCAAGTAAAAACTCCATTTGCACCTGCATTAAGTCAAAATATAGCTTACTGCAAAGAAACTATTAGTACAGAACTATTGATGTAAAGAAAAAAATCACTGATGAAGCCTCTCTCTCTCTGTTTCAAGACTGGATCTCTTCAAGTGGAGGAGAATTTCCTGCTTTTTCTATCACGTGACACAGTAATGACATCAACTTTTCCCCTCTTAATGACAATTTGCTGAACAATTACTTATTAATCAAATATTGATATGTCAAAATAATTGTAAACAATACAGTAAAGCTGCATCTGTGGAATATTTACAATTGGCTGTAATTTTGGCTTCATCAAATATGGTCAACCTTCCCTGGTGCAGGTAACAGCACACCAATCTGCTAGTCTATCCGCTAGTGCGTAGGTAGACTCCAGGCAGAACTCCACTGGATGTCTCCTGAAGTCTTAAGACGATGTGTCTTTGTTTTTTACAGAGAACTGTAAACGTGAATTTACTCTAAGTTCAGTTTCAAAACACATATTTAGTGAGCTGTGCAATGTCTGCAAAACAACTGTCGATTATTTGTTGCCTTTAGTATTTATTAACAAGAAACAGCATCATTACACAAAATTATAGACATGTTGTATCTGCAATAACCACCACACTGATGCAAGCAAAAAAAAAAAAAAAAAAAAAAAAAGCCAACTTGGCAACAGTATCTCTCTGGAGAAGAGATAAGGAATCAAAAAAAACTAAAAAACAAAAAGCATTCCCTTTCCATCCACCATTTTGCTGAAGAACCTCTACAAAAAATATATATATATAAGGTTGTACTAAGCTTAGACACAAAAAAAATTTTGGTCAGCATGTATATGAGTTGGGAATACAGATAGACCATTAGTTAACTACCAGTCATCCTTGTATTCAAAAGAGTTCTATCGATCACTCTCAGGCTATTTCACACTGTGCCCTCACTGTTGCAAGGAAAAGTAAGACTTACCAAATCCATAGCAGCTACCAACGGTACCAACCCATAACAGCAACCTATGTTAGGTTACAGAAATCAAGTTTCCTTCATGAAGAAAGATGATCCAAAAAAGGGGAAACAAACTGACAGCTTGTAGGATGCATGGATACCTCCCTTGAACTGCATTATGACATAGGTGACACAGGTTTGAAACACCTCTCCACCACGGAGTCCGCAGGAAAGCCAAATGACACACTAATGGGAAAACCCAGGATAAATATTTAGATTTTTAATTTCATGCTTCACAAAATCTACAATATGGCTGAGCATTTTGTATGCATTGTGAGCTCTTTGAACAGGTATATTGTGAAGAAAAACCAACTTCTGCTGATAGAGGCGAAACATAGTTTTTCCTGCTTTGTGCAATAAAGACACATGACAACTCAGAGATCATTTTAAAATGGTCTCATTGGAGAAAGTAAACAAGATATAATTTGCCAAAAATTAGAATTTTACTGTTGTATTATGTGCATAGTGAAATTATGTCTAAATTGAAATAGCTGAGATCCAGTTTGACACGTACAACTTGCAGGTTTTGTAATACTGTGAAATTTATTTTACATAAACACATTTACGAGAGCCTGAAAAGAGCATTGTTTTTTGACTGCTTGTTTTTGTGGGTTTTTTTCTTTCTTTTTTTTTTTTTTTCCCTCTCCTTTAGAAAGACTCTTCTCAATTATGAATCACTTTAGATAATTCATGACATTAATATCTGGCAAAATGCATCTTGGCAGACACTTATGCTCAGTGACAAGAAAGCTCCACAACAATGTAAAAGCCAGTTACATCACCCAGCAAGTGTTTAGTATTTGACATTTTGCTTTCTCAAGATTACCTGAGTCACATAACTTCTGATAAGCAAGTACAGACATTCATATCAGCAGATAGGCTTCTAACATTTCTCCCTTGTTTGGGCTATGGAATTTACATTACATGTACAAGAATAAGCCTTTATTTACACAGGAACTCACATTAGTAAATTAAAACCAACTCACATGCTTGCAGTTTTTATTTCAGTCTAATAACCATTATTTTCAGGTAGCTGAGGCAGGTTCCTCAACATCAGTAAAAGTCAAAGGAATAAAACTGAATGATGGGACTTGCATTCAAGACATATGCACCAACTGGCGTGACACAAAAAAACCTGACAGATTTCTGATAAAAGACACCACAAACCTGAAGCATCACAAAACAAAGCATTCAGAGAGTTCACTACCTTTATTTAGGTTGAACAGATCTATGAGCTTAGAAACGGTACTAAGTTGCCACAATGTGAATACTGAGCTGTGTAGCTGATCACACAAAAAGCCAGGTTAGGCACTTTCTTGGCTTATGAAAGCCAAATGAAAGAAGCTTTATATGGAGGAAAAATCAATAAGATTTGTGAAGTTTATCTATTTTACCTTACCACAGCAACAACAGTACTCCCAGCCAAAGCATCAGACAATAGATTTGAATATTTAATTAACATTTTTCTTTGCTGAAACACAGCCTAGAGAAGTGGTATCTTGCAAGGTCCATCCCATCAAATTCAACACCTACTAGGCATCCACATCCCAAAGGCCTCCCTGACTACACACAACATTTGGGTCAATTCAGTAACGTCACCCAACTTGTTCAAGACTGAACACAGTGTTAAAAGGCTCATATACACAGAGTCAAGTGCTGGCCAGATTCTGGTTATGTAGCCCATCCTAATCCAATAAAGCTTTTGTACAGATCCAAAAGAAAACAAGGAGAGTCCTGATCTCGGTGCGCACACCCAACTCCCCAGTTTTTGCATCAATAAGGTGGCACAGTTGTGGTTTAACCTAAGGCTGTGTTTAAGCTATAATTATTGCTCAAGTTAGAGGAAAATGGGGAAGCACACACCTTTCTGAACAGTGAGACAGTATCACATGTCACAACTAACATCCACAGTCTTCAATCTCCTTACACAGACCACGACAAACTGTCAACCAACACACCCTGAGCTCCTCAAATAATTACCGTTAGTTTGTGATGAGTAAAGTTTACCCACCTTCTGCTTTCAGGACCGCTTAAAGAAAGCCACTGCTGCTAGAACCAAAGCCAGCTAGAAGAAAGAAATAAATACCCCCTTCTGTCTAGAAGAGGCTGTTTCTGGTGAAGACGTGACAGTCTCACCAGCACAAGTACCCTGGAAGAGCTGGAGGTCAGCTTCGTCTGTCCCAACCTGGAGACATGGACATAACAGCTCCCCAGGAACCCTGAAGGCCAACGCCTTAACAAGCAACAGAAACACCATGGAGACGCAACTGATGATGAAAACAGAATGGCTGCACTCAACAGTCATCAGGCCACCATTTACCTGTCTGATTTGCATGAAGTGATGAGTGCTCCTGCTAACATTTCAAATACCTTCTCCTTCTGAAGGTATCAAGTTTGAGAAACAGCATCAAGCAAACAGAAGCTATGTACACCAGAAGATATATCCTTACAGTTCAGAGCAGCTTTACAGTAGTGGCTCAACTTCATTTTCTATCTCAGTAGGACCCACTCATGAAATGGCCATCACCCCCTACCACAAAGCTTTTTCAGAGTGACTTATACAACATCAAAATTTTCTACATTTCACGCTATTGCCTCATGCACAATCTTTACCAAGGACTTACCCGATATAGTCTAATACAGTCCTTAAAGAGTAACAGCTGCTTGTGTGTCTCCAATGCAGAAAGCCAAACCAAGCAATAATCAACCTCTGAATTAGAAAAGGCTCACATGAAGCTACAGGTCTGATAGTTACCCCAGCTAATAATGTTGTCTGCTTTGATCCTGCCTATCAGTTAGAATCACATAAATTAGAAAATGCAATTCTACCCCAACCTGCTTGGGGCTTATCCACTTTTAAATGTACTGAAAAAATGAAACTGAGGGCAATACAAGCCAGGGTTGTGGAAAGTGGTCTTCTCTATCACCTCCCAAGGGGTCCCAGCTCCTAACAGATTTTAATTCTCAGAAGCTGAAAAGAAAAAGGACCTGCCCATACATCCATCAGAAATAGGATAGGTTGTTACTATTTGTTCAGTGTTACGTGAAGAGAGGGAGAAATACACCCAGCCTCTTTGCAGTGTTGTGTTCCAAAGAAGCTACCTTCTCCACAGCCTTCCATTTTGAATGAACAGAATGAACAATCAATTGGCTGGTTGGATAATATCACAATCCACTTCAAAAGGAAAATCATACCTTTTATAGGTTAATTCAGATTTTGTTCAAAATAAATGAGTCACAGAACAGCATTTCAAATTAAAATGAAACTTAGCATAAAATACAGTGATTCCTAATGTTATCCATATGAGCAAATGTTCCTTCACATGAATACCTGTATAGCTCATACAAGCTTGCTCCCACGGCTTTGAAAGGATAATTGAAAATACAGTGGTATTTCTTTGTGTGTGCTCCTGAGCTCTTTCAGGCCACTCTCAACTAAAGGAACCAACCTCTTTGCCTTGCCAGTCTTTTTCAAGCCTGTGTACAGGAGCTGCTCCCAGCATCATCGGATCGTCCTGTAGAGGAAAAAGGCAGCTGACAATATACGCGCCTGCCTGTAGATGGAGCACAGCAGAGCCGCATCACCACCACACGTATTGCTATTGCTGCGCAGCAACTTCTGAGACAGAACAGCAACAGCTGCCAGATTACCCGTGTGGGAATACATGAACCGGGAAACAAGTCCCTGCACAGAGGCAGTAAAGGTATTGAGACCAGGGAGATGTCTGTGCACAGGAACTGAACCACAGCCCATCCAGCAAGGAGATGCCGAAGGAAGACTTGGCAGCAACCAAGCATGCAGATAGGCGTGACACCCGGAGCCTATCAGCAACTATCCCTAATCAGATCAGGTTAGTGCAAGGGCTGGTCATCGCTAACAGCTCCCAGCATCCCATGGACCTGGGGAGACCCTTGTGAGGAGTGTAGGAAACAGGGAATACATCCGAGCAGGGGAAGTGGAAGATGGAACAGCAGTATATTCATTCCCTTGAGAGCAGCAGAAGATGCAAGGATAATACTGAAATTCTTTATGCTGCCTTTAACTGTTCCTGCCATTTGGGAATCTTTGTTCAGAATTTCCTTCCTGAACCTCCAGGCTACAGAAGGTAAATACAAGCAAAGCTTGTACCAGTTTCCAGTGAACGAATGCAAGCAGTCTGCTGTTTAAGGGCCACTACAGGTAACTTTTTGATTGACACCTTCAGCTCTAATATAATTCCAACACATCTAATCTTATTTTTAATGTCCTATTCCCAGTCTAAAACAACACTAACACCTTTGTACTATATGTAGCACCTGATACATATTTTCTACTCTATGTACCATAACTTACAGCTCTGCAAAAAGCTTCTGGGACCTATAAGCAGGTAACTCTGCCAACCAGAATCAGGCAGATTTTCATTTCATTTAGCCAGTTGTCTTATTCTCCAAGCATTCCCCAGAAGGCACCCATCATGAGCAGCTGTAGATTGTCAGTGCAATATATAATCTAACACACTGAGCACTGAAAAAAAAAATTTACCTAGAGTCCAAAATGTTTAGTGCAAATGAAGATTAATCACCCGATAATACCAGAAAATCCGAGTAATCATATTACTTGCATCCCAGGGCACCATTTCTTAAGAGTGCATTAAATGAGTGAGTAAAGTAACTGTTCTTACATTTTCAGTTACGACTAACCTAACTTTCATCATTCTTTAAAAACACTCCAAAAACTAGAAAAAAGAAATTGAGTTAAACATTAAAGCAAAATCCTTAGTAAGGAGGAGGGATTTCTCTGATCAAGTGTCTCACAGCTACAAAGAAGGCACTCGGAGCAAAGCAAGTGAGTACAATCATCCAAAAAGCAGGAGTTAAGAGGTCCAGGAAACCACAAAGAGAGGGAAAAAAGAGAGAGACAGGGAGACAAAGAGATCTAGAAAAGACAAGCTGAAATACAGGTATCCATTAGAACTGGTGAAGGTATCTTTGTCCTAAGTCTTGCAACAGACAACCTCTTCAGCAAACATGTGAAAGGGGCAGCAGCTCTTAGCAGCCCTGCACAGTGCAGCTGTCTAGAAGGCACAGCATCATCTCTGAACATCGCCATTTACATCTGAAGTGCTTTACTTGTTATTGTTTCAGGCAATTAGTAACATGTTTAGAAGTAGGAAAAGGTGGGAAAAAAACTTCCAATTGAGTATACTCTTCTTAATTGTTACCCATCTCACATTTTACCCTTCTGCTATGAACAGATCACACAAGTTTAAGTGTCTATTTGCCAAAGCTGCAATTCAACTAAAAAACAAAGGTGGAAAAGAGAGGTTGTTGCAAGTGCCTTGCAAAAGAAGGAACAGATCCTGCTGCATTTAAGTCTTAGGTGAGAACAACACACATGTCCTTCACTTGGGCACTGCAGAATGTTGCCACTCACACTAGGTTTTTGCCAAATGGAGAGGTATGTTCCTGCATAATTGAGGTCACTGCTCTTGTCTCAGAAGGATGTTTACCACTCTTACTAATGGAGTGGCTGAAAATTTAAAGGTACAATAAAAAACGTGTTCAGAGAAAAAAAAAAAAAAGATGAGAACAGGTCCTTTTGATGTTGTTGCTGTCATTCATAAAAGTGCTTAACGTCTGCCTGTACTAATAAAAAGGCAAGCAGAAAATACCACTTTACAGAAGGAATGTCTTAGGACCAGATGAGATGCTGGGTAAAACAGGACCAAGTCAACAACTTGATGAGGCCAAATAGAAGTCATTATGAACTGTTTAATTTAGGGACTAATTCTGAAGCCTCAGAAACTTGCAGGTGCAAGCTTTTCTAAAAACTGAATCAATTAGGTTTTACTTACAGTCGGGAAATATTTAAATAAACTAATTTGAGAGCTGAATCTTTAAAATAGTCATTAGATACTACGAAATCCATGGAAGGAGGAGGTGTTAATAGCAACATCCCTCTGAAGAATGTTCTTCATACATTCTTCTGTATGGAAAGGAATTTTATCACAGACAGCTGATAACCCTTCCCCACTAGCATTCTTATGCTAGGTATCAGCATCCTCCATGTCTCTAGCAACTAATCACACTGCTGCTTTTCTAACACCATTGCAACACAAGCCTTCTTCTATGTAACAGGCACATCCCAGATGCTCTCCTGCCATTTGTAAAATGTGAGATAACAAGCAATAAATCAGTCATTTTTAATATCCACAAGACAGCGCTGAGCGAATCAATTCCATTACTATATATATATTTTAAACATCCCTGCTATTGAGAAATTAACAAAAGGAAAGAGTAGCTAAGACAAGCAAGAGTCATGTTCTGCTGGTGCCTGCCATCTCTTACTTCACTGCAAAATGCTTCCCACTTGCATGGCAGAACTATATCCAAACTTCATACTAGGAAAAAAACTAGAGATGCAACACAAAAACGGTCATTGTGGACCCAAATATCAGGTGGCTAATTTTTGCCCACAACATTCTTGTTAGTTATCTGAAAGGAAAATTTAGTTTACCCAGCTACCTGTGAGCACAGAGCATATGCATAGGCACAGTTTCTATGAGGCAATGTATTTACAAAAAGGGAGACAGAAAGGAATCAGCTTGCCTACCAACCCTGTCACTGTTATTTCAACTAAAATCAGTCAGCAAATTTCAGAGCGCTGAAGAAATTCTGAACACATGACAACAACGAAATCCTTAATGAAACATCTTTAAAGTAAAAAGTTATTTTCCTATTTGCATTATTAAAATAGCACACACATCAAAATGTTTGTTTTCACTGGGCATTTATTTCTATAGCTTTACAGCTAATTATTTTAGTTTGCAGTTATTAATTTATACACAGAGGTACAAGTCTGCCCTCTAGCGCCTAAAATATGCAAACTATGTGATATTAAAATAACAACTTTTTTTCTTTTTTTCTTTGAGTTAAAAGATTTGTATCTGGATGATTCCTAATTCCATAACAAGGTGGGACAGACAAAAGAGTATAAAAGGCTTTACTCACTTCATTGAGATAAATCGTCACGGGAGTCCAATACATTTGATCTCATCTGATTAAACCAGTCTGCCTTGGATTTTTTGGGCACTGTGAAAGTTGCACAGTGTGTTAGAGGAAGGTAAACAAAATACCCAAAGAAAGAAGGCCTTGAGCTATACTGATGGAAGACATGCAAACTACTTGGGATAAGCCTACAGGGGAGCTAAAAAGTAAAAGCCAAATCAAAACACAAGTGGGGAAACTGTGTGATCTGAAAGAAAAAAATGCAAATTCAAACACCAAAAAAAGAAAATCAGAGGACGTGCACCTATATGTTTCATTTCATGTTGAATGAAGAGGAGAAAAGGAAATACTCTCAACTGATTAGAACTGTGTACTGCAGAAACAAACACCTATCATCTCCACGTTATAGGTTAAGGTTAAGAATATTAAACCTCTATTGGATGCTTGAAAAGCTGCAGAAATGCCCTGAGAGCAAAAGCAGGAATATCCCTGCCCTCCCTGTCTGAACAGACTGCTTCATAGATAGTCATGTAGCACTTGGGGAAGTGTTCTCTCATACCTCCATATCATGACATCCATGCAACACTCAGGCACCTAGCCATGGAAAGTTAAAATTGCACGACTGCCCCTTTAGCATGTTGCAAATTCTGAATCTGGTTGTTTCTGCTCTCCTTCACTTTAGAAGCCAAATGATGGGAGTTGAAATCCACAAAGCTGAAAAAAAAAATCCACCTCTAACTTTGTTAAAGAGGTACACAGCAGTAAATGACCACTATTCCTGGATACTTTTCCTCTGCTGCTTTATTTTTAATTAGTTGGGATAGGCTCTCCCTTGAATGAGAGGGCTCAGTTGCATGCTCCGGCACTCAGAGTTTAGGATGAAGCTTGAACAGCACTTTAAAAACCATGTTCTTCATTGCATCCTGACCCACATGTAACAAAATTACCAAGGCAGCTGGAACTGCCCTCATCTGCTGGGGAAGGAGGATGGGTGCGCATTGAAGGACGACAAGGAAACTCTTGGATTCCTGCTTAAGCACCGGGTACAAAGCAAACTTCCTGGCCTGAGTCTGGCAGAAGCACAAAGATATTCACAGAAAACCTTCCTAGTGTTGACTAGGAAGGGCTCAGATTTCACCTCTATAATTTCAGCAACAGAGGGTGTGTGTGGGGATGGGGGGAGAGGGGAGGGCAGGAACGGAGTTTTCAAACCTCCTCTTATTTATTATTCATTATATAAATATGTACAGTAAATTATTATGTTATTTATGTTCTATATATCTATTCACACAGAACCTGAACAAAAGAAGTGACTCTACAGAAGATAAAAATTAAAGTCGCCAAATTTGTGACACTTCTACAGAATGTTTTCTTTCTACCTGAATTGTTCAGACTTTTTACATGCACCAGCAACCTGTGTGTTATAAAAACCAGTACACTGATGTCTCATTAATTCTGCCAATGGTACTAAGTAGGGATATTTCAATATCACCACAGTCAAACACTTGTACAACTTTATTATTCTGAACGATACTCATTTCAAATTCTCATCTGGATTTCTTTAAGTACATGTATTTGAATGGGGCTGTCCCACATGAAAACTGCTGCTGGATTGCTATTCAGCATACAATATGGATAAAGTAGAAATGCATGAAATTGCATTAGGAATAAATGTGCCTTCTCTAAATACACACTCCTCAAAGTAGCTAAAGAAAACTATCATTTTCTGACTCGACAGATAAAGGGAGCACTGACAAGAGGTTAACAACAGTTTTATCAGCTCCATTACTATAGCAGAACTGACAGAAATGTAAGCGAACAGACGGTAACTCCAGCTCTGTGTCACCAAACCTACCCACCAGATTCTGTCTACAAGTCCAGTTTCCATGCGTGTGACCCATTTCCCTTTTTCCCACCCCAGCATAAAAGGGCAGCAGAGACAGAATCAGGCCCAAGATTCACTTTTAACCCCAAGAATCACCCAATTAACTTTGACATCCCAAGCTGAGTTTACCAGAGGACAAACAAAGAAAATTCCTATCATTCCTTGAGCTTCTGCACTCATCCTATTTGTCAGAGAAATCCTACAAGTAACCTACAGCCCAACAAGCCTTTTTAGTATGATAAAGTTGAATTTAATGCAAGTCCTCAGCTGTCTATTTCATCTCTTTCTGGCATTCTTCCCAAATAAGTCTGCAAGTCAGAAACTCTCAAGCCTAATTTCTAGTTCTGCAGAGATGCTTTGCTAGAATGACAGGTGTGCAGAACTGCTGCAAAATTCCTATGTCTGTAATAACCACTGAGACATTTAATAAGCCAAAATAAACACAAATGCAAACAACTAGTGCTTGGGAGGACAATTCATCTTTGGAGGCTCATTTGTGCCATGTTCAGCTCAGCAGGATCCTTATTCCTATTCAGTTCTCTTTTAACACCTAAAATAAATTGGAAAAGCATGAATATGTCCTCACAACAGAAAGAAAGAAAATAAATGATAAAATCTTCACCATTGTTTTGCTCTGAAGTCAACTGACAGAATTCAGTATTAAAAAAATAGGTCTCTTATGAAAGACTGAAGAGCAGCACAGTGAGCACAAATACGTGAATAGTATTTTTTTCTTAATTCTACAGAATACTACTAAATACTGAATGACAACACATGGCAAAAAAAGAAAGTATCCAAAAAAAAAAAAAAAAAAAGAGTAGAATTACACTCACTGAACAAAATGTAATGCAGCAAAATACTCTTTGATACTGAAATACATCTTTCCTATATTGAAGCTGTCAGTTTCAAAAATTAGCTAGACTGACTGCTTCTAATTTTATCCCTATGATCAACCAAATTATAGAAGATAGTCTAAATAATAGGCCCAGATAGTAAATACATTCACACACACCTGCAACTTAGCTTTAAGAAAATATTTTGCTCTGATATGCTGTTCCAGTATCAATCAAGACCTTTCTAGTCTCCTATTTCCATGTGTATAAAAATAAATACAATCATAGAAACCTTGCCTTAAAAGTTACCCTCCAGTTATATTGGACAGCCATCTCACACTAGCCATAAAGTAGGAAAAACAAAAAACAAAACCAAAAAAAAAAATCATGAAAAACTTGAATGCTAGGCACTCTGAGAATCTAGAAAAGCAAAGAAACACATACCAAACAGAAATTGGAGGAATAATATTCTTCTAAAGTAATTTAGACAGGACTTATTTTCCCTGTGTTATACATTTACCCATATTGTTTTGTCTGTTTAAAAGACATCATGCATACCCAACATCAAGCTCTCTTCCAAAATCAGTAGCTGTGCACAGATAGCAGAAAGGGAAACCTACGTGTAGAAGTTATAATCAAGGTAAATGACAGGAAAAGAAAATTATCCTTTTCCAAACATGTAACAGCATAGCAACTCTGACAGAGCCCATGGTCTTTACTGAAGAATAACACCTGAATTTGATTTCTCATCCAAACTAACTTCAAGGAAAGTAGAGAATCTCAGCAATACTGCCTTTTTCGCAATCTCTCTCTAGCCCAATTTAGTCTCAAAATAGGAGGCACTGCATTTTAATTAAGGAAATAAAGATATTCCAAGTATGACCACAATCCACAAAGATCTATGTTAAAAGAGAACAGATTTATAACAAAGCCTTTTTTCCCAAGGTTAAAAAAAAATCCTAGCTGTTTTTCCTGTTTTATCTCAACAGTACAGAATGAAAACTACTTCATAGCACCAATGAAAATTACTTCATAGCACCAAGTTTCATGCAAAGACTACATACACTTGCTACAAATGTACTGATTCCCTGTGCTCTGTGATCTCTAATTGTTTTCATCCAAGCGCAACTTCAGCTACGTTTTCAACCATTTCCTTTCTCTTTAGGTCAATGCAGACAATGTAACAATAGCTCAGTTCTCAAGGCAGCCCCCATGTAAATTCGAGTACAACAAAAAGCAGGAGTGCTGGGATTGAATCATAATCTCAGTGTAAATCAAGAACAGCTTTGCTTGCAAGAAGCCAGGTACTCCAAATGCCTGCTATCACAGAAAACATCAATATGAGTACTTTCATCCCTGCTCCTAAAAGGCATTTACAGATACTGCAGAGCTGTTTCTTTACCTACACTATTAACCAAATCGAAGGCTTACATAACTGAAGCAACTTAAGCAGGCTCAAGACAATGTTTATATTCTCCAGTACACACCACACACAGATCAACTGAACTGCTGTCACTCATCAGTCCTGCATCTCTTCCTTACCGTGTCTTCAAACACTGTGAGCATCCCCAGAAAACTACTCAGTATAAACACAATTGACCTGGGAGACTGACACAGTGTCTGGATGACATTAACTATTGTATTGTGCAAGAAATACTATTTTTTTAACTATGAAGCAGTGTCTTGACTGCAGTGTTGCTTGTTCTGTAAAGATTACAACACTATGACACAAAGTTAAGCTATTCTGGATGGGTTCCATGGCCTAAACCAAGCCTTGATATCCACCTGCTACTCAGGATGGGTTCTGTGGCCTGAACAAGGTCTTGACTGCCACGTGAGCAGCTCCCTAGGCCCAGCAGACATACCAGGGCACCCCAACAGACACCTATCCTTTCAGAGCAATAGCTGAAGCCAGACAAACCATCCAACCAGCCAGTCCATAGCCTGAGAGCAGGAAAATGAACTCTACACTCCATTGCTAAGTTTCTAGCTCACCTCCCAGTTCTGTGCTCACCAGCCCGTAAGCATTTGCATTTGCATTCAGTTTCAAGAATACAAGTAATCTCTGAGGTCAACAAAGAGGATGTTTGGTGAAAAAGTTGTGCCTAAATGTAAATGTTCTCAAGATGAAGCTTTAAGAAACATGGCCGTTGAGCCCTCGCTGCTCTGCTCCTGCTGATCTTGTGAGACACTGGCAAGATGAATTAATGTGCAGAAACACTAGCCATAAGAGCTGAGATTCATTTGCAGAATCTGACTTTCAGCAGAAGGCACAATAAATGTAATAAAAAGGATAAATACAAGGGGATGAAGAACAGATTCATTTAGTCCTGCAAAGAAAATACTGGGAAGCCAGTTCCTCCTTCTGCCACAGTCTCTCATTTGAAGGCAGAAAGGCAGGAAAAGCTTGCTATAAAAAATCTGATTTCACAGAGGCTACCAAGAAGGAGAGTCATAGGGAAGCACAACACACTCAACACAGAGCCAAAACAGTGTGTGCTAGAGACAAGCTCCTGAAGATTTCCAAAATGCATCACAAGAAACTGCCTTTGCTCTATGCACTGATCCTCAGCCAAGAAGCAGCAATAGTTTATTGCACATCTGGACATCCCCTTAATGTGGGACTTGACTAACCTTTCTTCAGAGATGCCTGTATCAAACTTTCACTTAAGTAAATACTCCTGTGTGCTTATGCTGGGCTTTGCTATAAGATTATTATATTCTGAAGAATGCTATTTCTCCTAGGACAGCACAGTAGTATTTGAATCCTTTTCCCAGCAGCACATTTTGAAGGTACAGCGTGTTCCCAGGACACCACATGTCAATGCACTTGTATCGTCTCATAATTAGCCGTAATTACTATATGATGGTTTCCAGACTTAAGCGTAGTTAACCATTAACCTGTGTTTGCAGACTGTATTTGCTGAACAGCATGGCATACTCCTTCATTCCCCAAAGCTATGTCATCGTTCAGCTATAGACCTTATCAGAGTGGTGAACTGAAACAGTTTTTGCAGAGGTGGAGGAGGAGGGTGGGGGAGAAGGTCACAGACATCTAGCTATTACTTAAACATTTTTACCAAAAATGTCAGTTTTAAGGCTGTCAAGGAAGAAAACAAACAAGGAGACTGCCAGTTTTTGTGCTTTCTAAACAAAACTCGCAAACCTGCAGTCGCAGTTCTTATGCATATACAAGAGAAAGGGGAATCAAGACAGTTGTTCAAGCTTTCAGTTGCATTTCCTCACTATGCCTGATCTGCCACGTCTGTGAGGAAAAACAAAACAAAAGGCACTCTGAGTCTCCAGCATAGTATAACTGTAAATGTAGTTGTTTCTCCAATAACAGTGACTACATTGTTAACTCTTTCCCTGGCAGATCTGTAAGGCCTTAAGAATAAGATTCAGCAGTTGTGAAAAAGCACAGCAACATAAAGAATACTGTATCCCGTACTTATTAACCATTCTAGCAATAAGCCTAACCAACACAATGCCAAGGGCAACTGCAGAATTCTAGTACACCAAAAAGTTATTTATCTTGAGTTCACTTTTTTTTTTAAATGAGTAATACTTATTAGGTTTGCACACCCACATCTATGGGACTTGTCCTACGTTATGTTTGAAACTGAGGCATTACAGATTTCTGCCAACTTCAAACAAAGCACTTGATACACAAATCTACTGTGAGATGAATTCAGATACCCTGCCAATGACACATGTGATGTCCATTATATTCAAATAAGCATCAAGTACTATATTTGAAGTTTGCTTTGCTTTTCAGGGAAAGAAACAAAAAGGATTTCAGAATTCAGAACACATAGCACCCAATTGCTATCAGGACTCCACTTCCACACAGGATTTACAACAGACCATCTCAGGCTGCAAGAGCCCTGCTGCACACTGTCCATCTCCCTGGAAACTACACCTACAACTTTCACCTGCTGCCACCACAACTGAGCTCGAGAAAGACTGCTGGCCGCCGACTTGGCACTGTGAGGAGTTCCTCAGAGGTCTCCAGAACTGCCGTATGTGGAGCTGCTGCTGAAGTCCCAGCTGGGGAAACAAGCTTTGTCAGAAACTTCTGCTCCTCACTGCACAAGCGTGAGTCATCTCATCCAGCAAGATGCACTGGCACAGCCCATAAACAGATTGTTTAGTAGCAAATGACCTGGAAATGCTATGTTGGGATGGAGCCAGACTGAGATTATGAATGACTTCAAAGGATTTCTCAATAAACCAGTGAAATTAGCATCACTGCCATCTGAAAACAAGGTACCAGTACTAACAGCAGCCATTTAAATATTCTGGCACTTTTTCAGCAAGTTTCCCAGCAAGGTTTTGGGTTTGTTTAGTAGGAAGTTTTTCACTGAGGATGGTGGCACACTGGAACAAGTTTCCCAAGGAGGCTGTGGATGCCCCATCCCTGGAGGCATTCAAGGCCAGGCTGGATGAGGCTCTGGGCAGCCTGGTCTGCTGGTTGGCAACCCTGCACATAGCAGGGGGGTTGAAACCAGATGATCATTGTGGTCCTTTTCAACCCAGGCCGTTCTGTGATTCTATGGTTCCCATTCTGAAGGCCAGGAAGGGTGAAGAAGATGGAAGGAGTGCACTTGGGGTGGACTTCTGATGCAGCCTCGGTGGTCTAAGCAGACCCTACACAATGCACTATGACAGGCTTTTACACCAAATCCAATTCTCAGCAGTACAAAAAAAAAAAAAAAAAAAAAAAAAAGCATTCATCTTAAAGCAGCTTTGGGAGAATGAGGAAATCTAATCCTAGAGGGAACCCTCATGCCCATGTACAATAGAAATCCCACCCACACCAAAACAATTTTCTGGATGCACATCAAAGAGCATACGCATTTCAGAACAAGTGCTAAAATTACTCAACTCAGACCTGAGTCAACACTGACACTGGGGAATGAAACCTGGCTTCCAAATCTGACACTGGGAAAGGCTCCAATTCTCAGAAACTTCATAAAAGCACTAATGCAATGATACCTACATTAAGATTGTTGCCATACACGATACAGAACTTTACAAAATACAAGGTGAAGGCATGAACATACCAGTATTTGTCAATGTTTCAATTAAAAGTCTTGAAAGCTTTTGTTTCAAGATGCACTTAGCTGACAGTTATCTAGTATAGTATATAAGTGAAAAAGGCAAACTTCTGCTAGGCCATTTGCAAAGAATGCCTCCAAGTGGATTTCAAGCTTATAATTAAATCTCATTTCATAATAAATGAGAGGAACGCTATTGGAAGCGTGTAGGAAATAGTCAAAATTTTACTCAATCCCAAACCCAGTAACTTGTACAAGTCCAATTACTGTACAACAGAGTCTTAAAATTCTCCCCTTTATTCAAAATGAAAAGTTCGGGAAGTTAAGAGAAGTTATTCCCCTTGGTCTTGTTTCTAGTAAACGCAATGCAGTTGACTGAGCTGAGACAGATAATGATATTCTCAGCGCTTGCTTCCCCTGGTCTTTGCATAACAAGGCCTTACATCACATTACTTGCAGTACCTGCTTCTAAAGTATGCCAGTTGAACATCTACCACACTCAGGGTTTAACAAATGAAATAGCACAAAATGCCTGGCTATTCTGCCAGCATGTACCCATTGACAAAAGAGGAAGGAGGGAGGAGAGGTAAGCACACAGCAGGCTGCCACAGCTCAAGGACTGCAAGAGGAAGGCAGCTTTCCCTCCCTGCTCTGTGCTGCAGATTGACTCAGCTCCGCTGCTTGGCAGTGGACATTCAGCACAATGCACCACTGTCACCGCTGCTCTGGGCCCTGGCAGCCCAGCTCACTCCTGAAAGGTCAGATGCCCTGGAAGCCGATAACCTGTGCACATCCCTGCACGTCATCTGGGACCAGGGGGAATTCAAAGGAGGAGATATGGCAGATACGAATGGCACACACACACATGCGTGAATGTCTCTCCCTTTACACAGCTCTAAACAAAATTAAGCTGCTCATGTCGTTTTACTGCCACATTAGCTCAAACATATTCAATTCCCAATTCATCTTATTCGCCTCACTTTCTTCCATATTACACGCTGCCTTCTACTCCTAACCATAAAGATCACTGACAGCAGAAAGTAGTGTTAATCCAACAGTAAAACACTCAGGAGTGAGAAGTTAACAGGAACTAAAGAATTACCTGTTTTTTTTTTTTTTTTTTTTACCTTTTTTTCTTCAATTTTACTAGTCTGATATTAACACTGCTGCATAATTATTTCATCATTTTATTTCTTTTGCTGCATGTAAGAGATTGAGGAACTGAATTCGCAGATCACAGAGACTGGAAGAGACTTCTGGAAATCATCAAGTTCAGCTTTCCTGATAAAGAAGGTTCACTCATAACTAAAGAGATGAAGGAATTGATATTTTGGTGGTCAGTTTCCTCTCTAGCCATGCCCATGAATTCTTGGCCCTTCAATTAAGCCGAGCAAGGAATCTCCTTAGGACTATGGCTTACAAGTATAATAGAGGAAAATATGAAAATCTCAAAGCATATTAAACAGAATATTCAGTGTAACAACTGTGTAACAAATAAAATCAAAGAGCAGCAGCAAAAATGATGGTAGTGATCTGAACAAACACCAAAACCTGATTTCATTATTTCGGTATTTCTCCTCAGTCTTATCATACTTGATTTACAGATAATTCCTTTAGTTTAAATTATGGGTCAGTATGCCTTTTGACAAGTATGAAATTGCTATTCTGTGATAGCACAGCTCTTAAACTTACAAATCTCAAAGTATGGGTTATGGGGGAGAACAGAGGGCAAGTAGGAAGGGAGAAATGTCTATGCACATATGCCTAGGTATATGTCCTTTTAAGTGTGAGAAACAGAGAGGATGTTAGACTATATATAAAGAACTGCATGTATGCACGTACATATCTTAGATGCACATCTAGAAAGCTACCAAAAAGCTGTTATGTAGCATTTATGCCCAAAGAACAAGCCCCCAACACAACGCTGTGTAAACAAATCTTAAAAGGGACACTGGTTTGTACAAAGAAAAATCTGTTCCTGGTTTGCAAAGACAATTCAGACTTACATCTCTGGAGCTAATTTGGATAGGGCTTGCAGCTTATCACCAAGTCTTAAATATCTAAGAGTAAAAAGGGAATGCTTCAGTTGAAGAAAACTTACAAATATGATAGAAAGGGTTGATATGCATGACCTGTTTTGAAGGACAGTAAAACCAATTACACATTGATAACATATAAAACCAGGACTAGTGCTATCCTTACAGTGAACACTGCAGTTCTCAGAACTTTAAAGAAAATATTAAGTCTTCACAGATCAAGATATGGTTCAGAGTCTCACCTTAACAGGATTCTTGGCTGGCAGAAACAATTTGGGAAAAATAAATAACCAGTTATACACATTACTGTTTTATCCCGCGCATACTTCGCAACAGGATTTGGTGATATTTAATGGCAAGTAATTCATTGTTACACCACAGAAACAAAAATGGATACGAGAGAAGCACATGGAGCAACAGCAGTACCACCTCATCACCTAATTAGTTTGAAAAATCATAGAAACATAAAATGGTTTGGGTTGGAAGGGACCCTTAAGATCATCTAGTTCCAACCAGTTGCTATAGGCAGGGACACCTCTCACTAGATCAGATTGCTCAAAGCCCCAGCCAGCTTGGCCTTGAAAGCTTCCAGAGAGGGGACATTCACAGCCTCACTGGGCAACCTGTTCCAGTGTCTCACCACCCTCACAGTGAAGAATTTCTTCCTAATATCTAGTCTAAATCTACCCTCTTCCAGTTTAAAGCCATTTCCCCTCGCCCTGTCTAGGCTAGGCTGGGAAGGGAGCAGGGGGAAAAGCAACTATATCCTTACTACAGACATTGGCAAAACATATTTATGGAACTGAAGCCTGAAGGATGCTGTTTTTAGATGACAGGAAGATTATTTAATCCCAGGCACCACAGGGCAAGTGGCCTCTCTGAGCACACAGGGAAATCTGAAGGAAGCTTATGGAAATTCTGCCTGGGCCTGAATTTCTATACAGTTTGACCATCCTTTCTTCTTTCTTTTTCTTCCCCTCCTTTCCAGCTCAGCTAGTTTCATCCATCCATCTGGAAGATGCAAATATGGTTATGCTGTAAGATGATGGTTTGCAGTGAGGTCTGGAGCACTGCCAAAGTACTGAACAACAAACCTCACAAATCTGTGATCTCTGACGGTACCTAATTCAACTTCAACTTAAAAAAAAAAACAAAACACACAAACAAGAAAAACCCAAAATCACGTTAACACTTCCTGCAGCTGAGAGATGCAGAGCCCCTCTATCCCAGCACACCTCACTCAGCCCAGGCTGAGCGAGCCCCTCCTGTAGCCCCAGCAGCGGGCCGAAGGAGGCATCTAGTGGCCGGGAGCAATTCCTGCAGCCTCCCCAAGCCCTGAGCTCGGACCTTCATTTCTGAGCCCCTAAAGCCACTGCAATCTGCTAGTGGGGCTTCACCACGAGACACAAGTGTATGGCAGCAACATGTCTCCAGCATTGATTTTCCCTGTGTTCTGTGCTAATATTCCTGCTGCTCCATCGCTGTCAGTTACCTGCCTTGTGACCAGCCTCAAGGCCAAACTTAGGTTCTTTGCTTCATAAATACTCTTGGCAACTCACGTCATTTCCAACCAGTATGTAGCTCACGGTCCTTCACCACACAAACAGTGCAGGTTAAAGGGATTTTCTAACTACAGCTACAGATGTGGGGCACCAATTTAAGTAGAGGTCTTGACCAATGAGTAAAGCAGGAGAACAGCATGCTAACTCACCTTCCCCAGCTCTGAAGGGATCCCTACTCTGCCTCAAATCTATTGCACTGGTTTGAGCAAAGCAATGAAGTGATTAAGGAAGGTATCCACCGTAGAAGAGCTAACTGAGAGTAGTGCACAAAGCTGACTAAAAACATAAATGCACAAACCAAGTATTTTAAGCATGATTTAAAATAAAACATTGATAAATAGTGTTAAAAAACCCATAAAAACCTGATTATTAACCTTCATGAAGGTTTGTAATGCCTTCTCAATTCTCACCTCTCCAGTCAGGTAAGTGCCAGAAATTTAAGGCACTACAGTTTTATTAGGAAAAACTCCAATATTCTTCCCTCAGATGAACAGCAGTGTTAATCACAACATACACATTAAAAAAAAAAAAAGAAAAGAAAAAGTGGAAAAAAACCTAGCATATCTTTATTGCTTTTCAGATAAATATTTTAGCTTGAAACAAACCAGGACTCCTATTCATCTTTGTTATTCCGCACTTATCTTTGCTATCTGCCCTGTGACAGAATCATGGGCACACGATCAAAACCTTAAATTTCTTCTTGTTTCTGGAAATCACTTTGGTGTGACAATAACATTGCAGGCTCTGGAAGAAAGCACTGCCACTGTTTCTTAAGAGAGAACAGAGGAAGATTGAAGTTTGCTATTTACAATCTTTTAATGTAAATGCTTGCCCTCTTGCTCAGAGATTAATCTACTGCAGAGAACATTCTGCGTTAAATACCCTCCACATCATTTTCTAACACTGCCACACAGCCTTTGCATTTGCTGCATTACAGCTTTCTCTCTGCAGCCACAGCCCTGCCAAAGAAATCAGGAACTAGAGCTTCTTCATATCTCTCCTGGACAAGGCAGAGGGCCTCCTCAAGTTCACGCTCAGTCTCCCTGTGATATGCAGCCTCCATCTGCCCCAGCCACCTCAGTCAGAAAGGTGTCATCTAGTTTTCTTCATCAATCCTATCAATCACTTGGTAGTTCAAGTGAAAAGACCTATAAAAGTTCAAATTATCAGTATGGAACTGTGAAGGAGCTCTATGTCAAAGTGCAGCTGACAGGAGATAACAGCAGTACCACAATTATACCAACAGGAAAACAAGAAAAATAGGCCTTGTGGTTCTAGTCAGAGTTGAAGGAAGCTTCCTTCAGAGCGAGTAGTAGCAAGGCAATGTTTAAAGCCAGTGTTTAGCTTAGCCTCCTTCTGAGCCGCACAGACAGTATCTCTGTCTCACCTGTTCACTGGTCCAACAAATCGTGCATTGGCCAGATCACTGCATGCAGGGGTCTTGGAGAAAAAAGGTACATTTTTGGCTGAAAGGTGGGAAATCACCAAGAGCTGCCTCTTGCCACTCGTTGCTCTGGGGCTGAGTCACAGTGATGCCTGGAAGCTAGAAAACAACTCTGCAGCAGAATTCTGCAATTTCACTGCAGGACTACTGAAGTGTACTGTATCAGGTCAAGTCATGCTTCCCTACCTCACACCAGTAAAACCATGCATAAGATCAGTGAGGAGCAGTGAAAGTATTTCAAGCCCATTTTCTCCTACTTCAGCAAAACAAATGCACACACAATTTTATACGTATCCATGTTTTTGTGTATGCATATAGACTTCTTTTCTTTTTTGAAAGAAAAAAACAAACACCAACACAGCAGGTTGGCTTGCAAAGTAGCCACATGGAAATGCAACACTAGAATAAAAAGACAAATTGCAGAAGTAATACAAAAGCCACTTTCCAAGTACCTACTTTCCTTCACACATGGAAACTGAAGTGCAAAGATCTTTCTGACACTTCTACTTCTTAATCCAAAGATTAAAATATGGCTGTATTTGGATAGAACTGCAAACACCTGGATTGACAAGACTTCTCTTTAATGAAAGGTTTCTTACATTGATTGTTCCAAAGCAAGTTTGCAATCCTTCTTAGCACAGATTACCTTGCAGCTCTGGTGAGCTGAGTAACTGTCACCCTACTCAGGGATGTTGCACATACTGAACATACTATATTCCTCTTATAGAGATGACATAAATTTCCAATATTCTTTCCAAGTATGATTCAAGAAGGCTGGCAATCTTAAGACAAACACATTACTGACTGAAGCCTAAGCATCTCAAGATGAGCTCTCTTTGTGCATTTGTTACTCAGCAGAAATCACTTGAATGATATCAGTTATCAGATGTCATTCTCAAAGGGCACTGACCTGGTGCCATTCTTCAGCTTGTTGGCCTGCTGAAATACCTCTCAAAGATGAGGATTTATCTGATTTTATATGAATTTGTCAATCCATGCTGCAGGAAGTTTAATCAGAACCAACGCTGCAAATCACTAGTAATATTTTTTAAAATATTTACTGTCTCTGAAAAGTCAGCTCTTTCTCCTCTGCCTAACCACTGTTTCACCAATGCATCAATCTGCATGTCTCATCTCAGCAGGCACCCACCTGGCAAGAGATGCCATTCCTGCAGCAAATTTTTCCAGGTAGAGACTGAGAATTACCATAACTTAGTGGAAACTGTTGAAGACTCAAAAGGACATTCAGTAGAAGCTCATCATCTCTCTAAAAGTCTCTACCACAGCCTTACCCACTTGAAATATAAACTAAGGACAACAAGAGTAGTGAAAACCTCAGACATAGTGCTAAAAAAAATAATTAAAAAATAAAAAACTGATTTTCAAGGCCCGGAGCCTGGCTGCCTTCTTGCAACCTTAAAGTAGCAGAAAATAGCTTAAACCCAAGGAACTGCGTATTAGCCCTGAATAACCAGAATCTACTTCTTGAGCAAGTTCCACCAGCAGAGGAAGTAGTACTGGTGACTGAGATAGCTGTCAATTCACACAGGCCATGATGGAACTTGTCCACATTTGCACCTGAGCAACTCCCAGGCATTTACACGCCTTCTTTATACTGCCCAGTTACCCCACTTATCAACAAGCTGCAAGGGGTATCAACAGTTACAAGAAGAAAGTAGTTTAGCAGAGTGTGGAATATTTAGCTACATTGCCATCACTTCAAAAACATGCATTCTTGTTGCCAGCTGGGAACAGGAAAACTCAATTAAATTATTTTCACTTCTCTTACAAACAGTTTCACTTTTGAATTGCTAGTTTGGGAAACAAATGTTTCGCTTGAATATCGGCATAAAGATACCACTTCAATTTGAAAACATTTTAACCTGCTTATGTGATAAAAAACACTTCATATTGGAATAACTATGTAACAGATGAAAGGGGAGGGATCCATTTTGAGTATCTCTGCTCTGCAGTTGATCGAGCTCACTCCAGTGAGAAATGCACACGACGGTTCTGGCAGAATTGTTTGGGGTGACTACTGGAAGGAAAACATAAACAAACAGTCATTTTCTTCATAATCACGTTTCACATCCTAAAACCCTCTCTCAGATTGTACCAGGGTTTCCCCTCAGCTTAGCTGGCCATCAGGAAGATGGACTACATCCCACAGCAGCACAGCGTACCGGACTGGAGGCCAATCCCGCCCATACAGCAGGCTGCTGCCAGCACCTTTTGCCTGTGCTGATACCAGCACTACAGTGTCAGCAATGCCCCTCGTTACTGCCCTACAGGGCATCATCCCCCACCTCCCCACCAGCAAAAAACAAGGCATTTGCAGCATCCCAATAAAAGTGCACGTGCATCATGTGCTGAAGTGCTAGGCACTCTAGATTTTGGTGCAAGTGAAAGAATAGAGATGATAGTTTCAACTCTCAATTCTACTGGGAGCAACTTTCAACCAAAACAAACATCAATCCTTTAATCCCCCGTCCAAATCCACGAGCGCAGATTCCTCTACTTGCATGGAGTCTCACAGAGGGTAAGAAGGCTCTGAACAAACCCACGAGCCCACACTAGTGAATCTCAAAATAGGATCTTGAGATGTAACATTTGACTATCCCAGCCAAAACGCAGCCCCAGGGAATTCCCATAGAAATATTTGTTGCAGCTTTTTGCCCTTAAAACCTGTAACAAAAGCTTGAAAGTCATTAACAAAAACTTCCCAATCTCCACAAATCACATGCAGGCAACAACCACTCTGCTATTTAAAAACAAACACAACATTAAAGAACCAGCCATAGATAGATATTCTTCTTACTGGCCAACAGTGGAAAAAACACCTCGTTTGGATATACCCTGCCACTAGTCAGGGCCTCAAAGTAACCCATTGCACGAGCATCTCGCAGCAACCCTGGGCGCTTAGGATTTAACACACCTGAATTTGACAGAAACTGGTATTTTGCAACCAGACTAAGCAACCTTGTTAAATTCACCAATCAACACAGTCACCAAAATCCCACCTGATTTATTTATTGATTTATTTTGAGTATAGCACAGCATACTGTTTTATGCTGAGTGACATGGAGGGATGCTATGCAAGGCAGCACCTACTTCAGGAAAGGGAAAAAGATAAAACAGCATCACAACTGAGGCATGCTATCATCAGTATCAGTGACTAGCTGATGCTATTTAGACTGGAAACTATCTTGGCTGCAAAAATCACATTTAAAAGATGCACATGTATCCCTAGTTAAACAAACAAAGTATATATTGACAGTAGTAGCCAATTTCCAGGCATACCTTCTCATTTGCATTTTATCTGCCTGCACTTAAGTCTCCTGAGTGACAAACACCGAAGTCAGCTTAAGCATACTCTGTAGGTGGAAGCAGCCATGACACTGTCTTGCTTCCACTGTGGTTTCTTCAATCTTTGGTGGACAGAAGTTAAGCTGCCAAACGCCACCAATTTTAACTGCAGTCAGTTCTCCATCCCAGTGCATTAAACACTGCAGGAACACTATGGCATGACAACATGGGGTAGGGTGCTAGCAGCTGAGCTAGGGCTGTTTCTTTCCTTAACAGTGTAGCCATTCAAATGTGATATTTCACTATTATCCCTGTCAAATAAGTTTAATTCGCTTCTTCACCAGGGAACTGTAGTTCAGACTATTCATTGCATCTTTTATCTGCATTGAAGATGGAGTCAGCATTATACACAGAGTGAACTGAAAGTGAAAAAACCTTGAAGATATGACCCTTGCTCTCCTCTTCACACCTACAAATAGAGAGAACTTTTCATTATTCCTTCATTATCTCTCTGACAAGAAAGGGTCAAACTTACAGATAGAACACCCCCATGACCCTTCAGTGCATCCCAGAATAAAGTAACTAGTGACCACAAGCTAACAGAACACCAGCTTGCCAAGATGCAACAGAGGTAGCAAACAACGTGATCCCACTTGTGGGCAAGGCTGCCAAATCATTAACAGGCACAGGATTTAGAACCACTGGTAGGAGCCCACGGCTCTGCTGAAACAGGCTGAATTTTTACAGCAGCTTCCCATGCATTAGAATGACAATTCTGATGGTAAGGACAAACTGAGTGAAACAGCACTGCAGTCCAAGAGGAGCTGGGCTTGATGCTTGACATCATGCCTGGCAAAATGCAAGTAAAAGCAAGGTAACTTTGGCAAGTAAAAGTTGGGGACCTGGCCCATTTGAAAACTTCAGCAGCTTAACCATACTGATATTCTGAACTACAAAAGCATATCATCTTTCTAATGTGCTGACCACAATCAGAGCATAAGGCATCATTAATCACAGTGCTATCCCTCCAAGCCACGACATCACACAGGGTTAATTTCTTGAGCAAGAAGGTTTAGAAGCTATGGATTTTCAGAACACGCTGTGGAGTATAGCATCCCTGGCGCCTGAAAGCAAACAAAAGATACAGGGCCACACATGACCGGAAACTTTTATCATTACTTCCTAAAATGTTCTTCCCCAACACCCCCAGTGGCAGCCACTGACTGGACAATAAATGTAGACTGCTTTTCCTTTGGCTTTATGTGTTTATCTACAGGTAGGCTGTTACCTTCAAGGCACAAACCTGGTCTAATACTATTCCGGCAAAATATATTCCTCCTTGTCCTGATGAAAGACCACATTTGTTTCAGTACAAACATAACTGATGAAGTAAACTCCGCATCACAGAAAATAGCTATTCCAGAGGTACGCACTGATCTGGATCAAGAGCACAAGCAATCCTGGCCAGGCCTCAGAGCCTGGGCTGCATCAGGTCCTCCACAGGACTCTTCACTTCTTCTTTTTGTTCATTGTCACCTGAGGAGCAGTGAGACCTGTGAAGGCATCACCCAACACCTGGCTGACCTACCCCAGTTGCACCTGGTAGCACCCAGCTTCTTACAAAGCATCCACTGCAAAACTGCCCATGGCAGCTGTCAGAAGGAAAAACGTGGTCCCGTAAATCCGACCATTCGACTGCTGTTGTGAAAAGATGGCAAATGAAGGGTGCTACAACACAAAATGAAAAGCAAAACGCCACCTGCTATGGATTTTAGAGCTCCATTAGAAGGCACACAGGGAATCAGCTTGCCTGTTTAAAAAGCTGAAAGTTGGTTAATAAACCTGTGGTAGTTATATTCTTCACAACTGAAAGAAAAAAAAAATAAAATAATGGGGAAAAAAAAGTATCAATGCGGTCTAAAAACACTTTCTGCATGAATCACCCTTATACTTCTGCTGAGTTATTTTCCAAGCAATGTAATTTTTCTCAGACAACCTGGCCTCCATTCTAAGTGATGTTTAGCAACTTTTTTTTTTCCTACCTGTAATTTTTATTTCCACACTTTACATGATTGGTTTTATCCCTTTTTGTATACCACATTATTCTAGATCTCTAGACATAACTAAATCACTGCAAAGTGCCTTTCTGGCACTATTCATCCTTTCTGAAGGTTGTGAAAGATCCTGAGCATTTGTCTACCATAAGTCATTGAGAGCGAACTTTACCTTCATTATCCACCCTTTATAGCTATATTTGTACCGTACTTATCAACGTTTTTCAGTGAAAGAAAAACAAATTTACACACTATAAACTTTTATTGACCACAGTCCTTTGCTGCAGGGAAGCCCATCACTTCCTGAGCGTACTCTGTTATGCTGTCAGCGGGAGCAGCAGCATCTCAACCGGGAGCACAGCGACATTGCTGCTGGTTTCCTGTTAGCGAGCTCCGGTGGGTTTTGCCTCCGAGAGCCCCGGACACACAAACACGGCAGAACTGGCACTCACCTCCCGCGTCCGCCAGGTCACAGGTCTCGCAGGGCAGCGCGGCAGCCCGCCTACCATGCTGCCTGCCCTCGTCCGCTACGCAACGCCAAGCTATCGCCCGTCCAGGCAGCCACCCGTACGAACCAGCTTCAGACTCGGGCAAATCTCGCACTCTTTCAAGGAGGTGAAGCGGCGTCGGGAGGCAGGCGAGCAGCAGGAAGCTGACCTCAGCAGCGCCGGCGGGGCGGAGCGCGGCCCGGGCTCGCTCGCTCTGTGCTCCCTTCTGGCAGCGCGGGCAGACGGCGCGGCCTCGCAGCGTGCCAGCCCAGGGCACGTCACACGGCCGCCCGCCGGCCTCGGGGAGCGCCTCGCCACGGCGCTGCCGAAACGCGAGTGGAAACGGAGGAGCCGAACGGCTCGGTAGGTGCCAGCCAGGGAAACGGGCTGGCAGAGGGAAGCTTCAAACAATCATTTAAAGCCCTGCCTTACGGCCGCTGTGCGGCTGCTGACGGGAGAAGGCAAAAGGGAAGCAGGACGGCCAGGCAGTTCGCTCTTTACCGTGTCTTTCCTCTACTTCCTCATCTGCTCACGGCAGGAGCCTGCCATACGCCTTTAATGCGCATCTGGGAGATCCCATTCCAGAGGGGAAAGAAACCCGGCAACTACTAACAAAGCACTTAACGACTGCTTGTTTTGTGTTGCTTATGCTCCTGATTCAGTACATTTTGTTTAATTTCTATCCATTTCAAACTATTTCCTATACTCTGAACTGCAAATCCAGTCCTCTTCAGCAAGCAAGCATAGCTAGCCTGTAACTTGCAAACACAAGGAGCAGATGTAACTGATCATCACCTGGCATCTGACTTCCAGCCATCAGTCTGCCACCTAATGCCTTGCTTTTACTTGCACAACCTGAATAAGGACAGAGCACGGGCCAGGCCCCAGCTACCTTAATCTCAATGCCATTTCTGCACTAATGTACATGTAGTTGGGCAGCTACCCACCTTACTCTGCGTGTACCAAGATATTGGCTTCAATCCCAGGAGAGCTTAGCTATTCTAATATAAACTATTAGCACTAAAGTGACGTACATCTGCTTCCTCACTAAGGAAACAGATGTAGCTTGAAGCCAGAATTATATCAGAACCAGAAGTGTAATTTACACACTCATCTCAGCAGATTTAGTGAGTACCAGAACTCAGAATCCACAAGTACTGCAAGGCTGCTGTCCTGGAGGTGGCATTCAGGCAAATCAGCAGTCAAGAACTCAACTTCAGAGAGAAGCAAAAAGATATTCCCAAACCAATGAGCGCAGCACACTCATCACAACTATGGGATTCCAGCAGATACAGAGAGCTCTCCAGGCCATATCCTATCCCAGGCTTACCATAACTGTTTCACAGAAATCATTTCCTACCTCTGCTTTGCAGAACAGATTCTACAGCAGAGAGAAATGTTTATTCTTCACTATTCAAACTGATTTGGTTTTGAAAGCACACCGGTCAGTTCCCACAAATATCGGCCTCTGTTGGTAGTGCACTGGCCTCCTTCCTCCTGCCTTCACTTCAAGTGTACATGTACATCAGTCAAGAGTATTTCAGTAGATACCAAAGGCAAATCTCTGGCACTCAACATGACAGGCAATCTGTTCCAGAAATCTAAAAAACACCAGAAGAACTTAGAAGAAAAAAAAAAAAAAAAAAAAAAAAAAAAAAAGTTTTTTTAGTAAATAAAATTCATCACCAATTTATGAGCTCACAGACCACTTAAACATTGTTGAAATAAAAGATATGCTTTAAGTTTATCTTGACTTAGTAACAAACTTAAAACACACTCATATCATAGAATCATAGAATGGCCTGGGTTGAAAAGGACCACAATGATCATCTGGTTTCAACCCCCCTGCTCTGTGCAGGGTCGCCAACCAGCAGACCAGGCTGCCCAGAGCCACATCCAGCCTGGCCTTGGATGCCTCCAGGGACGGGGCATCCACAGCCTTCGTGTGCAACCTGTTCAGTGCCTCATCACCTTCTGTGCGAAAAACTTCCTCCTAATGTCTAACCTAAACCTCCCCTGTCTCAGTTTAAAACCTTTCCCCCTTGTCCTATCACTACCAATCCTCAGAAACAGCCATTCCCCCTCCTGTTTATATGCTTCTTTCAAATACTGGAAGGCCACAATGAGGTCTCCCCAGAGCCTCTTATCCTGTAAACAACTGGTGTCTGTAAACAACTTGCTATTGCTTGTTTTGCAAACAATTTTTTAAGTGTTCTGGAAGACCCTCCTCTATCAATACTGCTCTGGCTTTTACTACTGAAAGAGTCTTATCCCTAAGACAACAGGTCATACAACAGAAAAAGCTGGAGAAACACCAGCTGAAGCATTACATTGTTTTCAATACAGAAAGCTCCATTTTGTTTTTAAACTGCTTTTTTCCCTGAGAAATTTCCTTGAGAAGCTAGAGCAACATCCGCTTGTACTTCCAAATAATTATCTCTCTGCATCTTTGCCCATCCCGGATTGCCTTGACTGAGGTAATTAAAATAACAAATACATTTTAAATCAAAGTTCAGCACTTGTAGGGTTTCAGGACCAAGACTGTAAAAGTCATCTCAAAGTTAAACAGTTTGTGTTTAACACTACCAAACACTTTGACTCCTGTCATTGTCTTTGCTGGCTAGTATTACTATCCTATCCAGAGGTCTTTGCCTTCAGACATAGCATTAGGTCAGCAATTTTTATGCTGCAGTCATTATTTTCTATGGGGTCTGTAAAAGTAATTAAGAAGATGAGCCCAGTGTTGGATACCTCATAAAAGAATTTAAGCCTGTCATACATTTACTGACTCTTTGTTTTGTTTTGTTTTTCTCCAGTATTTTCAAAGTAATAAAAATTTGAAAACTTACTACCTTAAATTGTGTCTTTTTTTTTTTTCTTTTGCAGGGAGAGCATAAGATTTTGAAAGCTTGTAAATAGCCATTGAAAGGGATTATACAGACATCCTGCATCTACTAGTCAGAATAAAAACCCACATGAGAAAGAAGGCATGATGTAGGAAGTAGCAAGTTGTATGTGTTCTTGTGCACTAAACTCATATGCTTTTAGCAACTCATACACCCTCAAAAAGTAGTTGTTCTGTATGATTCCACTATTAACTTAAAATTTTATATTGCTTGAACTACAGTTGTCAAAATTCACTTGCATTTGACAATTTCTCAGCTCTCATTTCAATTTGCCACTCCTAAGTTAAAGGCAGGTAAGGATTAGGCATCAAGTTACCTCTGTATTTGTTAACAAATAAATAAAATAAAAAAGCAGTAAAATAGAAATAGTTTGGTCACAAGTTCACTTGCTCCATCAATACTTCTCCTGGGCTGAAAAGATGGCTTCCCATGGCCTGTTATTCTGCTACTTTATAAGCATTAAAATTACTTTGACATAAAGATGGGGAAGACCTGATAAAAGGAGATGCAAAAAGGAAAGTATAAAACTGATGGATCTTGAATGGTTGAAAGTTTTCTCCTGCTAACCAGGAAGGAAGTATAACAGCAAAGAGGAACAAGCAAAGATAAAGAGTGTATGTATAAAATGCTTAAAAACATAACCTGGAAGTGACCATCAGTTAAGAAGCACAAGAGTCTTATAATCCTCTGATTAATCACGTTTGCAATATGAATTAACCTTGCTTCCTATAAAATTCACATGAGAGTTATGTTCACGTATACATACAGAGTTTGCAGTAATATCAATTAATTATGATCTCCACTGAAACTCCACATTTTATCCCAGTATCATGAAGAAATACAATATTAATCACTAATTCTAAACAAACTCACTACTCAATTTGAAATGGATACAATCTCCCAGTCCAACAATTACTTACATCATTCTGCAATACTGCACGGTTCATATAACACTCAGCAGACAATGAATTCAGCTGCATTCATAAAACATCCCAAAAAACATCATCAACAACTTGTTCATTCAGAAACAGCAGAATTACCAGCTTAATGACTCCTGAAATCTAGCACTGCTTGGAAGTTTTATCAAATATTTTCACATATGCACATGTACACACAAAAGCTTTCTAAGCTGTGTAGTATACTGACAGCATGCATGCAACAGCATAGCTGCATCACCAGGAAGCCTCTTCTGCATTACATGTTACACACACTCACAAGTGTCAGAACAACTTCAGGTGCAAATATCACATACACATAATGCATTAAATACCAAAGCCCCAAATCCTACCACCAGCAGCACACTCTTCTTCACCCTCTCCCACATCATTATTTCAAGAGGAGAAATCCCTGTTCCTCTCTGCTGTGCAGAAGGCATCAGGATACTCTGCACAATATGGGAAAACAAAATCTAACACATCTGTCCCCTCTTCAGCTTTAGTACAATGATCTGGGGAACTTCAGAGATGCAGAAGTTTATTCCTCACAATGTAAGAACACGTATTACCTGTAAGCACAAAACCCCCACAACTCCAATATGAAAGTTCCTTATAATTAAGAGGGCTTTGTCTTGTTTTGCTTTCTAAATAGTTAAGTAAATAAAAAGCTGCTCTTTGTGAGACTAAAATGCAAAATAGACTTTTGAAGAGAAAATGGCATTAGTAGCATCTTCCACATCTTTGAGATCTCCAATCACAAACTATTAGAAAGATATACTTACTCATTTTTTAAAAACAAGAAAATCTGCTTTTTGTCCAAGGTGTGCTGTTGCAATTCTCTAAGCATATTCTTAAAAGAGATACAGAGACTCAAACAACAGTTGCAAAGAAAGCTATTTAACTCCACTAACTTGAATTAAGTTTGAGGCTTCCTATCTTTCCTCCTAAATGGAAAGCTAATTGTGATAAAGCATCAAGCCCAATTCGAAACAGCCACTACACACACAACTACTTGTGTGAATGACTTCCTTTAGAGTATGCTTAGTTGTTTTCACAGAATACTTTAATGATCAGGATAAATACTGTAATCTTTAAAGGAAAAACTTCCTTCAACCTCACATTTCATTCACTAACTATGTCATTGTATTCAAATCTTCATACATTTTAAAACAAATCTCTCAAATCTAAGTTATTTTAATGTAACGATGGAATACCATTGTTGCAGCCTGCATCCTGTATGCCAGACACTTGCACTGTGATTCTTTTCAACCTACAGTATTGGCTTGCCTGAATTTGGTACATATTTGAATGTTATTAAGATAGTGATCAACACAAGACTTCCAGAGCCAGAGCTAAGGGAATTCAGATTGTCTGGTCCCCCCAGTACTGCATTAGCCAAAATCCTGAAACCTAGCTTCTTGTTGGGCTGTAATCTATGACTCACTGCAGTCAAATCTGACAGAAACCTTACAGGTGTCTCTAGGCACAGGAAGAGATTAGGGAGCATAGAGGCAAGGTCAGGTACATACAGGTGGGCCATCATCTTGCCTCAGCACATCCGGGCAACATTTTCTTCCATGAATTCACTGCCTGGGATGGCAAGCTTGGTAGCTCAACTAGTGGAGAGGCCATTCTCACTCAGTTTCACCAAGAGCAATACCATCCAAGCCTCGAGGCACCCTCCCAGTACTTTAACATACAACTGCCTCTCCCCATACAGCCTTGCTTCCTGGCCTGGAACACCCTTGGTCCTGGCACTGGACCCCTCACAACTCTAAGGGCAGCACAAGCATCCTGTTTGTGACAAAACTCCTGTGGTGATGGCCAGCCTGCCCATGGCCACAGCCATCACCACCATTGCCAAGGGCCAGCCACCACAGTGGACTGACAAGATAATCATTACTCGTGATGAGGTGAGCAGCCTTCAGCTGCTCTTTTGTTTTCACCAACTGCAACTTCCTCATGATCATCATGAGCAAACTGAACTTCAGGTGTTCCTGCAAAGCCATTAATTAGCCCTGGCTAATAGCAAGCCTTTTAAAAGCAACACAGTAATAAATGCTGCTCACAGCTTCATGCACTAGAGCAGGCATTTGCTTTAGTATCTCTCCTGATAATGTCCACTCATATCCAGAGACCCAACACCAAATCCTGACTTGTGAATCAGAGGCTACCACCTGTTCTTCTTTAATTACGAGTTTCTCTGCATTTCATCAGCATACTGAGTCATTTTTCTCATTCAATCAAAAAAATAATAATAAAAAAAGCATTATTCTCTGGTCTGTGGTTATCTCCCCAGTGTTCATGTGGGAATATAAAGTTTTAAAAAATATTCTATTATGCAACAGTTAGCATTACTATATAAAAACACAGAATAGATTACCAACATTCAAAACTGATGTTTTATTTCAAACATGCAAAAAAGCTCTGCAAAACCAATTTTTTTTAAACAAAAGCGTCTCTAGCATTTGAGCTATCAAAAGTCATTACACTACAAGAAGTGCTAACTGTTGCACACCTAAATACAGCAAACATCTTCATCACAGAAAATCACTGTTTTCCTGCACTCAAATACAAACCACAGCTGTGGGACATCACAGAAGAGACAGGTCTCTTCTCGTCTCTCCAGCATGAACACAAGGAACACAGATCCCAACCTGGACATCAGCTGCTGCTTATGTAACTTAAGCACAGTAGCTGTATCCATATGTTGGCCTTTTCCTTATTCACACTTTCCTTTGTTTTAATTGGCAGGAAGAAAAACCACTAATTTAAGCCAGGCCACTTGGTATCAAAAGATGTAATGCCTTACAGATCCAGTCTACATCCTTGATCTATGCAGGAAAGCAACACACACTTAAGTTGTTAGGGTAAAATAGTGGCTTTCCAGTGATGTAAATTCTTCTATTCCTGCATGTGTCCCAGACTCCTGAAGTTGAATGCGGTTTAATAATAATGGCCATTCACACAAAAACTCCACTTTTTTTTCTGTAAAAGAGTGGAAAGAGAATGCTATACACGGTCTTGGAGGATGATGTTGGTGCAGGAATGCAAGGCCTAGCCCAAGCACATGAACACTAACCAGTTACCACATTGACAGCTTCTTGTCATGTGGATGTACATGACTTCCTTCAACAAGCTGAAAGATCAACATGATCTGTATAAGCAAATGGCAACACCTCCCAGACACTACACTGACTGGCAAGGCCTAGGTGGCTGAGATACATACAGGCAACTAGGCTGCAGCACTGACTGACTTGTACTCCTAAAATATTTCACATACTTTTAGAACTTCAGTTTCTAGTTAGTACATCTGTAAGGAAAGGTGGGAGAGCAGTGTGAAGATTCTACCCTAAGAACCGAATAGCAGCATAGTGGTCCCTCCATGCCTCCCTCACTCCTATAAAACCCCATAAAACAGGCCCTCTGATAGAGGTCATCTCCAACAAGTTTGCACTTTCAACAACCACATCAAATCCTAATATCAAAACAAATACCAAGTTAATTGAATAATAATTTCCCGAGGGAAAGTACTGTTTTCAACACCTAGTGCTATAAAAGAAATCCATAAACAGGATTTGCAACTTGCCAGTGTAGGAAAAGCTATTAATGCTGCCTAACTGGACTTTGCTTCTTTTAAGGGATGTCCATGACACATTCTCCTTGCATATGGCCCCAATTGCAGCAGCCCTGAGCTCCTGGGCACCTACACCTAATTTAAACCAACCAGCCCAGTATGAGGAGAACCAGCTGCAGCAGCCCAGCACTAATGCACCAATCCACCCTTACTCAATATAAGTTAAATGAGTGAGTACATAGCTCCACGCTATCACTGCCAAACCACTTCTGATTCCTGTTCTACCTTATTTAAAAGCACACTCGGGCAACTGCAAAACAAAACAGTCTGCAATATAGACATATCCTTAGAGTCTGATATTATGCCAGGTTGGACTTTAAAATCCTACAGTTGAAGGTGCTGTTAAGGTAGCAAAGATTTCCTTGACTTTTTGAAAAGACCCTGAGTACTGCACAGTCAGCTCCCTACAAGTCAAAATTCCTCAAATCCAACTATAAAACACGCTTGGGAGGGATAGAGAGAATTCTTATCCTTGTTAGTAAATAGGCAATATATCTGCCAGTTTTTCCCTGGCTGGGCTCCTTAGTTGTGCTGGGCATTTAACAGAGGCTAGCAATGTGCTGCATTCCCAAGGAGTTCATGGAGAAGAGAAAGCACTCAGCACCTCAGTAGGGGATCTAGTGAATGGGATGGCTTCAATTGTCCCTGAATTAACTAAGATCAACAGAACAGTTGAGACATTAAAGACAGAGTTTGGCAGATACGGAGAGAAGACTCCAGGTTTCCTGGAAACATATATTTATTCTGGAAAAGCACACATCCTGTGAAGTCTTCTCCACCCCTCATCCCTATCTCCCCTAGTAATATTGTGATTAACTTCCAGTTAATCGCTACACAGCAACAGGATCGCTTGCCAAACTGTTCCATAGCCTTTGTGAGGCTGTCCAGTTTATTGTAACAATTTTAAGTACACCACCAAGCAGAAGTCTCCAGTGACATTTTATTTTTAACTGTTATTTAATTTTTTTTAATTCACAGCTGAGAAGCATCATGCAGCTCCTACTATTCCATAGGAAGCTACCACTCTGGCCACTAAGATGTTGCTATACACTCTGAAGTCTTTCTCTGTACTGGCTGTGATCAAATTACAGTTGCTCTTTCCAACTCTGGTGCTGCCACAACCACCAACTTTTTGTCAGTACGGAAAAGTAACTATCAAACTTGACCTTGCCATACACTCTGAACATGCAGTGGAAAAATACGCTTTGCCAAGCCCATCAAGGCTCATAGGGTTGTGGTATGCAGGAACAAAACTTTAAAAATCTTACTGTACAGCGACACCTTGGCAGCACATGATCATCTATTTAAAAACTGATTTCTTCCATCATATGTACATATAAGTGCATGTGGTTTTCCCCCCCTCAGTATTTCAAGTCAGCAGAAATGATCTGTTGCTTCCCACTGGGTCGTTGTAGGAACGAGGCATCTCACTGATATGTCATCAGTTGCTTCTGAACTTTTTGGTCAAATACAGCAAAGTTTGTTTCAGCAAGCTGTAACTGCTTAATAATTCAATAATACTACTGGCATGTAACTGTATTCACTGTACACTCTTTAACTGCATGTAACAGATTTCAGTAGGAAGTTCATCAAATAGCTGAATATTTACCTTTTTTTTTAAAAAAAAAAAACTTCCCCAATCATTATTTTAGAATGTTTATGTAAGAACTAAAATTCCTTTCAAACTTAAGGCAGGTGAGGAGCACAACCATTGGAAATGGCACAATTTTCACTTTAAAATAATAAGTATCTGAATATCTGAATGCATCCACTAAAATTACTCAGGCTTGTATTTTGGTGAGATAATTAAATATGCTGCCTCTTTGTAACAGTTGCTGTGAACATCCATCTCTACATTCCTGTATCCCTGTCATTTAAGCATTGTGTAGATATTTTACTGGACCATTTTACTACATCTTGGTGCAAAAAAAAAAAAAATCAAGTTGCTCCAGGACTGGTTTTAAAGGTTCTTACTTTAAGTTGCTTCAGACACTGTTAAAAAAAAAACAACAAACCAACATAATTTCACACAAGAGCGTGTAAAAATATTCACTCAGTTTATCTCAGGTGCCTATTCCAGATATATCCATCACAAATGCTTACGTTATTTTTTTTCCTACAGTATAGAAACAAGAAATTTACTGGGAAGGAAGAAACTGAGATTTCATATAAAAGTTGAACTACTTCCAATCTTAGTAGCTGCCTAATGGTTAAGAAAACTACCTAATCCCATTTTTGCCTTAGCCCAACTAAATTGTACGTACACACAAATGAGGATGCCCAAACAACCAAAGATACATGGCTGATACACAAAAAATGCCCTCATTAAAAAAAAAAAAAAAAGTAGACGCTGATATAAAAGAAAATCTCCTAACACAAATCAAAAGATTCATAAGTCTCCAAACCAGTCCTCTGTGGTCCACTGAGTCAGGGGCAATAGCTTTTCTTCTTAATGCATTGTTCACTGTTATTTCTGCCAACTAAAAATCAAGTCCAGAGAAATCCATTTTCTAAGGCACGCCAAAGAGATCATGCAACAGGAAAAGACCTAAAACTCAAGGTGCAAGGATAAGGAAGAGCAAGTATGAATATATAACCACAGGGCCCTCAAATCATATATTTGATGAGAGCACTTGATTAACTCCTTTATTTCGTGGTGCTTCTCACATCCTCATCACAGAAATGTTTCAAGAGCAAACAGAGCAGTAGCATGTACACAGAAACCAAAGAAAAAGTGAAACAGGAACACCAGTGCATTGGGATAGTAGGAAGGGAGGGAACAAATATTCTGCATTTCAGCCTTATGCAATACATACCGGCCAGCAACCCCCCTAATTAGGATGAGCCATGTTCATGACTTCCAATAATCCCCACACCTGGATATTTTTAATGCTGGTTTGACGCTTTAGTTTCCAAAGAAAAACACCTCTATTGTCTCATTAAAGCAGCAGAAATTCACTTGTACAGTTCCAGATGCTGTGTCTGTCCTCACGATCAACATTCCCACGATGTCAAGATGAGTTTGCAACTAAGAGATGCTTTCTGCCAACTTGCTAAACTGTGAATCTCATATGGCAGTGAGTTGCTGAAGGACTTCACTTTCCATTCACAGGAATTATGTGATATTACAAGCAAGGAAGTAGCTCTGAATGAACCTGAAGGCCCTTTGTGTTGACACAGTAAGAATGCATAACTTTCATTTTTGTGGAAGGAACATTCTTGAGGCTAGAATCTCATCCTTTTGCCTAACCTACTCAGAAGCACAAAGTGGGTTTTTGAAGTCTGGTTAATTTGCTCATGATCCAAATGCACACAACTGGTGAAATCAATTCATTACCTTTACACTCCCTCAGATCACAGCTCACATGTAGCACAGTTAGCTCCTGCCACCTTGTGGGGCTCCATGGATTTCCCTGAAAGCTTGTTTCAGCAGTGAGTTGGTAAAAAAAAAGAACAACAAAAACATTCAGGAATTGGTTTCCTTGTGTTTCATCATAGCAAGTGTTAAAGTGAAAGAGATTGTGCTATTCTGAATATTTTCTGGTTCATTATTCCTAGCATTGTTTACATAGCTGAAGGGCTGGATATAGTAATCATATGGGGGATGTTTTAAATATTTAAATATCTTTCAAGAATTCTAAGTTTTAGATAGGTTCTTTGCAGATGCATTTAAGTTTAAATGAACACTATGATCAAGTAATTGTCACTAGCAGTAAATCTAATGTGTGTGAAAGAGATTCCATGTAGAAATAATATGAATTTTAGGCTGAAAATCCTTGCAGTCAAGTGCATTTTTGAAACATAGTAATTCTATTCTTGTAACGAATTCTGCATTTGTTCAAATTTTAATATAGCAAAAACACATGTCAAGTTCTCTCAAAAGATCCAGTTCTGTGCGATCACCTTATAGCTGCAACTTGAGCTTCTAATTAGTGTTTCTCCCTTCCTCATTCCCCTTCACCTCTATCACACTCAGAGGACTTAATGAACTACCAAAATTCTGCAAATCCATGAACCTGATCAAGAACCCAACCTTTTTTTTTTTTTTTTTTTTTTTTTTTTTAAATTCTAAGAGCTCAGTAATTTGCCACAGATGTACAGGACATTTGAAGAGCATTTCCTTGTCCCACATCCCCACTCAGATACCTTCACTGAACCTAGTGAAGATTTACCATGTCATGCATCTGTTACCAGCTTGTAATGGTTTTATGGTTTTTGGTTATCAGTATTCCACATCATAACATCATGTAGTGCACTGGGAGTTGAAGAGTTAACACTCCAGTTCTGTGGATCATGAATAGTTCTGGGTACCTTGTTCTCAGAAGAACTACATGCTATACAGCCCAGAGGACTTTGCATTGTTCTGTTTCTGTTTTCCATCCAGAGAGAAAGATTAAACTGCTCACAGCTTACGAGACGTGCTCTCTTTTGCCTTCCTGTTTGTCCCAGCTAGACATCTCACCTTCAGCATTAGAGTAAGGCCTTTGGTTTTTCGACACTCTCTCTCATTTTATCTGATTTATTAGCTTCAATTCTACTTATATTGTATTATAGTGTGCTATCCTGCATTTTGATATCTTATTGAGTAAATTAGTTTGTTTCTCCTCAGATTGTTGCCGCTGTTTTGTTTTTAGGCCCATCTCCCCACCCTTTTCCCTTTTTCCCCTTTCCTGGGTTGTAAGTCTGTGGGTCTCCCTACCCCATTAGTCACAAAACTGGGCTGGAGTGGCCCATAAACTGTTGACACAGCTGTAGTAAACTGAACTTCTTGGGACTTCCTTTGGTAAGGGGAAAAAACTGTCAGATTCAGAAGAGGAACAGTGCTTTCTAACATTATAAGCAAAGTGTCTTCAGTAAAGGCCTCAATAGCTCATAAATAAACTGAAGATCAATGATTACAGATCCATGGCCAAAAAAAAGTACAGCAGAAACACCCCCTTTCATCCATAAGCATAATGTATTCTGTTAAAGATTGAAGCAATGACAAAATGTCAGGCAGTGCACCCGGTCTGCACAAAAAAAATTTATGACTTCACAAGCTTCTGTCTGTCTCCTATAGCTTTGATATTCCTTCCCCACCTCCCCCTACTTTTAAAGTCCTAGTAGTAGCCAGACAATTAATTTACAAGTCCAAGTTCAGAAGCGTCTGTGACAATCTCCGATAACACCCGGGCTGAGATTCCCTCTCAGATTGAGTTCTGCCCATGCACTGACTGTCTGGATGACATCAAGGCACTTCTCACAGTTGTCCTTATGCATTCCTCCTCTACAGAAAACTCAGGAGAAAGGGAAATCCGTAGGGCATCAGGACTGCAGAAGACAAGCTGTGTACCCTAGAAGTGAGGTACCAGCGTCACCTACCCTCAGTCTGTATATTTGTTGTATCAACACCTTTTTGTTAGGAGCCATGTGGTTCAGCCCCTTCCCTGCTCTGGAGTACCAAGACACCAAACCAGCCTCGCTCTAATTGCAGATGTGCATCAAAGGCACCTTCAGACCTTGGCTACAGAGAAGAAGAACTGTTATTATCTCACACCAGAAAAGATTCAGATCCAATGCCCACTGCAAATCTCTCAACACCATCTCAAAGCAATACAGAAAAACACTGGGACTGTAAGAAACACCAATTCAATGCAAGTGAGTGTTGACAACAATCCTTTCATCTTCATTTTATCTCTCTAGCAGTCCTATATTTTGAAATATTAGAAATGCAATAGGAAGATTTCTGCTTGCCTACAAACTCAAAGCACAAACAGGGAGTCGAGCTACTCTGCAAGACAGTTGGAAACAGCAACATGACAGTTCTCATAGCCTGATCAAAAGTCTTCTTGGTGAGCCTGAGTTGGCCATAATAGCACTCCTACTCAGAAGCAGATTGAAAAGTACCTGATTATTTCTACTTTTCACTGTTGTCCATGGGTTCTGAACATAGCAGAGATAACTGACCAGTGTTACTGACCAGTATTAATTCTGCTTTAGTCTGTGAGATCCCTAAGGAGCCAGAAGCACTTGGTACAGGCCAAGG
This sequence comes from Lagopus leucura, assembly GCF_019238085.1. Taxonomy (NCBI): domain Eukaryota; kingdom Metazoa; phylum Chordata; class Aves; order Galliformes; family Phasianidae; genus Lagopus; species Lagopus leucura. The sequence continues at coordinate 91,670,261 of NW_024962262.1, forward strand.
AAGGATCATGGCATGTCTTCATTCTGGTTCCCCTCTGAAACAGTAATCCACAACAGTCAGGGTAAGATCTGTGTTACTTGTTCTTGAAATGCCTGTTTGAAATGTTTTTTTCTGCAAAAAAATTTTTGCAAACTTTTGTTGAGAAAGTTTTCCAAGCAGTTTTAAGTTACATTATTCAAGTAATAACTAGAAAAAGACCTCACCTCCTCATCACTTACCAGTACTATTTTTAAGCTATACTCTTACTTATCTCCTTTCGTCAACTGTTTAACCTTATGATTTAAGGAGAAAAGAGGAAAGTTCTGAATGTAATAATCTCTATTTGTTAGAGAAACATCTTTATAAATCTGTCAGGCTATAGAATTTACAAGCTTCTTTAAGTAACAAGCCTTATCAGATTTCCAAGACTAACCTTGCTGCTTTATAAACTGGAATCCACAATCAGAACCATCTTTACCAATTGTTTCACTGGTGCCAAGCCACAACAGCTTACCCAAAAGAGTGCACATGCCCAAGGATGTGTGCCAAAACGTTTCAGTGCAGGATCAGGTCTCTATACCGTCAGCTGCATGTAAGGCTTCAAAAGCCTGCAAGTAGCTCAGGGGACCGCTATTACAGACGCACTGTTGGACTGGGACCTAAAATACATGAAGATCTTGGTCTTCTCCACAACTGAAGAATTCTTAACAATTACACATACACATACACACCACAACAACAACAACAAAAAAAGCATTCCCTCTCTCACTCCTCCCAAAAAATAATTTATTCTGCGTTTGTGAAATAAGAAGATACATACTTATAATTGCAATTCCTTCTCATCTCCCTCAGATGAAAACACTACATAATCCTTTGGGATAAACTCAACAAAGGAAAAAAATCAGTAAAAAAAAAAAAGCCTCAAATTCAGGAGCATTTAAAAAAAAAAAGCCAACAGCTATAAAGCCTGTGCTGACCATAATAATAAAACAAGGATGGGGAATACAACATCCTTACGATCCACCAATTTTTACCAATTATTGTCTTTCTACCATTTTATTCCACAGTGTAGCACAGAAACAGTTGGATTTGACATCAGAAAGTGAACAAGGTATTAAGAATTTTCTATGAAACTGTGTTCTGGTATGCTCAAGACTGTGTGCCAACTGATAAACCTGCTTAAAACTCTAGGTCAGCATAGAAGTCCAAAGCTCTGAACAACAGCAGTATATAAAAAGAAAGCACAAAATCCAATGAATGTCAGCCAAATATGTTTTAAAAGACAGTCAGTAGGTTTCCTTGTTACTGAACTACCACTAAAAATTACAAGTCTTAGAATGTAAGACTGGAACCACCAAGTCCTCTACAAAGCCCCAAACTGCTGCAATGATTTCTTCTTTGTACACCAGTTATGTCAATCTCTAGAGCAGCTGAACTATTTAAGCACAGACCAGGCCTAGCTTAATAAAGTCTTTTGAGCAGTAGGACATTTTAGAGCATGCCTAGTACCAGCCTAAACACATTTCTACCACCTCCGCACATCTCAGACCACAGACAGAGCACGCTCATACATCCCTGCAGAAGTCACTTTCAGAGAAGTAGGAAGAATGGAGGGCGGTATTCATACAGCACCGAGTTAAGGAGAGATCCTACTGTGTTGTGTTCCTATCACACAGCGCAAGCTCTTGAGTAGAGAAGAACAGTTCTGAATATTGAAGTTGGATGCTAGCAGATTTGGTAGCAGTTTGTGAATACTCAGCCAGTCAGCCTGAAATCTGACATGACAAAGTTATCACTTTTTTTTTTTTTCCTATTAGTATGGAGAAGTAATATTGTCTACATACAAAGCAGAACTTTTAGTAACAGAAAGGTAGCAGGTGTAATAAATTTCTACAGCAATAGAAAATATAAGATAGTATAATATAAGATAATATAAGATAAAATAGAAAATATAGAAAATTTCAGGAAGTTTGGAAGTTCTGCCATGCCCTGGCCTTACCTGAACATCCCTGGGACAACTGCAATCTGTGAAATAGAGTTCTGAATGGTTTATAGGAAGTAGTTAGCTGATACCTGGAGAAGTATGCAATTATGGCAGCAAAGTGTTATTATGTCCTAATAATGTGTTATTGTTTAACAGAATATGCAACATATATTTACGACAATATCATCATCTACCGCCCTCCCCAACCCTACTGTGCCCTGGTACAGCCTCACCTGGAATACTGCATCCAGTTCTGGGCCCCCCAGTACAAAAAAGACAGGGATCTCCTGGAAAGAGTCCAGCAGAGGGCCACAAAGATGAGAAAGGCCTGGAGTATCTCCCCTACCTGGGTCTGTTCAGCCTTGAGAACAGACGACTCCGAGGGGATCTGATCGATGTCTATAAATATTTAAGGTGTGGGAGGCAAAGAGATGAGGCCAGACTCTTATTCAGCATGCATGGCAAGAGGACAAGGGGAAATGGCCACAAACCGGAGCATAGAAAGTTCCACACAAATGTGCATAAGAACTTCTTCATGGTGAGGGTGACGGAGCACTGGAACAGGCTGCCCAGGGAGGTTGTGGAGTCTCCTTCTCTGGAGACGTTCAAGACCCACATGGATGCCTACCTGTGCAGCCTGCTGTAAGGAGCCTGCTTTGCAGGGGGTTGGACTTGATCTCTATAGGTCCCTTCCAACCCCTGTAATTCCATGATTCTGTGGTTCTACAGTACACTCAAAGACTTCACTGTTTAAAAGAAGTCTTTTTTAGAAGACTTTTTTTCTGTTTTAGAAAAGTCTGGTTAGAAAGGGAATTATTTTGACTCTTTGGTAGGATGATATGCTAAAAGTCAACATTCAATCCACTTCTTTAGAGGAAGCGGCAGCTTTTTCAGATGTTAAAGAGCATCACAGACATCAACCCAAACCAAGGGGACTTATACTGAGATTCAGTACTGTATTAATAGGCTGTAATTTTAACTGGTATTTTACTTTATGACAGATTCAATACTTGGAAAGCAGCAAAATAACATAAAAATCTGAACAATTTTTTTATTTAAAAACTTTTTGTCCCATAACACAGTCTCAAGTTTTTCCCTCCAGAGATTGCACCACGTTTAACAAAGGAGAGAGACATCACTATCCCAGATTTGTAAACAGAGAAACAGAAAGAGGAAACAATCGACCCAAGATCATGAAGCAAATTAAGAGTAAAGCTGCATTACTGGCCTGTTTTAGGTTTTTTTTTTTTTTTCCTGTTTCTTTGGGTGAAATTTTCACTCTTTGAATCCTAGAAGGAAGTGCTAGCCTTTCATTTGCTTCCTAAAGTATAAATGTAGAACTAGAATGTATTTTCAACCATCTCTCTGAATATACTTCAGCTTAAACAGTAAATTGTATCAGATACAGTATTGCACATGCCTCAGGTCATACTTAATAAAGTTCATTCAGTGCTTGATGCACATCTTACTAGAAACTTACTCCAAGCTTTCTCTCCTTCACTCCTAACACCATTTGAGTGTAATTCACATGTTACTCAAAGAATGTCTGCTTTGGAAAATGTTCTTGCTTCAGCTACATCAGAACACAACCACTCTTTCTATGTGTGTGCCTCATACAGAAGGCGTTATACCAGCATAACTTTATGGGCCAAAAGACAGCTACAGAAGTGCAAATATACCCTTATAGAAAAGATTTTACAGCTTATTTTGGTTTCTGAAGGTGAAGAAATCGTCATGGCACACAGTACCTTAATTCTGAGCTTATGTATCCACACTCATAATTTCATCCCTGTTTCTGCAACAGTAAAATCCACATCAATAACCAGTATTATGATAAAGGTCAAGTACAGGAGAGCCTTAAAGAATAAGTCCCTCAATTAGATCTTTGAAGACATTTGCTATGAACCCAAATTTCCTTCCACTGAAGCCAACAGCAAACTTCTAATGCAATTTAGAGAGACAGCGATCTTAGCCATCGCAGCATCGTTCCTGGGAAAATGAGGAATTAATTTGCAGTGATGGGACCAAACCTTCTACTCCTCCAAAAACACCTCAGAGAGGGGTGGGGGTGTCTCATTCTTCCCATCAAGCATTGTCAATGTAGTTGCAGCAATACTTTAAACACAGTTCCCCTAGCCGGTTTTGCCAGAATTCCCATAACAAACAGAGCCCAACTCTGCTCCAGCAGCCTCAGTGGGCTCACATAAACACATCAGCTCAGAGCTCGGACTGAAGGGAAGCTTATAACCACATTTTTTTACATGGCCAGTAGCCCACCTCAGTGCAAGACGACAGGAAAGCACTACTAAGCACACACTGAGGAAGGGGCTTCTCTTAGATATCTCATCCAGAACATCCTCCAAGATATCACAACTCCTGAAAAAAAATCTTGGCTCAAATACTTCTTTTCTGAAAAAGAAAGCCTCAACATTTCACATATTTAAGGGGGGAGGAAAACGTGTCAGAACAAGAATAGTTCAATCCTAAGGAAATGCAATAACTATAAAATCAGCCACATTACTAAAGCATTCTGTTTAAACACTTCTACCAAACAAGAGCTAATTGTTTTAAGGCACTTTTATAAAACATGAATACTTTGGCAATAAACAGCTTCCATAAGAAAAGCTGCCTAAAAATGTGTGACTTATTTCCTTACTGCGCTTACAGCAAATGCGTGTGAAAATAAAAATGATGACCCTTTCAGGATGAGGGATTCATCGTACTTCAGCACGTTCTCTTAAGAAAAAGTGTAGATAATATTCAGTAACTTTCCCACTTTATTTATTTTTTTTTTTTTAAAGGAACGCTTGTTCTTGCCTGTTTTAAACATCTGTGAACAGCATTTCAACTGTCACTTCCATTCTCTTCTAATTTCTATTTAGGTTTTCATCTTCTATGTTAATACTCAGGTATACAAGAATCCCAACAGCTGTAGATACTTTGAATACTCTATGCAATGATACAAAAGAATTTGGACAAACAGAAGAGAAAGACAAGACTACAAAATCTGTTTGCACCAAGGAAAGAAGGCCATAAAAACACTTCTTGAAGTGTGTCATTCTTCTTTTTGGGGGAGCAAAATTCCAATATGTGAATAGTTTGTATAACCATGCCACTAGGCCTCAGGCACACTCTACATTTCTGAGTACAACCCTGCAACCAGCTGAGGTCTAATTCTGCATTCCTTAGTAGTCAGAAACACTGGTACACTCTTATCCTGCTGTAGAAAAGCACCATGGAGCTGCAGAGTCAATACATGCTATCAAGTTTTTTTTTTTGTTTTGCTTTTTGTTTTTTTTAAACGCTGTCAAGATGCTATTAATATTTTGAGTGGGGAGGGAGGGAGGGAAGAGGTTAGAATTCTTTATCGATGTTACTCCATAGAGTTTCTATGGCATTTATCTTTTTTTTTTTTTTTTTTTAAATTATATTTTTCTTCATCTACTACATAAATTAAGCTGAGGAAAAAGCATTCAACAAAACGCTTGATTTCAGTTTTTGGGTTCTGGACAGCAGTGGTGCTAGAGTCATTTCTGGAAATGATCAAGCCCTCCCTTGGCCATTAAAACCACAGCCACATGTCACACAATCTGAAGGAAAGACTGTCACAGCAGTTTTAAAAGAATCACTTCGTTGTTTTTATTTATTTTAATCAAGCAACATTGTAAACAGACAGGTCTCTGTTCATCTGTACCTGCCAGGAGCAGGAGAGGCATCCATCTCCCACACAGATGTTAACACAGTTACAGCGTCATCTAGTGAGCTGCTCTGTGCTCCTCTGTAGTGGCAGACTTCTGCCATTACAAACAGGGACTTTGGATAATGGATTCTGAAGTTGTCTTAGAAAACACATTCAGGTTAGCATAAATAGATTTACAGTTAAAACAAATCTTCTCTGAACAAAGAAATTAGACTCAAATTTCAATCAGATGTTACTGACCTTTAACATATATTAATAAAACATCCCTGAAAGTAACTTAGCTTTATTTTATGACAAACCAATGCTAAAATTTTACTGCAATGTTTTATAACCCTCCCTGTATAATAAATTACTTTTATTTTTGGGTTCAAAATTGTAAACAAAATTCAAATACTGAACGTGTCAGACTTCACTGAAGGACTTAGAGGATGGTGACGCACTGAACAGGTTGCCCAAGGAGACCGTGGATGCCCCATCCCTGGAGGCATTCAAGGCCAGGCTGGATGTGGCTCTGGGCAGCCTGGTCTGGTGGTTGGCAACCCTGCACAGAGCAGGGGGGTTGAAACTAGATGATCATTGTGGTCCTTTTCAACCCAGGCCATTCTATGATTTGACCAGAAAGAAGAGCTATATTTAAAACTAAGTTACCTGAAAGCAGCAAATTCCACTGCAATTGCAGAAAAAATATAAGTGGTATAAAGTTGGAAAAGCAAGAAAGCTCATTTTTCCTCTGTTTTGAGAAAGCAAAGCAAACAGGGATTAGTTTTCCCAGTTCTAAAAGCTTGGTTTGGTTACATCAGAATCTGTACCTTATTCGGGATCGTACTCTCTTTAAAGCACTGAGTGCAAGTGCTGCCTTCATTAACCCATATGGGGGTGTTTGTGCACACATACTACTTTAATAAATAGGACTCTTAAATACCATAGTTTAAATAGTATGATTTGTCACATTCTGAACAAAAGCTTTCCATCACTCACGAGCTAAATAAACGCATATAAGCCATGTAATCACTTACAAAAGGGGCAGGCATACAGTGCATCCTCTGAACTAGCAAAATGAAGTGCCAAGCTTAGTGTAAAGGCTATATTTGTCAATATATTTTAACCATCGTCTACCAATACAGATTGCCTCTGAGAAAACAAATGCAAAAATATCAAAGCAAAATGAGATCAAATCACTAATTTAAATCAAGCGCCTACTGATTATGGTCACAATTTCAGTCAGTTGAACAGACAGATCTGGAATGCCAGGGCACCACATGTGCAAAGGTAATGTGCACACCTGGGGCTCACAAAAGCCATGAGGATGTGGTGTAAGAGTCTCCCTGTTTGAGCTCTGCTTGCCTCCACACTCTGCCTCAGCCTGGCTTGACAGCTGCAAGGGCAGACAGCATTCCAAAACACATCCAAAGACTTTTCCATAGGATTCCCAACTCAGAGCAGCCACTGTCCTCACTGGGAGGCCTGAGCTGCCACCCACTGTGTGGGGACACCTGTGACAACCACCTCACCTCCCCTGATTCATTTGCTCTATCTCCCTTAACAAAGAGCAATCAAACTCTGCACACTGCCTTGTGGGACCACCCAGGACGGCAAGCAGAAAGCACAACACCCGCAGCACCACATCACCAGGAGCCTGCTCCTCCACACAAATAAATAACTGCTTCCCTTGGACTTGCCTCCCAGAGGGGCAGGATCATCCTTTGCTGCTTGCAAACCAGGCAGGCCTGGACAAAGAGGCCTAAAGCCTTGCTCAGAGATTCACCTGGATGAGCAGTCAGCTCGCAGCAGCAGTGAACTGTGCAGAGATGGCAGAGCTGCAGCTCCTCTGACAGTGTCCTTGTGAGGAAATCAAGCCTCACAGGGCTCTCACAGCATCAGGTTTGGCCCAGGTCACTTTGAGCCACAGAACATACTCCACACAAGCATCCGATGCTCTGCAACAACACCGCAAGCAACACCAAGGTGAGCACATACAAGACGTGTGAAGAAAACACTGATTTAACATCACAGGGAACAGTTGGAGACGGTTTTCCTCTGACACACATGCAGGCAGTACTCTTAGAGATTAATGGGAAAGGGGAACACACAACCAACAATTCCACTTAGCTGTCCATGCTTTACTGCCCTTATTTAAGGTTTTCTGTACCGATAAATAAAACTGAAAACTTCCTCCCCTTGCTCTAGTTCTGACACTCGTGCTCTTCATTTAGTCCAGCAGCCTTCAACAAGAGGCACAGCAACTTCTGTTTACTCTTTCAGCACTGGAACGTGTTTTTAATCAATAGAGGAAACAAACTGCAAATAGGTTGTTGCATTAAAGTATTTGCTAACAGCTTTGTCATTCCTCATTTTGCAGACACCAAATTTCCCCCCATAAACACCCCTGTTTCTCCAAAAGCAGCTGGAAATTAATTATGCTATTTTAATTTTCTTATTAATTCCTATGCCATAGCTCTGTAATCAGTGCTGAATTGTGCTGCAATTTTGTGTACTTGTTTCAAAATATATTACGAGCACTTGATGACTGATGTTTAACACGATGTATGAAAGAGTATCTCAAATAAATTAGAAGGAAGAAACACAAATAGAGACATTTTACTTGAAGTAAGCAAGAATTCCGAGACATCCAAATGAGGTAAATGCTGAAACTCCCAGGTCTGTGGCACAGCGTTCACCGATGAGAACTGAGGCAGGCCAGAAGTCTGCGCTCCACAACACAAGAACTGAGTATTAAAAAAAAGCTTTTTGCAAAGAGAGAGAAGCCAGACTTCAGTGAACTGGTGCTGATAACAATACCTCTTTCAAAATCTATACCCTCCAACTACCGATTTAACCTGCATCAAAACACTTTCCTTGCTGAACCACATAAACTTGGGAAGCAAACATATGTGCAAAGTAACGTTACATACATGACAAATGCCACATATCACCCACCTGCTGCTCTCCCAGCCCCTTCTCATTTTCAGGAGCTCTGCACATTTCAGCCTGCGTTCCTTGCCCTCCTTCTATTGCTCACATTCAGGCCATGCACTCGTGCACTGATCACTGAGTGCAATGGGTGTGTGACCCTGGCAGGACTGACTGTATATCAATAATTAAGAATAACACAAAATTGGCAGCCTTCCTGAGGAACTGCAGGCTACCAGCAGCTTTGGTCAGATCCTAAAAGGGGTGCACATCATAGAAACGCTCAGGTTGGAAAAGACCTTCAAGATCATCAAGTCCAACAACAACCTCACCATACTACCTGAACTCTAACAACACTCTGCTAAATCACGTCCCTGTCCTGTAATCCAACTGCAAAGGTGTAGCTGTAGGACTCTTCAATAGTAGAGCTCTTCAATAGTTAGGACAAGATGCAATGCACAAAAAGATAGTAATAATAATAAAACTACATGAATCAGCATGATGTGGCTCACTATAGAACTTCTATTGCTTAAAAGTGACTCGTGGAGAGTAAATCAAACACGGCCAACCACAACAGCGCCCATTTCATCAGCCTAGCAAAAAAGCAAAACTTCCTCTTAACATTCATAGACCAATTTTAACACAGAATATCACAATGTTTCAGCTCTGCTGACCTTTGTGAAGTTACTTAATGCTGAAAACTGTGAAAACAAGGAAAATTTTGATTTCTTATGTTACTCTATTCATTCCCTCCCAAGGTTTTCTTTATCAAGCTCCAAACTTCTCATGGTGCTATTTTCTTAAATAAGCTCACGTATAGAAACAAGAACTTAGGATAATTTGTTTCACAAAGGAAGAAAGGTGATTTACTATGCTACTGTAGAAGACATAATCCCAACCATTATCACACAACATGCCTTATCCACTCCTGCAAGCTTGTTGGTTAAGACCTGACTGGGGAGGGTACGGGGAGAAAAGGAAAGAAGAGCAAAAAAAAAAAAAAGAGACTACTTTGGACAATGCAGATGCTTGAAGGTCCTTACGTAACTGGCAGAAAAACCATACTTGGGAAATACCTGATGAAAGCCACCAACTAAACGCATTAAAGTTCACTCAGAAGTTTCCAACCTGCTAAAGGCACTGCTCAACACACTCAGCAGCACAGAGAAGCCACCATGATGTGGTCAACTCACCAGGGGCCAGCGTTCAAGCTTTCCTCACTTGAACCCTGCCATGGGCCAATTCATCTGTCATCAGCGGTGCTGAGGGGCTGCCCTTCACCCTGTGCACCTGGTCCTGGGAAAGCCACTTGTGACCACAGCTCCTGAGAAGGCAGAAACCTTCCTGGTGCTGCACCTACAAGAGGAAAGTAACCATGCAGCAGGACACTGGGTCAGCATGGTCCTTGCTGGGGATTCTGAGAGACATTCAGTTTGCTACAGACTACGATCCTCAAGAAAAAGAAAAAAAGAACAGGTACCAGGATGAGCGACTTCCCACCTCCCCTCAACAAGGGAAGATGCAGACAGGATTTGTTGAGATTTCTGTCAAGAGAGCTTCCACTTGATATAAGTTCAGAGAACTTACATCTCGTGCTGTGGAATGATGGAACGAATTTCTTTCACCTCTGCTGGAAGAGACATTTGGTGACAACAAGGGTCAGTGAAATGCTGTTTCTTACTTTTGAAGAAGATTTTTCACATTTTATGAAGTCTTTCATCCTGAAACACCCACGTGGAGGATTTCTGATAAGAATTCCGTGCTTCCCCAGCAATGGATTTTCTTAGTGTAATTGCATAAAATTCAGTTAGCCTTACTTCTCCTTGCTAAAAACTGAAATTTTGTTGTGGCAGCTTTTTGTATACAGAGATGTCTGAAGCTGGCTTATTTTCACATGCTGAATTGTCCACACTCACGAGGACTTGCTATTACTCTGTGCATTTGTGTACTACGAAGGAAAAGGCAGGAACATTGGAAAACGTCAAACCCATGCTCTTCCTCTTTGTTGATTCATTTTTCGTTATCAACTTCATAAACACTAGAAATGATAAAAATGCTACTGTCACTGCAAATGCTACAATTAGATTTTCACTAACTGAAGTCTCCTTTCCTCCTCCAGTAGAGCTCTTTAAAACCAAAGCCACCTCATCACCACAGTAGCTAAACACTGGTTTTCAGCAAATCTTAGTCTTACATGAAATACCCTTACTGGGTTTAGAAACAAAAGTTCAAATTGGTAAGTCAGGCTTCTTAACAAAATAGGGCCAGAACACTAAAGCAGGCTCTTTTGTCAATTTCACATTCCATGAAAAAGTTAGCTGCAACTTAGCACTAGATTATGAATATTAAATAAAAACAATGTAGTCATAAAAAACTATTCAGACCAATGCATATTTTTTTAATGAAAACCAATATCTGATTTCATAAAGTTAACACAGAGAACTTAGTATTAAATTGCATAATACACACAGTAGCCCAAACAGCATGTTCAGTGGCAAAAACTCTTCAGTAAGCTCTCGTCTCAATCTAAGCTCTCCTGTCAATAGCAACACAGATGAAAGCCAGCAGCTTCACACGACTCTAAAATACCTTTTTCTAAAAGTTGTGCTATGGAGGAAGTTGGACATTTGCATGAGATACTCAGCTGGCAGAATTCAGTAAGACCACTCACACATCAAGACGGGCATTTCTCAGGAAAGCTTTGTAGGGAGCATACTCTGAGGGAAAGGGCACAACCAACAAGATGTGGGTTTGATTCCATTCTTGCTCACACTGCTAAATGGCTGCAGACAAGCCTGTGCTGCTTTCACTGTGCTGTATCTCAGGTGCCTAGAACAGGAATAAGAAGTGACTGTTCCTTGTTTTGATGTGTGTGATTACAGCATGACCTATGTGCTTCTCCAGACAGGGCACAAGCACATGAACAAGGCAATGCCAATTATTAATAATATAGTTCAGAGAACAGCGTGAGATTCGTTGTTTTTATTTTTCCCTAAAACACTGCAATCTAACAGCAGGCTGTCAATCCACTCTTCAGGTAACCCCTACACCAATTCAGGTCTTACCCCATCTGAAACCCATCAAGAGGAGTGACAGCTGGGGGTCTTCTATGGAACACTATGCATCTCTAAGCACCAGGCTCAGCACACCACCCTCAGAATGAAGCACTGCACTGTCACTAAAATTTAAAAAACAATAGTTATAAATAAATAGCAGTAGTGGTAAAAAAAAAAAAAAAAAAAAAAAAACAAACGGAGTCTGCTTCTGACAGTGAATTCCCCTAATAATAAGGGGAAGAAAGGAAAAGGCATAAAGATAACACAGCAGAAGAAAAAGCTGACTTCTTCCTGTTTCTCCCCATACCTCCAGAAGCAGTTTGAAATACACATGACCATTATATCAAGCCAGTTTTGCAGACTCCTAAGTAATAAAGAAAGCATACATTATTATGGTTACAGTGAGGTAAAACAGTATCCATACTGTGCTAAAACAAACTTAATTCGCTCAGGTAAACTGTTCCCATATACAGGCATAGTGCGATTTAATGAAGGGAAGTTTCATTAGCCTCCATCTGCAGGTGGAAAAGGACATATGGCTACATTTCCATGATATGCTCTGACCCCATGAACCTTCAGCCCACCACAGCCCCCGCTGGGCCATCACCCACACACAGGGCACAGGATGCAATCGGGGCCCACAGTTTGGAAAGCAGCTGCTGGTTTTAACAGTGACAGCGTGAGTTATGGTGAGGAATTAGAACCAGAGTTTCAGTTCAGCTCCAGCTTTAATTTCCAGCATCTTCCTCCATCAAAGGGCCACCTTCTCACAAACACAGAACCCTGTATGTGCCATACAGAGGCCAAAGAGAGGTGGCATTTCAGCTCACAGCTGCCCAGGTGTCACTGCAGGTGTGTTTATAGCCTTCACACCACAGCAGAGCCTACATGTGTGTGGCATATACCTCACTGGCATGTTACACTACTACACATAGTGAAGAGCAACTCTATCCCCATCCACTTGCTCCAAGTTCCCTAACTTCCTACCAGCCTGCTGCAAGGCCTGTCCAGAACATCACTGACCATCAGCCCACAGACTACAAGCAGCAGCAGCAACCTGGAAGAACTTTCAGCTCTGAACGCAAGCAAAGATATCAGTGAATTTAGCAAAGTTTATCACATGCTCAAAGATGTTTGCGTGCTTAGGACTGCAAGCTGGAGAACCACTAACTTCTGAACAGAGTGCATTACAAGCATTCTGGAAGAAAAAAAGTGAGAGGTATAAAACAAACGCATGGTTAACTCTGATATTTAATGTGGAAAATGTGACATTTAAGATGTTTAATTATTCACATGACATCTATGACAGAGAACATTTTCCTCCTTGAATGGGAAAACAAGCATGGACAAATTCCTCTCACCATAACTCCTTCCCTAAACAGAGCTCCCACTGAAACCTATGGGAGCTCTGCAGGCACTGGGTGCAGAGCAAGCAGTCCTCAACAACTCCAAAGTGCCCAGGGCAACTTCCTGACAAACTGTAAGTTTAGGTCAAAACACAAGCTTCCTAAATTGTGGATCTGCATTGAAACACTTTATCAGCTCGCGGCGCTGAGAGGAAGGGGGAAAGCACAACAAACTTTTGAGACAGGGACCAATGTCTGAGAATTTCTCATGGCCCCTTCCTAAGCAGATCTCCCCCTCCCAGCCTGTGACACATGGGCACTCTACCTGGCGCTGCTTCCTAAGGCCGTCCTGTATGCCAGGCCTGGATTACTGAACTCCAGCCATGGATGGATACTTCAGTGAGACTTTGTAATAAAGCACATCTTCGTTGTTACCAAAACAAGCACTCCTTAAAGTAAACGGATATTTCCAGTAGTGGCCAAATCTAACAAAATCTTTATTCTCCCCTTTAAACAGCCATGCTATTTTTATTACATTTTAAGCTATGAGGAAATATACTTCTCAATCTCCTCTAAAACTTCCATCGTGCCTTTTTGTTCAAAAGGACACTTTTCTTCACAATTTGTTCGTTCCAGATCAATATTAGGCAAGTGCTACACTTAGCACTACACACAAAACGGAGGCCCACTGGTCTTAGAAGGTGCAGGCAGATGATTATCTCCACTTCACTTCTAAGACTGAACTCCCATGCACACAGAAGGCTTCGTCATATGAAACTAAAGCTACAAAATGACTGAAGAGCCCACCTCAAGCAAAGCCTCCATGGTGCCCTTGCCCATTATTGTTCACCACTGCTCCAAATAAAAAAGAAATTATAGGCTCTTATAGACCTCTAACCCGACTCTTACCTGGAAACACAAAATTAAGCCCAAAAATCAGCATATGTATACTCAGCTCTGAATAACAGTTTGAAGCTTACCAGCCAGTTTTTGAATTTCCCAGTGTGTTCTTACTTTGGGAAAATCATTGCATCAATTACACTACGCAGAGCAGGATGTCAGTAATGCTATAGAACAGAAAGCAACGATCTGTCACAAAGAATTTCAGTAGTTTAATCTGGTGTTGATAGTCTCAGACCTACACACACCAATCCCACCGCCAATAACATCTGGAAAATGGAGATTTGGGTGCAGTTCTACAGGAACTGAAGGAATGGCAGCACTGTATCTCCCCTACCTCCCCACAGCCATAATCCCAGCCATAAGAACAGGTCCACAGCCACAGCGTCACAGCTGCTCCCTGCAGCCCCCTTCTTGCTGGCGTGTTTGGGACCATCACTTAACACAAGTCTGCTGTACTCTGACTGGAAAAGGTCACGTTATTAATCCTTCATGTTTATGAGTGCTAAGCTTATCCCAAATGCATGTCTCATCTTGTTTTCTGTTAAGTATACAAAATTGCCATTAAAAAGAAGTGTGTGTGTGTTTAATCTCCCACTTCCTTATTTTAGGCCCAAAGCAGTTCAGTGCCAGTGTGGGCAAAGGTATGAAAGGTGCTCCGTGTGGCACACGCTTCATACTACCTGTGAACACAACCCCACAAATGTACCACCTCTCCTTTACATGACCTCATCAATCCAGCTCCAAAACCAAATTCTTTATCAGAAAGTGTCAGAACTTTTCCACAGCATACGGAGAGAACAGGAAGCTGCACACTGGAAGGTGAGGAATACTACTAAGTCACTAAGATTCATCTTTCAGATTGAGAGGTACCTGCATTCATCAATGCCAAAAGAAAAAAAACAACAACAACAAAAAAACAGCAACACAGAAACAGTATGGGTGGAATTCTAACGAACACTGTCTACGTTTAGAACCGAACAAACTCCTGCTGTAGTAGCACTGCTGCTATGTCAAACTTCTTGCTGATTCCTGAACCACAGAAATTTCCCATCATCTGCTCCAATGGTTGGTATTTTCCATGTTTTTCCCCTCACCACTATCTCAGCAAGTTTTTGACCGCCACACTGCACTCTGCACATCTTAATATTACTTCGGTTCAAAACTTCATCCCTAAGCCAATGAATTCATCATCCTTACAAAATAGGGTTCAAAAAAGTAAGAGACAAAGCATCACTGAGAGGACGGGAGATGCAGTGATGCACAGGTTATTCTGTTTGACACCTGTACAGAAACTTTGCAAGCCAGCTGCTGCTGCCAGCACCTGGAGAAGACATGTTTCCTGAGGTAGCAGAACCCAAATGAGCATCTTCCATGTCTGAGGCAGCACCGAGAGCTGCTCTGTCTCAGGAGCAAGAAGCAAGCTCTTTTTCTGCGCGTATGCTTTACATACTCACCCAGGAAGGCAAGTGGAAACTACAGACAGGCGAAGATGAAGCTGTCTCAAAGCCTTTGTCATGTGATAGTGACCTATAAAGTATCAAATAAAGGCACACCATCAGCACACCGTCATTTTACAATATCACAGCCCGCCGCGGCACTGATGAGAGGAGCGGTCCCAAAACTTGAGGGCAGCTTTCCCCTCGCCCCACCCCACCTGAGCTCCGAGCACAACACGGCAGCAGCAGGAAGCCTTTGGGAAGGCGCAAACAAAAGATGCACCGTGGCTGCGGAGGGCACAGGGAGCAGGTCGCCGTGCGTGCAGCAGCAGCAGGGTGGGTTATTCCTCCTCCCTCTGCCCGGCGGCAGTTGGGTGCACACGCAGCACTGCCAGCAGCACGCGTAGGGTTGCCCCACGCGAGATCATCGCCGCACGGGAACAAGGGGCGAGGCGGAAAGTTGCGCACGGGGGCAGCGGGCAGCACCGGGCGGCCGCAGGTACCGGAGCCCGAGAGAGATGGCTCCGGGCAGTGCCCGCAGCCCCGGGCACGGGGGCCCGGGCCGCCGCCCGTGCGAATTGTAGGGCCAGCGGAACCCGGGCTGCGGGGTGGGGTGGGAAGGAAAGGTATTAAATATGGAGCGAGGCTGCCGCCAGCCGGGGTTCGCCGCGGCTCTGCCCCCACAGAGACACCTCTGGTCCGCCGCCGGTCCCCATCAAGTTTGCATCTTAGTTACAAAATGTCGATCTCGAAGGCTGACAAGACACAGGGAGACGGGGAGAGGAGCGGAGAGCGAGCGAGCGAGAGTCAGGGAGAGAGAGCGAGAGAGAGCGAGCGAGCGAGAGAGAGAGAGAGAGCGCAGAGAGTCCATCTTGCTTTGAGGGGGGAGGAGAGCGGCAATAATGCAGCGCATAAATCTCGCCCTCCCGGGGGGGAAACTCTGCCCAACACCTTTGGGGGGGGGCGGGGGGGCCGCGGGGGTTGGGGGCGCTGCGAGCCGCCCCCCGGCGGGGCCCGGCCGCGGCGGTGGCAGCGCGCACCTCCCGCCGCTCCCCTCCTCCTCCCCGCGGGCCCGGGCGACGATCCCGCCGCCGCCGCTGCCACCGGGAGGAGGTGCCGCCGCCGGGAGCAGCGCGGAGCCCGGCCCCCGCCCGGCGCCGCTCGGTGCCGCCGGGCTCGGCGCGGGCCCCCGGCGGCGGGGCTCGGACGTGTCACCGGCAGGACGGGCAATGGTTTCGGCGCCCCAGGCCCGAGTGACCGCCGCCGGCCTGGCGGGGCCCCGGCCTCCCCGCGCGCACTCACCTCCGAAAAACAACTTTTACACGCGGGCCTCCCCCGGAAAAAGTCGCGAATCCGCCCCTCGCGCGGCTCAACCCTCGCGGCCCCCGGCCCGGCCCGGCCGCCGGGGGGAGCCGGGCTCGCTCGCTCGCTACCCGCCGCGCCGGGCGGAGGGCGGGGAGCCACCGCCGGTGCTGCCTCTCGCCCCGCCGCGCGCGTCCTCGCATCGCCGCCTTTTACCTTCCTCGCTCGGCGGAGCGGCATTCCCAGCGCAGACCTGCTGCCGTGTGGCGCCGGGATTAGCGGCGCTGCCCGCCCGCTCCGTTCCTCGCCGCCAGCCCTTCCTTCCCCGTCCTCCTCCTCCTCCTCCTCTTCCCCGCCTGCCTACCCCGGATCGGCTCTCCCAGCCGCCGCGCAAGTTTCATACATTGCAAATCAACCCGAGAGGAGGAAGAGCGAAGCGGCTGCCGGGGGGAGGAGAGCGGCGGCGACGGGCTGCGGGAGAAGGGCTGCTCCCCGTAAGGCGGCGCGACCCGGGCTCGCGGCGCCGAAGAAGAGCCCGGCGCCCACCCGGCGCCCCTCGGGGCGGCCCCCGCCAAGTTTTCTGTCACCGTCGCCCCCCGATGTCACCGCTCACCTCCGCGGCCTGCCGCTCCGCCGCCAACTCGCCGAGCGGACCCCCCCGTTTAGCCCCGCCCGCTCCTCACCGCCCCCCGGGGCCGGGGCCGCCGCCGCCCCGGGCGCATCGCCGATGACTGCCGGAAAACGCGCAGGCACCCGACTCCCCGCCCGGCCCGGCCCCGGGGCCGCCGTCTCCTCCACTGCCGCGGCGGGCGGTACGCGGTGCTCTCCCCGGCGGCCCCCGGCCCTCTATCCGCCCCCCGGCGGGCGATGCCGCCCCTCGGGATGAAGTTTGCCCGCCGCCCTGTCAGCTCGGCGGCCGAGCAGCCGCCGATGGCTCGCCCTCCTCCTCCTCCTTCCCCTTCCTCTCCGCGGCGGCAGAGGTGCCCGCTCGCAGCGCAGCCTGGCACCGGCCGGCCTACCGCTGCCTACCCTCCGTCACAGCTCTCCGCGTCTCGCCGCGAGCCCACCCACCCTCCCCTGCCCAAACTTTCCGACGCGGGCAGCGGCCGCCCGAGCGACAGGGCAGTGCCGGCGGCCGCAGCCGCACAACGCACGCCGAGCCCCGCGCCGCCCCGCCGGCCGCCGCCGGGGCCCGGGGGGCTGCCCGGCCGCCGGGGCGCGGAGAGGAAAGTGCGAGGCGCGGGCACCCCGCAGCCCCACGCTCGGCCGCTCGCCGCCCGCGCTCCCACGCACTCACCTCGGCGGGGCCGGAGAGCGGGCAGGCAGCGCGCCGCTGGGCCGGAGCGAGGCGCGGCGCGCGGCGGAGCCCCTCCGCCTCGGCGCCCGCGGAACGCGGCTCCACACAGAGCCATGCAACCCGGGCAGAGCCACAACACTCCCCGGGATATAAGGCGGCCCGCCATTGGCCGGCGCGCTGAGGGACGGGCCCGGCAGCCATACAGCGCCGCCGTTACACCCGCAGCCCGCCGGGGAGCCGCCGGCGCACACACACACACACACACACACATACACACACACATACATACGCACACAAACACACATAGTCCCCGCACACGCTCACACAAAGATTGCCGAGCGGGGCTCGGGGCGGCCGAGCGGGGCAGGTAGCGGGGCCTCCCCGCCAGCAAGGCGACGCGGGGCGCTGCCGCTGTCCGCCGGCCGCTGTCCGCCGGCAGAGCGGGGATGGCCGTGAGAGAGAGCTACGCGTGCCCCGGGCGGCGCCGCGGGGCTACGGGGTGCGGGCACGGCCCGTTCCGACCCCGCACGGCCGCCCCCGCCATCCCGGCGGGCTCCCGCGTCCCCGCCCGTAACTTCCTCTGTCAAGTTGGGAGCGGAGAAGTTGTGGCGGGCGTTGCTGCTCGGCCCCGAGGCGCGGTGCCGGGGCCCGGGCGGTGTGGAGGCGGGCGGTGGTGCCCGGGTGCTGCGGGGCGCGGCTGGGCGCAGAGGGCCTCGCCCCGGCGGGCTGCGGGCTGCGGAACCGCCGAGTGCAGCCGGGGCTGCGGCTGCGGGCGCTGGCGGACGGCAGCGGCGCCAGGGGGACGCTGCGGGGTTCGGCGCGATCTGCGTGGAAAAGCTCCGTTCCCCTCACGAGGCGCTCGGATGGGTGTGCGTAGCGATGCGTGCAGCGTGAGACCTCCATGCTTCCAGCGTGCTGGTTGTTCTTGCAGGTGGGAAGCAGCTCTTTCTCCAGGCGGGACTCGGGCTCCCGGCGTAGAACGGAGGGTCAGAAATAATAATGTCAACGGAGACTGGAGTGTGGCTTTTTGTTTTCACCGTGAAAGAGCAAGATGTGTGCCTCACACCTTTGCACATCCAACACCAAGGACGGTGCAGAACTTAATCTGTACGTTCTCTGTCATGAGCTCATTCCGTTGGATCTTTTTGACTCCATCCTATTGTTTTCGACCCTGTTCAATCATTTCAAGCAGTTCTTTTTTTTTTATTGCAGTTTTTCTGTGCAGCAAAACTATATTAAATAACTGTGAAATAATATTTCTTATGTCTGAATAAAATGGTGGCATAAAGCAGAAAGCTGATGCCAGAAAATGGAATTGTGTTGGTGCTTCTGAGAAGTCATTCTAACTCAGCCTGCACGTGGTTTTTTTGTTGTTGTTGTTGCTTTTTGTTTGTTTGTTTGTTTTGTGAAGATGTAAGTATTTGAAAATGTTGTAAGGAGAGATGGAGTCATCAGCACTTGAATGATACCAAACTGATAGGATAAGTGTACCCAGTGATGAGTGCGTTCCACCCCATTTTCTTCATGCCCAGCACTGGGACAGCAGAGCTGGAGTCAGGTGCATGCCAGGTGTCTGGCTGCCAATGGCAAAGCAAGGCCTACAGCATCCACTGGTGACATGCGAAAAGGCTGGCCTATTTTTTCAGCACATCTTCCTCCTATCATTTGCAGGCTGTGAAGTGCTTTGCTGTTGTGGGTAAGCAGCACCTTTTCAGTAGGCACAAGCAGCTGCCAGTAAGAAGGAGAGGCCCAAGCAATTAGCGCTTTCACGGTAGTTTTTCCCTCTCGCTCTTAGTGCTTTACTTCTCCGATTCTACTCATTTTAATAGAAGTATACCGTGAGGCCTCTCATACCTCTTCATTGCTAAGATCATGCCAAATAGGGAACCGCTGAAACGACAGATGTGATTTAGGTGTTCAATAGTATACGTGAAATTCACTTCAACTTCTCTTTAGGAGGACTCTCCACTACAACTAGTGCCCTCTGCCTATTTCAAAGAGCTGTCAACCTAAGGACACCTCACATGCAACGTAGTTAACAGCTATACGGAATGGATATATGTGCTGCTAACCAGAACCGCCGCATTTTGTGTCCACTATGTGCAGTGGGAAGCACAGAGCTTCAGGAGTTGCAGGCAGCCACCTAAGGGACCTGCAGCAGCAGGAGTATTTTGTCACCCTGTATGAGAGATGAGTAAGCCAAGGCATGCTAGTGTGGTCAGAAAATAAAGTGCCTGAATTTCTGCTGCCTGAGATTTACTGTGTCTGCAGTGAGAGAGGGGACTGTATTTCCCTGGGCTGTCAGTCAGGGCCTTCTGCACACACTGAGGTCATAGAATCATAGCATTTTAGAATCACAGAATCATAGAATGCTAGAATGGCCTGGGTTGAAAAGGACCACAGTGATCACCTGGTTTCAAACCCCCTGCTATGTGCAGGGTCACCAACCACTAAACCAGGCTGCCAGGGATGACGGGAAGAAGAAGGGAGTGGGAGAACAGTGAATAATTCTGGCTTTCCATTTACGATTTTAGGCAAATTAGTCTCTTTGCATGCCCGCTTGGAGGCATTTCTGGCACTAGTCAGCCACTGCTACCAAAAGTTGTATGGTGCCATCCAGGGCCTGCGAGAAATATTTTAGGAGACAGCCAGTATGTGCTAAAATTTTTCAAATTATTTGGATATTATTCGTTGTTTTAAAACTTCACAGGAGTTTCGCTTTTAGTCTTTTCAGCACAAACTTGCATTGTTAAATGTCACTTTCCTGGCACTTCCATGGAATTGGGATTAAAAGTTTGGTGCCTCCACCTGATGTCGTCATCTGCTTACATGTATGCCTGTGTGTGGCCAGCACCAGGCTGCACAAGTGTCCTTCAGCAGAGGTGAAGCAGTCTGCTCAGCTGCACACACACTAGGGTCTGGGTCTCCAGCCCCCTGCATCCAGGGCATTTGCTGGAGTTTCTTAGGGTTTGCCTGTCTTGCACTCAACTGGCAGTGGAACTCCTTTCACCACGCAAACTCATGTCCTTTCTTAATTCATCCATGGCATGACAAGTGGCCCATGGACAAAAGATCTGTGCTCAGATCACAGCCTTTTTGGATGTGCTCAGGTCTGAGCGGGGAGCTCAGACTCAGCTGCAGCCTGGGTCTGCAGGCCCCGGTTCCTCCAAACCGTGTGGCCAGCTGAGGGCAGGAAGGCTGTAAGGCATCTCT
The DNA here is from genome assembly GCF_019238085.1 of Lagopus leucura. Taxonomy (NCBI): domain Eukaryota; kingdom Metazoa; phylum Chordata; class Aves; order Galliformes; family Phasianidae; genus Lagopus; species Lagopus leucura. Next base: position 91,691,387 of record NW_024962262.1, read on the forward strand.
GCCAGCATATGCTTCATCTGCACCGAGCTTTGGAGCAGCCTGGAGAAGAAAGGCTGAGGCAGATGAGGCCTTGCTGAGCCTGTCCCACTGCTGCTGCTTTTTTCTTGTGACTCGTGCCCACCCACGGTCCAGGGACAAGTGTGGCACCCTTCAGGTTAAAAAACAGTGGAGCAGGACGACGCATTAGTCGGCCTATTTTCCTCCTCAATGCACTTGTATAACATGGTAACATTAATATCAATTTATGTGCAAGTGCTGAAGGGAGGAGGCATTTTATCTGGCCTAAAGCTGCAGGATATCCACCTCAGAGCAGGAGCAGAGGCACAGGATTGGTGCAGAACTGCCGTTCTTCAAGAACCACACTTTCAGGAAGTAGCCCTTCCCACCTCAGTCCCTTTTAGGAATGCTTTCAGTTTCTTGAGAACTCAGCAGAGGTTTGTAGAAGTCAAAGAAGAGGCCAGCTTCTGTTGGCTTATCCACAGGGGACTGTATTTCTTTGCTCCCATCCCCTACTTCTGTTATTTTAGAACATTAAAATTGTCAGGATGTTTTCTTCTGTGTAATTTCTAGATGCTATTCCTAAACGTCCTCTAGCTGTGCACCTACTTCCTGCTGCCTTCTATTAACTCTTCTTCTCGTTTTTATGCCTCTTTTTACTAGCAGAGCAGCAATAACTGCAACCCTCTGACAAAGCCAGCTACCAAGATGTTGGATTTTGCAAACTATCTCTGGCCTAAGCTGCAAGCAGTTTATCTAACAGGTGAAACAAGAGGGCAGGAGGGGAATGGGCAGGTGAATTGACTTGACAGGAATCTCACAGTATGGTAGCAGCAAAATCAAGAATAAAATCTGGGCTTCTAAGACTCAGTGCATTGTTCTGTAAATTTTTTTCTCTGGTGCTCTGAGATCTCTCTTTCATAGTGCTGCCCTTTTTCAGTGAAACAGTACTACACTTTCTCGAGCTACTACTATTTATTTTTTTCCTGCCTCAGAATTGAGCAATAAGTTAGCCAGGGCATCCAGGACCATACAAGCCTATCACTGCAGTGGAGATTGCTTCTGATTCCACAAGACATTCAGATGTACATTAAATGGATATATGTTGGCTACTTACGAGTGTAGGTGAAATATGCAACTGCGAGCACAGCACTAAACTCGGTAGATTTTCCTTGTCATTATACAAGTACTCTACGCTACAGAAAATATGTAAATCAAACAGGCCTACTCACCTGAGCTCGTGTAGCCCTTTGAGTTAGTCCAGTGCAGGCAAATCAGTTTCCACAGCTGACAAGAAGAGAGCAGCCGAGCTCACTCTCCGTAAAGACTGATTCTTTCAGACTCACTGACGAAGTCCCTGTGAGAAGCTGAGCCACAGGACTGCAGCCTTCCTTTAGTCCTTTGATTTTGATTCTTGTAACGTTAAGTCTCATGTAAAGTGCCATGTTATTTAACTGTTTTAAGCACAGAAAGTGATTAGAATGCTTTTTTCATTTCAGAGCTACTGAGTAGCTTTCTCCTTCCTCCACTCAGGGGCCTCTTTATCCTATCTGTTTCTTGTGTTATTCAAACATTTACTTATTTATTTGCTTGTTTTCCCTTTTCTATAAATGTTCGTGGTACTTTAAAGAAACTACAACTCCAGCCTCCAGGATCCCAACAGAGACTTCAGGCTGCTTCACAAAGATATATTTGCTTCTGTCTAGAGGAACAAGGACAACCAAGGAGCAAAACATTTTTAGGCTGATAAGCCCACTGCTTAGCTGAAGAGGATGTCATTGAGCCTGTGTTCGGCCAGTGCCAAATTCCTACAGCTACTCAAATGAGAGAGCAGCACCTATTAGGTGTGAGCATGAATTCTTACAGCTTGGTGGACCTGACGGACGCACGTCTCATTGCCCCACTGCCAGGCCTGCAGGTCCCCCGGATCTGAGACCATGCACACTTCTTTGGCAGCACAGTGCTGCTACCATTTATGAAGTAAACATTGCAAGTGACCATTTGACCCTAAATAACAAGAGCATGCATCAGTCTCTTAACCACTCAAAGACATTGTATTTGGCTCATAGCTTGTTACATATTGCAGCTCTACCGTTAGTGATCTTGTTCATCTCTACAAGTGAGAGGTCTCAAGGAGGCAGGGATCAGCATCTTATTCCCTCAGCTGGTGGCCATGAATAGTGCGGTATGGAAGTCTTGGCTCACCTCCGGGCAGAGGGAAGAGGAACTCCATTCCTCAGAGCCAAGATGGGAGACAATACCTAGCTATCCCTTTTTGAGGAATTGCTTTTGAGATGAAAATTACTAGCTTTGAAAAAAATGATATAGAGAGAGGAACAAACCTGGATGGATTTTGAGGCCTTCCAGGAAATACAAAAATAAAAAAAGAGAGAGAGAGAGAGAGAGAAAAAAGAAACAATTCATGCCTTGGACAAGTGTAGCCCACTATAAATATTCTTGCAGTAGCAAGGCTATTCACTGCTTCAGTGCATCCAGGTGAGATGCCTCATGAGAGGAAATTAAACCAGAACATGCCATTGTTCTGTCCCACTGGGTTAAAATGGGCAAGGTGAAACCTAAGAAGGGCACTTTGCTCTGCTCCAACAAGGACCATTGGCAGGCCAGCCAGTAAGAATGAGCCCATTTGGAAATATATAGGGTGCCTTGCTGTATGCTTCTTAGCGTGGCTGTTCCCAGAAGTTTGCATTTTGGTTTCCCAAATGACATGCAGAAGTGAGGAAGATACTGTAATCTATGTAGCAGACAAATTCCATGCTGTCTGCCATCCCTGCTTGTCTCAGCCCACTGGTGGTATATTCCCTTATTGTGACTCCTTGCAGCTCTTGCTGAAGCATTTGTTTGTGTGGAGCTGATCAATATTTTAAGTTTTGACTTCATCAGCAAACATTCAGTCTGGTAATATTGGGCCATTCTTTTCAAATGGTGTTTCTTTCATGTTTGAGGAACTGTGTTGAGGAATATTAGTAATACCTTTATCTGCATGAAAATCTGAAATGTTCAGAATTTTTATTTTTAAAACATTTTTAAAATATTTCATCTTAAAACAAACAAAAAAAACCCTTAAAAATACTTAAACCAGAAATACAGTATTTTGTAGGGCAGTTTCCTGGTTCTCAGTGTCAATTGTTGGCTTCAGTGTAGGTTTTGGAAAAATAATTAGGTTAACACAAGTAGTTTTGTTGTCCTTCCATTACTTCCTCTTACCCCCCTCTCCCCCCAAAACCATCCAGCGATTTGAAAAATTGGTGGTTTGCATAGTTTTGCCTTATTTTGCTTTTCAAATGGAAGTTGTGGGAAGGCACGCAGAAACCTTAGGTGAGATTTATGGTCTGTGGTGGATGTCCATAAAGAAACTTTAAACCTGTGACTTAGTTGAAGTTCTGCTGAGAAGAATTCAAGTTGTGCACGCTCCACAGAGCTCAGATTAAGTTTATAATTATTTTTCCTTCATTCTTACATTTTTGGGGTGACTTGTTGCTTCCACTCCACTTTTCCTGCCTACATAAAAACATTATTTTTGAAAGTACCAGAGCACCTTGCATATAAACCTAAGTCCCCATCAAAAGGAGTTTTATATTCACATCTACTGATTTGGAGGGAACTGTTCATGCCCGTGAGTTATGCCTTGGCATGACCTTGGCACTTCCAGAAGATCTGTCCATAAACAAGAAACCCTATGTCCCCAAAGGTCTGACCATCTCTGTCTTCCTTATGAAGCCTGAGCCTTGTGCCAGGCACATTTCTTGCTCCAAAACTTTACATTTAGTGAGCGAAATCCTGACAGTGTGAACAGCAATGATGCGAGCTCTTTTGCACTACAGTGAGGTGTTTTCCTGCTTGCCAGGACCTCTTATTTTGTAATAGAGATGCCAACAGCTTGTTTGGAGATGCAGTCTCAGATTTCTCAGTCAGCCAGGGCTGCGTCCTAAATTTTTGTTACTAGAAAGAATTGAAGGAATTGGTTGTTACGAACATGTTTGCTCATATAGCTTTGGAGTTTATTTTTATTCCTTCATTTTCTTCACTGTGCTTCCGTGTGGATAGGCAAAGTGCTGAAAGCCAACCAAGAATCGCCCCCCGCTGCCTCATCCATGTGAAAGACCATCTCCGCATTCTTCCGTAACTTCAGTCACAAGAAAACACTTCAATATTTGTGCTTTGGGGGTACAAAGCCATTTTTGTCCAGCGTTGAAACATTGTGTACAATGATTACTGGAGTGGGTGGAGCTAATACTCCCTTTAGGGGAAAAACCACACCAACAGCACTGGTGGAAAGCTCTAGGAGGCAGCGCCAACAGTGCCAAGCAGAAGAGCAACAAGAGAAGCTCATGCAGCACAATAGGCCTCGAGCAGGGTGACCAGCAGCGAGTCACTCACCCAGATGATCATTGCAGTAAATAGGGACTGTAGGAGCAGATGAGGAAGAAGACAAATTAATCAAGGTCCTCATTCCTTGTGGAATTTGGCCCTAAGGATTTTGAGGCACTGCCTCTGAGTTGCAGTCTTTATATGTTTTTCACTGCTCCAAGTGGTGAGAAAATAGGTATTGTGTCCCTTTTACAAGAAGAAAACTGAGGCACAAAGAAAAATGACACTTTCCAGGCTACATTAGAAGATGCTGATCCAAGAGGACATTGTATTGAGTTTTCCCTGGTTTTAAGTTGCAGACGTAAACTCAGAAGCATCCCTATCTTCTATGGGTGCTCTGTGAATTGGCTCAGAGATCTTCCAGTGCTGGTCAGCATGACGGAATGAGTTTAGTGTTTCTAATATTCACCATGCTTTCACTTTTCTACTTATGTCATTGCCACACACTTGCATCTGTTCTCAAACTGGCATTCAGTTCACTCTCTTGGTTTGGTTCTGCACCAGTGCAACTCCTCAGTCAGCTGGAAACAGCTTTCTAAAATGTGTATTTACAACACTCTGCATGCATTATTTCGTTAAAAAAAAAATCATGAAATAAGAAGCTAACTCATCAATGTATATACACATGTATAGAAGCACTTCTTGTCTTCCCTCACAAACTGATGTACACAGTTAGCAGCACTGTGTAAAAAGAGTCCAGTATCAAAGTCTCTTGAAATTATTGGAAAGGATCACATAAGGGTCAGTCAGCAGGAGGCAGTTAGAAAACCTTTGCTGTTTGAATGTGATTGGTATTATTTAGATCTCAGCATCTTTGGATCCACACATGTAGGTGGTACAAACACGCACAGAGGAGTAGAGAAGAAACAGTGGATGTGCAAACTCTTCTGTTTCTTTTTCTTAACACATAGAGGATTAACTGGTGTGGAAAGTGTTATTTCCTTAAGGACAAACCACCATAGTCTTTCATGTTATGGTTGACAGGAAACCCTTTACCTTTCTATTGCAAATGAATCCATTTCCTTAGAATATTTTCATGTTTCTTGGGCAACATGAAGCAAGCAGAATGTCTGTCTTCATTGAGCTGTTTGCAATTACTATCAAAATAAAAAGTTTAATTGTAAATGACATCCTCACATGGGCATTCTCTTAAAAACAAACAAACAAGAACAATGAGCAAACAAGCAAAAAATGTCCAACCAGCTTCCTGGCAAGAAGCAAAGGGTATTGGTACAAATATCAGCTTTGCTTAATTCCACATGCAGTTCTCCTTTTCAGGAAAACAGCAGTGCTTTTTGTGGGGTCTCTAGCCACACACAGGCAGAACCCAATTTTGTGTGCCTAGTTTGTGGAGCTATAATATGTTGGCAAGCTCTTTCTCAGCAGTTACAATGAGCTAAGTAAATGCCCACCAACACAAGCAAGATCTCCACAGTGCCACCTGCCTGTTAAAATACTTGCAGAATTAATACTGGCCTGAGCTTCATTATTCACATTATACAAATTTATAAGCAGAAACAGCTAAATACATGGAGATGGGGTAAGCATGGAAGTCTGAATGTAGGCTATTGCCAGGTAAGTTACCCAAAATGTACTTCCACTGGCATGTTTGTGAAATTCTTCGTATGCACACAAGGATGAATGTGGTTTTTTCCTAAAATACCTTTCAGCATAAGAAGCAGTGTGAGTGTTACAACGTATATCCCTTATGAATTTGAACATTAAATCAGTGAGCCTGTATCCAGAATGTTTTATTTTGTTTGCAAAATAGGACAGGAAAAACAATCAAACATAACATTAAAACATGAAATATGCAAACGAGAAATGTAGATTGTACTGCAATATGAACTGTGATTGCAAAAAGATTCCAGAAGCTATGGCAAGAATCACTTCAGCTATCTGCTACTTCAGTAACTCCAGATGTTTTACAATTATTAATTCTCCAAGAGAAACATTGTCAATCCGAAGGAACTGGCAGAAGTGGCCTCAGAGTGGTACGAGATGGACCAGCCTTGTTTCACAGGTGGCTGGCTGAGCTGCTTTGAACATCAGTGCCTCTAAATCATTCAACAGTTGGACACAGCTTGTGCCTGGGAGGCTAAGAACCTGCACAGCTCCTAACAGCAGGGTGGCTGGAGAGCAAGCACCTCACCTTTCAAATTCAGGGTAGGGCCCATCTGTCCATAGTCCTATAGGAAAATAACTTCTAGGAAAATGAGAATGCATTGTACAGTGAAACTCTGCTGCTGAGGTAGGTGGTTCTAAGCTAGAGATTCATTTTTTTTTTTGTACTTCTTTTGTCGTTGTTGTCTTTATATAAATTTGGTTTGATTTCTGACTGTAATCATTGACAGTGTGGGGAAAATGTCTTTGTGACTATTCGCATGTTTTGATTTGTGCCGAGATGTTCCACCATCTTCTGACAGGTTGGAATACGCTTGGTCCAGCAAGGTCCACCCAAACAGGAATGTGGGGCATGCATTTATTTTTATCTCCATCATCTTTGCTTTTCTTTTTATTTTTTTTCTGCATATTTTTTTTTTTCTTTTTTTCCATTCAGTTTCCACTCTGATGGTTGCTGTCTCCACTGTTTCTCCCATTAGATTATTTTATTGCTTTCCTTGTTTCAGAATTTCTCCTTACACTGAACACAACCTCAGTAGCACTTTAATATGAAGGAAAAATGAATTCATTTGCAGCCACGCTCCTTTATGGTTCAGAGCTGGTAATAGGTATAGACTCCTTCCCCAAAAGTAGTTTTTCTATAATCAACCTTATTGGTTAAATGAAAGGACCCAAATTCTTCTGGGCACTTTCTTGCTACTGTGAATAATAATGCACTTTCACCAAGGATTTTGTTGTGATTTTACTCATCTGTGACACAAAGAAAATTATGTTGTTGCTTCCTGTTAAGACCATTCAGCATCTTCCCAAGACAAGATCCAGCTGGTGAAATCTTGGTGCTGTTTCTGTTGGCATACCAACCTTTATTTAAAATCCTTTGATCTCTTCTATTCTCCTGCTTTACTCAGAGCTTTTACAATGACACTAAAGGAAGTACAAGGTGTGATTTTTTTAGACTATCATCCCCTTGCTGGGGTCTGTAGGGATCAGCTGATTTCTATCTCATGGCAGTAACTGAGTACATAAGTTGTCACTGAAACTCACTGCCTTATTCTGCAGAACTTTTGTGCTATTGGAGAAATTGTAGAAGTTAATTCAGAATAAGTGCGTGTATGTGTGGGATGAAGAGGAGCATAACAGCCTACAGAACTCAGGTGTTTCAGTATCATGATGTCTCAATATCAAGAGGTATACCAAATGTCCCAATCCACTACTGTATATATGGTGAAGTCATATTTTAGCATAATAATCAGATATATGCCAAATTTCTCAGATGAGGAAATCCTCATTTTCTCACTCCCTGTGGGTGCTGAGATAATACAGCAAGGATGCTAGCGCTGTGTCAACTTTTATCCTTTCTCAGTACATGATGCTCAATATTCACATCCTGTTGATCTTTGTCCTCTGCACTGAGATCTGTGAAAGGCTGTTAGGAAACTGTTGTGGTGCTGCAGGATGCTGAAGCCATGTAGTGCCACCGTAACTTTGTTTCAACCAAAGATTTTATAGAAATATTAGAATTACTTCTCATCTCTGGCTAAATCCAAGGTTCTATTCCCCAGTACCATCTAACTAACATCTTTTGTTAATATAACACACACATGCCTTTAAAATATTTTGAAAACATTTGCCCATCACATGTTGTAATAGAAAACTAACCATTAAGAAGCAGACTTCCTTGCTTATTCTCCAAGGGTGAAATTCAATTATGCAGAGGAACAAAACAGGGTTTATGTACCTTCCAAGTCCCTCATAGTCCTATTCATACCGACTCTTTACACAGGAGTAAATTCTACCACAAAGGACCAATTTTGGGGTGATGCCTGAGTTCCACAATCAATTACATTTTGTCTGTAGGACCCCTGTCGGTATTGTATGTGGAAGATGGAAGAGATGCCAAGTGGAGTTTTATGCCCGGTGGGCCTGGCTCCTACCCAGCTGAAGTCAGTGGAACTTCTGCCACTCCTTCCAAAATCAACAGGATAGCTCCTCCGCTCGCTCTTTATTTCTCCTGCTAAACCACAGATTTCTGATATTTTCAGGCACCCGTGCTCATCAGCTTGGAATCCACACAAGGCTGGGTTTCATAACAACAAGCAGCCCAGATTCTTTCAAATTTGAGCAGACAGAAGAGAATAAGGTGAGTCATTTTTTTTTTCCCCCTTGCTAATCTTGACTGGATGCTGCAGGTTTGCCAAAGATTACTTGAGTTTTCCCCTAACTAAGGTGTGAGTGAAAGCTGCAGCAGTTTGAACCAAATAGGGCTGTTGGTTTCTTTGGTTTTATTCTTCATTCACTGGAAAGGAACAAAAATACCTGTACAAAACTATTTTGGTGACACCTTCTCAGCTGTTTGCATCTATCAATGTTACTTGAAAATTACTTACTTGTTACTTGAAAATACATTGTATTACCCTCCGTAACAGTCTCTCCTAGTCCAAAGCAATCTTTTGTTCCAAAAAGGTTCCCAGCTCCTCGCAGAGAGCTCCCAGCACCTTGCAGGCCTGCTGGAGCCTTAGAACTGAATGGAAAGTCTCTAAATGGCCTCTGGGGCTTGGGTAGTGAGCTGCACAGAGGCCAGGAGACAGCTAGCACCATCAAAAGCATCCAGCAACCGCTGACTGCCAGTGGGCCTTCGAATCATTCAGATGACTCTGAAAATATTTATCCCAGGGCTGGCTGTGAATTCTCAGCAGTACAGAGCATATGAACGACAGTCAATAATTTCATGCTTTGCTATTTCTTTTGTGTCAATCTCTTTGTAAGCATCCCTTTGGCTACAGTGTTTACTTATGGTACAAATGTGTACTCTGTGTCAAAATGGAATATTTATTGAATACATTTACTTCGAGCCTGTTTAGTTATTAGCTGATTGGAGATGCTGCTTACTGCACCTGTTAGGGCTGTTTTATTTTCTCTGTTGGCTGGAGAAAAAGAAAGCTTGATGCCCCACAGTTTTGAAAAAAAAAAAACAAAAAAAACAAAAAAAAACAAAAAAACAAATGGTTGAAAAGCATCCGAATTAAAATTTAATACAAACATTGCCTTTTCTTGGTGCTCTGGGACCAAGCAAAGGACCTCTTAAATCTTCAGGATAGGAGCAGTTGCCTCTACCAGAACCAGTCTGAGCCGCTAAAGATGCAGGTGGGCTAAGGCTAAACAGTACAGGAGATATGACCAAGGGTTCTTGCAACAAACTGTAGCCTGTCTGGTGTCTCTGAAGGGGGGAGAGCTCAGGAAAGCTCAGGACTTGTCACTTTCTTGTAAGAATCTGAAAAAAAATGTAAGCCAGCAGAGGACCGAGTCTACCACACTGTGACCTGTGTCTCCTGGACACCAAAATGGGTTTTGTAGATGACATTGACATTACTGAAGGAATGTACCACTGTGATCTCTGAGAAGAAAAGAGAATGTACCTTTCCCTACCTCCAGGGAGTCTGCAAGATAGCTAAGAAATTGAAGATATTGCTGCACTAGCAGAAGATCAAAAAACAGCCTTGGTACTTCCTGTCAGAAAATTTAACTCCTATCTGGAAGGGAAAGCAGAATTCAGATGCTGAGCACGGCAGCTACTCAAACTCAGCTACCTGATGGACAGTGATACTGCTGATGACAGCTCATCAGGAAATAGGAGCATGCCTCCTCAGAATGCTAATGCTTGGGTAAACATCACCCATGTGGAGATAGGCATGGGAAGTTCAGGCCTCAGCTTTGTGTTAAACTTCCCTGAGCCAGCAGGCACTGTATATCCTGCCTTCTTCTTCCTGTGGCTACTTCACAAGGCATCTCGCAGCCCTCGCACCTTTTCTTTCTCTAAGAAAAGAGGAGAGGCTGTCTCCTCTGTTAGAAGGCATATTAGGTCTGTTGCAGGAGATGAAGAACAAATAAAAAGACAGTGTTATCCAGTTACACACTGATTCAGAGACAAAAACAAAATTTTGGGCATGTTTTTCAAGGACAGTCTCATTGGATGTGTGCACAAGATTGTAATCAAAGAGTTTGTGAATAGGGTGATTGTTTTAGCTTTTCAAGAAGTGATCAGACCCTATGAATACAGGTAAATAATAGGTTATGGACACGGGACAAGTAAAATTAGGTGGGGACTCAGAGTAGACTAAGTTACTTTAGGCTTCTCCTGTGGCTGATGAAGAGACACACAGACTTTTCTTGATCCTATGCAGTCTGTATTTTTTCTCTGTGGTTGCACAGCTACCCCTGTCCATAAGCAGCACCTGAAGAGGTTGTCTTATGGTAGAGGTACTTAATTGCCTGACAATTTCCCTTTGTTTTCCCATGTGAAAATTTAGAACAACAGAGAACCCCAAAAGTGCTATCACCTGTTTTCCTCTCCACAAGATTTAATTTAAGCATTCAGGGATCCCAGCCTCAAATAATCCCAAGTCTATGCACTTTGAACACTTTCTTCAATCCAGGCTAAAGACCAAATTCAACAACTATTTTATTTCTTCAGCCCTATTACAATCATTGCAACTATCAGTCTGATGACAGAATTTTTTTCCCAACACGGGAAACCAATTATTTTTACTGATTAACTCTTGACTTTCATGAGGACATTGACTGCTAGGGAATGGAAAGAAAAGGACTATCAAACCAAAGAGATAAAATGTTAACTGATCTTTCAAATGATCATTCTAATTTCTAGAAAGCACAAAAATCTCAACCCTTCTTTCATCTTTCACACAGAAAGATGAAAGAAGAACACATCTTAAGTGTTTACTTAAGACTCCTTGGAAGCAACTAACAGGGTTTCAAACAAGGCCCATAGTCTGTACGCAGTGGGTGTACAGACCCACAGTCGATACATAAGAAACCATTAAGTTGCAGGAGTTTGTGTTTGCCAATACGATCAGAACCAAAGATCAGACCTTGAAAATACTTAACATTTGTGCTTATTCTTCAGGCAGAGATTAGTCCTATTGAAGTGAATGCACCTCTATAAAAAGTTAAGCATGTCCAGGTGCTTCTGCAAGATGGACATGAGTTTGTGAATATTTATTTTGTAGTAGCTCCTTGGTACTGTTCTCCCCAGTACAAAAAAGACAGGAATCTCCTGGAAGGAGTCCAGCAGAGGGCCACAAAGATGAGAAAGGGCCTGGAGCATCTCCCCTATGAGGGAAAGCTGGGTGACCTGGGTCTGTTCAGCCTTGAGAAAAGAAGACTCAGAGAGGATCTGATCAATGTCTATAAATATTTAGGGTGTGGGAGGCAAAGGGATGAGGCCAGACTCTTTTCAGTGATGCATAGCAACAGGACAAGGGGAAATGGCCACAAACTGGAGCATAGGAAGTTCCGCACAAACGTGCATAAGAACTTCTTCATGGTGAGGGTGATGGAGCACTGAAACAGGCTGCCCAGGGAGGTGGTGGAGTTTCCTGCTCTGGAGACATTCAAGACCCACCTGGATGCCTACCTGTGCAGCCTGCTTTAGGGAGCCTGGTTTGCAGGGGGTTGGACTCGATGATCTTTATAGGTCTCTTCCAGCCCCTACAATTCTGTGATTCTATGGTTTGCTTCAACGACAACAACAAAAACCGTGCGATAAGGAAATTATTTGTATTGCTGTAGAGTTACATAGCTAACTGTATTAAAAATAACATTTTCTTGCATTATTTTTTCTGGTTGTTTTAGCAGATTTTGTTCTTTGATGGAAAATGCATTGATCTAATCCGGGGAAAGTGACTGTAGAGCTCAATAGAACAGTTTCTGCCATATAATTTTGATGTTCAGAAGGTTGTGTAATATTTCATATGAAAAGCCTCTGTCAACTTCCACTGACTGTTGAATCTTAAAGTGATTCATCCATGCAAGTATATTTTTCAGGAAATCTTCTGAAGCAGGAGGCGACTTCATTGCAAAATACAATTTAATTGAACATATGTTGATTTTAAAAGTATATATACATCTATATAGATTTCTTTTCTCTTTTCTGATTTATTTTTGTGACTCACATTGCAAACCAACGTTTGGAAATATATGAAAAGGGAAATTAATTAAATGCAATGCACTTAGAAAAGTAAACTTGCAAAGTCATGTGCTTCTATTTCATAACATTTGATGTTTATGTGTAAGAAGAAATAAAAGTTAATATTGAAATAGCTAACAATGTTCAACATTTCTCAATCGTGAATTAAGCAAACTGTATTTCCAATAATCTCAGTCCAAGTTAGTATCTTCAGATTTTCATGTCATTATATTTGAATGCTTATGCCAGTTGGCTTCCCACATTATTAGTAGAAAATCTGATTGCTGTTCCTACCTTCTACAATTCCTCTTGCTCTTAATTCCACAGAAAGAGACATCCATAATAAACCAGGACGGGAGTGACTGTTTCTACTGATAGCAAATTAAGTTTTTCCAGTTCACTGAAATCAGGTGTTTTAATCTCAAAACCTAATGACACACTGAAATCAGCAGTAGCCACTGTTTCACAAGGGGCACATTTCGTCTTAAATGTCTGATTACAGTAATTTTTAAGAAATATTTGTGTGATTGGATGTATATAAACACAGACAGAAAAAGGATTCCATTCATGATTTGTATGAGAAAAAAACTAGGATAGGCTCAAAGTGCTCACATTTTTAAAATTGTTTTGTTTTAAATACAGAAATAACTTGCAATGGTTGATCTCTTTTTTTCTTTTTCTTTTTCTTTTTCTTTTTTTTCTTTTTCTTTTTCTTTTTTTTCTTTTTCTTTTTCTTTTTCTTTTTCTTTTTCTTTTTCTTTTT